>NC_037668.1:156359640-156714797 GCF_003255815.1 Theropithecus gelada | reverse complement strand
AAAAAAAAAAAAAAAAAAAAAAAAAAAAAAAAGAAATAGACAACCTGCTATGGCAGCCCCAAACATTATGCTTAGTTGTTCTGTTTGCCATGTGATTGTTTTATTACCAAGGCTTATTCATGAAGTATAATCATGCCCTATTTACTCAATGGTCAGCTTTCTTCCTCTTTTTTTTTTTTCCTTGAGACGGAGTTTCACTCTTGTCACCCAGGCTGGAGTGCAATGGCACGATCTTGGCTCACTGCAACCTCTGCCTCCTGGATTCAAGCAATTTTCCTACCTCAGCCTCCCGAATAGCTGGGATTACAGGCACCCGCCATCACACTCGACTATTTTTTGTACTTTTAGTAGACACAGGGTTTCACCATGTTGGCCAGAGTGGTCTCAAACTCCTGACCTCAGGTGATCTGCTTGCCTCAGCCTGCCAAAGTGCTGGGATTACAGGTGTGAGCCACCGCTACCGCCCCACAGTGGTCAGCTTTCTAGCAACCAAAAATAGCCAGAATATAGCTGTTAACCTAGACATAGCAGAAAACATACACAAAAAGAGTTATAAAATGTGTGAACTTTATGGGAGAGACATTGGGCCATCTTCAGGAGGATTGACTTAAAAATCATATAATAAGTATTTGAAATTTGATTTGCTCCAACAATATGTGATTTCTTTTAAGCTGTCATCTACAACAGATGTAAAGTAGTTAAGTTTGGAGAGTGGTAGGCTCCCAGAAGCCAATGCATTATGAAATGACATCTGAAAAGAGTAAGGGAAACACTGAAAGAATAACCAAAAGTTACTGGATATACAAGTGAATTTGGGGGAAATTAAGGAAGAAGATAAGCTATGTCCTCTACCACTAAAATAATTCTAAGAAATCTCTACACTAAGGCACAGCACATTTAACTGGTGTGTGTGTTCATGACCCTCTCTCATCAAAAAAGTGTAAATTGTTTTCTGTCTTCTGTCCTCAGTAAGGCAAGAGATTTTGTTAAAGTTGTCTTTTGTTAAAGTTTTTTGTTAAAGTTATCTTTTATTAAACTTTTGTTAAAGTTGTCCATAAATTGTCCATAAATATGCACACACACAGGTACACACACACACAGTGGCATTTTGAAATCATTGTCATGTACATAAATACTATGGAGCCTCTGGGCCACTCTTGAGAAAATTATTCCTGTTTTACTCTGTCTATTGTCTAACGTTCTCTGGCATGATCTCCAACCTGACTTCACCCCCTCAGTGTTTTTCCATGATAATTGCAGCCATGCATAAGAGGCATGCACAAGCCTTACTGTATTTGAGTATAAAGTTAAGTTACATTTGCTACTAACCAAATTACAATGACTTAGCCACTCTTGTCATCTTTGGTGACTCCTCTTCCTCTGGTATTTCTGAGAAAATTGACCAGGCAGAGGTGGCTCATCTCACTGCTGCATCAGTGTCTGTTACTGCCTCTGCGTTGGTCAGTTGAGTCCTTCAATATCAGGACACTACTGTAGCTTGGGATGTGACTTATATGATCACATTGTCCTTGTGGACAAGGGTGGAAGTATTAAGCTCCCTTAATTCCCACAGCAAAGCGGAGGCCCAACTACACTTCTAATGAGATTCCCAAAGATTTGAGAGGTGATGGAAGGAAATTACTGCACTCTAAAGAGTGACTGACTTACTTCTTGACTACTGGCTACTAGACTGGAAGGCTGTCAGAGCCCACCCCATAATATTCTTACAGGTTGCCCAATTTCCTGGATGCCTCCAACTAGCAGAGAGCTTCCTTCTTCCTCGACTAATAGGATTGCCTTTGTCCTAAAATAATGGTCTACTCTCCCTTTACAGAAATTCTAATTTCCATCCACAGTAATGAGACTCTTTCTGCTTGCTGAGGAACACAATGTTTCAATAGAAGTGCATTTCTCAGCTGGGCGCAGTGACTCACTCCGGTAATCCCAGCACTCTGGGAAGCCAAGGTGGGCGGATCACGAAGTTAGGAGATTGAGACCATCCTGGCTAACACGGTGAAACCCCGTCTCTATTAAAAATACAAAAATTAGCCAGGCGTGGTGGAGGGTGCCTGTAGTCCCAGCTACTCGCGAGACTGAGGCAGGAGAATGGCGTGAACCCGGTAGGCGGAGCTTGCATTGAGCCGAAATAAAAAGAAAAAAAGAAAAAGTGGTAGAATTATAAGACAGTCTCAGATCCTTTCACTTTTCAAAACTGAACAATTAGCCTCAATAGTATCTTGAAATTTATAGTCCAGTACAGTCTCAAATCTATATAGAAAAAGAAAGTTTTTCTCTTTCCCACTCTTTTTAAAGTAGTAATAGGCATATCTCTGAATAGGTGATCAAGATCATTGTGATAGCTCTTCTCTAAAGATGCCCAATGAACCACACCCCTGACATCCAAACCCATATGTAGTCCCCTCTCTCACTGAATCAGGATGGTTCTTTGACTATGACCAACAGAATGCAAAGCCAAGGGCCATGGTCCTCCTCTCAGGAAGCAAGACTTTTGTATTATTATTATTATTATTATTTTGAGACAGAGTCTCACTCTGCCACCCAGTCTGGAGTGCAGTGGTGCCCTCTCGGCTCACTGCAACCTCTGCCTCCCAGGTTCAAGCAATTCTCCGTCTCAGCCTCCTGAGTAGCTGAGATTACAGGCACCCGCCACCAAGCCTGGCTAATTTTTTTGTACTTTTAATAGAGACAGGGTTTCACTATCTTGGCCAGGCTGGTCTTGAACTCCCGACTTGTGATCCTCCCACCTTGGCCTCCCAAAGTGCTGGGATTACAGATGTGAGCCACCACGCCTGTCCTCATGTCTTGTTTTTTAGATTTCCTTTTGTTGTTGTTGTTGTTGCCTGCAGTCTCATTGCCACTAAGGAAAAAAAAAAAAAAATTACCAATAAAGCAGCCATATCTGTGTCCAGCTTCAACTAGTTCTATCTCAGTTCTCTGTTTATCCAAAAAGGTTGGAAATCTAATGATTTTGGAACTCTTCTATCTACCTAACTTCTCATTTCTATGTTATCTGGGCTCACAGAATTCTCTGCTAGCCCTTTTGGGCTTCATCCATCATGAGCAATACCACCAACTGATCATCAATAATATTATAAAGAGAAACTAGAATCACAGCTATGATGGATGAAACAATCTCTGCAAGCTGAAGTCACTATTAGTCAGCCCTCTGTCATTTTTCTGGTGACCAAAGAAGCTGCAAGGGCTGGACGATAGCTTGTAAGACTTATTGAGCCCTGATGGCCATGACTTTCTTTCTTCAGTTAAATATCAGTAATTGACTTGCCATGAATTCTGTCTTTCAGTCTTAATTTTACATGGCATTCAAGTTCAAACATTATAATTTCCTGTGCTGAAAATAAGAGGACTTGTTGCAGACTGCCAGCCACATGTTTCCTGTCTCTAATACATAGACAATAAAATCACTGTAGACATGATATTGCAGTGTTTCTGCTTAGAAGTCCTTAATCTTTGTATCATCTGCTCTGGCTTCCCCAAGAACAATCTCTTGGGGAAATTCCATAGCTCGAAATCTGGCTCATTGAATATCCTAGTGAGCCAGGACACTGCAGACTAAGTGCAGTATTTCATTTGTAACTATTCTTAAAAAATTAATTTCATTAGTTGCTAAACAGTGGAGGCCAATAAACAGTCTTTGCCTCCAACCAGGCCCATATCATTTAAATTGAGAAACAGTGTTTTCTTTCTGTGAATCTCCATAATCATCAACTAGGAACCATCCCCAGGGTCAAACGGGGAACAGGGACTAGTTGAGGAGATATCAGTTGGAGATGTAAACCAATAGTCTCATTCCAGTCTCTGAAACAGGCTTTGCTTCCAAAAACTGCCTTTAATTTTTTCTCCCTCAAAATTCAGGCCTGAGATCAGAAGCCCTTGGGAAACAATTCCATTGCACTGTAAGACACTTACCTTGAGAGCGATGCCAGTATGAGTTTTGGCATTAGAAATAGAGGTGGCACAGCTTCCTGTGGTTAGGTCATTTCTAAAAGGAAAAGTGTTAGACTTTGCTGACTAATGTCAGGATTTCAAAAACTACTGCATATTTCACTGGTATGTCTCACATTTTAGTAGAGTTGGAATATTATCAATGAGATTGCAAGGGTCTGTCGATTACCTGCCACATTCCTCTTAACAAAGTACCAATGACTTGAGGAGAAGAGTGATGCTCTACCTTTAGTGTGGCAAACAGTGGCCTAAAATAGGAGCCTGCATCCAAAGGCAACAATATGTAATTTAACTCCTGATGTTCTTGAGGATTGTGGTAGAAGATCATCATGAATCCACAATGTAGCAAATATGCCAATATCAGGAGTTGCTGGTCGTGACAGTGAGTGGAAAACAGCACATCTAAATGATCCACAGGAGTCAGCTGGGCTTGGCCATTAGCTGTAGTGACTCCACCCTGCTCATTAATCATTTTACATGATACACAATGGGGGTTGAGCCCAAATTAAAAATTACTAATAACATGGAATTTGGAGATCATTTACAAGTAGTCAAAACTGAGATTTAAAAATATAGAAAGTCAATGGTTTACTGCAACTATAATTTCAATATGCTGAAAAAACAGTGTTTTCCTTCTGTGAATCTCCATAATCATTAAGTAGGAGCCATCCCCAGAGTCAAACAAGGAATAGGGACTAGTCGAGGAGATATCAGTTGGAGATATGAACAGACATTGTCCATAAAAAGGGAGGGGATAAAATAATCTTAGAAAATTCTCCAGTAAACAGATTTAAAGGCTTCTTCACTCTGAGACATATTGTGTCTTTAATTTACTGAAATATTTTAGGAACTTACAACTTCATACGGAAAATGACTGAAAATAATACATCTATTATTGACACATGTATACATATATGTATATACACATACTTACACATATCTAAGCACGTCTTTGTAAATTATGAATATAGCATTTGTTGTAGAAGAGTAACATAGCATTTTGCAGAAGTTTGGAATCCTACAGGAAAATCATGTTAGGCTTCCAGAAGGCTTGTTTTAAATTTCCCAATTTCTCCTTCTTATATGTAAAAAAATTCTGAAGTTAAATGATTTCTCCAAGGAGTTGCAGATACTTGATAACACAACTAGGACTCACATTGTTCTATATAATATTGATTTTTAAATTATATCCAAAATTCAGTTTAGTCAGTATTTATAAAGTAGCAATATTTACATTTAACTCCTGATTAGATGCAAGACATAAGAAGCCTGTGTCCTGGTCATTACATCAAAGGTGTTTATAATCTCAGTTTTAAGAGAAGGATTGTTGCCCAGAAACAATGAGGCTTGTAGAGTTCAAGAAACTCGCCTGTGTATCTTCAAAACCACCAGAAAACGTCAAAGTTGGAATTCACATCCAGCCCACTTTGGTCATAAAGCCCACACTCATTTCATTATTCTACACTGAGATGCAAATTGTCAGGATTCTGTCTTATTTGTCTATGTATTTGGAAGAACTAAGACAGAAGCTAGCACCCCACTGGAGTTCAGTTAATATTTGAAAGAATACATGCAATGAATCTCAGACAGGGCTTTGATCATGGTTAGAATGTGACTAGAGGAAGAAATGAAGCAACTATTCCACACATGGGCTCTTGATGGCTGAGAAGGTGGGAGATCAGCAAGGCGGAAAAAAGGGAAAGGAGCACACACATTTAACTTCGGATGAGCTCCTCCGCTCTGTGTTTTTCTCCAGTGCTTGTGAGCCTCTGCATTCTACAATGCCTTTTCACCAGATCTGCCCATGGGTCCTGCTCCCTGCTATACCAGCTTCTTGTGGACAAAGAAAGAGGATAGGGCAATGCGCTTGTCTCTGCCTCTTGGCATTTCAAAATCCTCCCTTGGAGTAGGATGTCAGACAGGGAGTGAGGCAGGGATGGCTGCAGAAGGGTTGGTGAGAATAGGCAGAAACAGGTGGTGATGAGCACAGAGAGGTTAAGGCAACTTTAACTAGACAGTCTGGCTCTCTTCTTCTAATTCATTAGAATTTGCTCTGTCTTTTCACAGAGCATGTGCCTGTGGCGAAGAGCACCATAATTTTTTCAAGAACTGAAAGGAAGGGGATGCTACAGAGAGATGAAGCATGTTACCATATCAAAAAAATCACCTAACACTGGGTAGAATGCTCAGCTTTATGTGGGCAGCACACACACACACGCATACACATTCCTATGCTCAAACAATTCAGTTGAGCCCTGGAAATAACACTGATCCTGAATCTGGAAGGAATCAGGTATCAAACGTAAAAGAAATTGAATGTTCCTTGCATTTCCTTTCTATTAGATTTATGTTTGGTTTCCCTGGGAAACTACAACTGGGAGGTGGAGGGAGCTGATGTTCTTCTCTTAGGTAATACCATTCAGCTGAATTGACTGAAAAAGTTCATATTTGAAAATATATAAAGCAAAGTTGCTGCTGTTTTTGTAAGTGATAGCAGCAACATCTATGGACTTTTTCTCCTGTAAAACTGCATATTTAGAGAATCATATACGACTAATGGGCATAAAATCGTCTGAAAATCTTGTGAAAATACGGTCTGTGATTCTCGAGGTCCTAGGTGGGGACTGATATTCTACATTTCTAACGAGCCCCCAGGTGATATGGAGGCTGCTGATTTGCGGACTGTGCTTTGGATAACAAGAAAACACGACAGCCTCTCTACAGGCAAACATGTGTTGTGAGATCTACAGAGAGAGAGAGACACACAGAATCAGAGCTACCAGTTTCCAACATTCCTAAAAAGGTGATTGGATAGGAATCCATCAACTGCCTTAGGAGCAGATTTTCTTTACTGACTCAGAAAGAGCTCATTCCTCCACAAGGTCTGTGCAAACCATCCTGACAAAGGTAGTTCTGTGAGGGTTCCTCCTTCCACTTTTCTTCTTCCTCAGGTGACATGGATGTATCTAATGGCAGTTTGTGCTTCATTGCCCATCACTGACAGGGCTGTGAGCTTGTCACTGCCCAGAGTGACAACCGATGGGTTCCTCCATTTGGTCCTGCTGTGAACAACCAGATTAAATTTATATACTCCTTCACCCTGTGAAGGGTGTCCTGACATCCGGGGAAAATTGAGGGTAAAGAGGTCACTGCCACTTTATTTGAGCCCCAAAGCCTTTTCTCAATGCTGTTTGACATTATCCCAGTTACATTTTTAAATCTATAACAGGAGTGAAGAGTTGTAATTGGTTTTAGGTACCCAGAGACTTCTGGCCAAGGAGGATCTAAGTCGTTGCCCCTGTAAATTACCAACAGTTGAAGGTACAGAGAATAGAAAATGAAGCTCTCCACATTGGCCAGTGAAACCAACTTCTGCCTTTGAGGGAGACTCAGAGTCTCAAATCCAGGGTCCCCTAGGAGCAAAACAATCTTTGCCTTCTGTGCAGACCAAGTCTACCAACACCCCAAGGAGCCCATCCCCTCTCCTTTTAATTCTTTTCAGTGTTCCCCTCCCCTACTGAAGGGAATGCAAATCCCCCTCTAAATCCTTCCTGTGTAGGACAAGGAGTTTCTCTTTTACAGCATTAAGAGTCTGGAGTCCAAGCTTTGCTAAGTTCAACAGGTTTGAAGTCTATGCTGCATGTAAAGCATTCAGTTCCTTCCTAGCCTGAAAAGTCTATTTTGTCTTCTTTGGGCTGCTGGTCACCCATAAGCTAGCCACAACCTCTTCTCACAGCATTCTTTTTTTGTGTTTAAACTAAGACCCTTCGGAAGCTGCTTTTTTGGTATCAGGCACCAAGATATCCAAAATTTTTCAAAGGACTATTCTTCCTTATGGTATATCCTGAAATCTCCACAACCTCTTTCCTAAAGACTGCATTACACTGGCAATCTCTACTTTCCAAGATCTAGCACTTCCTTTAAAGTACTAATTCTTTTCAGTTCCTAAGTATTTTTTCTCCTAGGCTTCTTCCTTCCCTCACTGTCTCTCTTTCTCTTTATCCTTTCCACTCTCCCCTCACACACACACACACACACACACACTCATACACACATGCACACACATTCTCTGTCTCCCCATCCTTTCCTTTACTCTCTGCTGCAGAAGAGAAAGATACTCTAAAGATGCCAAGGATGATTAGAACTTGCCGTCAGGAGAATGGACATGTGCTATCTTGAACTCAAGAAGTATATGAGCCATATAATCAATAAAATGCATTAAATAAATTGCTTTTAGTTTTCTTCCTCCTATGAGAAAGTCTTAATTTCTCAGCTGCATACAGCATGGGCCCAGCTGCTAGTCTTACAGCACAGTATTAGGAATAGGCAGGAAAACAGAATTAGTTTTTGTGAAGTGATAATCTCTCTAGACCTCCATCATCTGCCCCTCCCCTTCTTATTCTAGTCCCTCTAGGTCCATTCTTGGCCCCCAACAAATTAATTTCTAAGAGTGTCTATAGTCACCATTAATACACTCATGAGTATTCTCTTCTGGAATAAGAAAGCGTAGAGTTCAGGTTAGAGGAACTCCCAGACCGCACATGCAACTGGATTGCATGAAAGTGTACCTTTGTCATCCCACTGTGGTGTATAACCTCAGGTTTGAGCCACTTGCTCCAACCACATCCCATCAGATTCCCATTCTTCCGATTTCTGGCTTCATACGTGTCCTCAGAAATGACACCCGGTTCCAAATTTGTAGATACAACGTGGCTCTCCTCACCTTGATTATAATTTGCATTTTTCCTCCAGATACCATTCACAGATAACCAGCAGAATTGTTCAGCCTGGCTTTCAAGTTGCTGCCTCAGTGCTCATTCTGTACCTTTAATGGGAACCAGACACAGACTGTTTACATAATTTGAGTACCATTAAACATATGTTTTGATTTTTACAAATACAGGCAACTTTTATATGCGGTACAATTGGTTTTATAAATGATTGCTCGCTTATTCACGGTTATGCATTCCCAATATCAGGTATCTTGTTAAATTTAGTTCTACAATCTGGACATTTTTACTGCCTCTTACCAAAGCTGGCCTTCCAAGAGCTGTCGTAGAGAAGGCCCAAGGGAGACATCTTCAAGGACACTGCCATGAAAGATGATACAGATGAGAGAAAGAGAGGGAAACAAAGCAGAATCCTCATGAAAGATGATACAGATGAGAGAAAGAGAGGGAAACAAAGCAGAATCCCTCATGAGGAGCCAATGCTTTTTAGCTGATGGCCTTATAGTCATATTTCCATTCAATTTTGAATTTCCATAAAGATGCCATAAGTGATTTGGACTTGCCTTCAAGAGAACGGATACATAGTATCTTGAACCCATGGAGTAAATGTGCCTTACAATCGATAAAACGCATTAAGCGAATTGCTTTTAATTTCCCCTCCCCATGAGAAAGTTTTAATTCTGTTTTCTGCATGCTATAGAGTCCCAGCTGTTGGTGTTAAAGGAAGGGAATAAGGAGTGAAGAAAATGGAATTTGTAACGGAGCGATTATCACAAGACTAGACCTCTATTCAGCAAGTTGTAAAAATGAGGGACATTTCTCCCTCTTTTGAGAGAAAAAGATGCCTTGGTTGTGGATAGATAGATTATGGACCTCATGCTTACTGAGGGCACATAAGAAGTAATGATTAAAGCAGTGCTCTTCTGAAGTTAAGTGTCTTTTCTGTTGCAAAGGTAGCTGTGAGCTCCTTGATTGCTCAGGTCAGGAGTTAGGGCATCCCAGAGTGGTGAGGAAGTGTTGAGAAGAGGGTTTCCCCAATACTTTGCTAAATAATCATTCAAGAACAGTAGGATCTTATAGAAGTCATGACAAAGTGGGTGGGTAGAAATGAACTGCTGCTGAGCTCCTAAAAAATGACTGGGTTGGGCAGGGCACGGTGGCTCACACCCGTAATCCCAGCAGTTTGGCAGGCCGAGGCAGGCAGATCACAAGGTCAGGAGTTCAAGGCCAGCCTGGCCAACATGGTGAAACCCCGTCTCTACAAAAAGTACAAAAAATAACTGGACATGGTGGTGCATGCTTATAATCTCAGCTACTCAGGAGGCTGAGGCAAGAGAATTGCTTGAACCAGGACCAGGAGCCGGAAGTTGCAGTGAGCCAAGATTGTGCCACCGCACTCCAGCCTGGCCTACAGAGTGAGACTCCGTCTCAAAAAATAAAAAATAAAAAATAAATGACTAGTTGACCAGTTGAAAGGAGACATTGCAAATGTTGGTTGGCAAAAAATAATGTTAAATATCATAATTTTGGTATTAAAGACTATCACGTTAAACACTACACCAATTAACATGCATCATTTCACTTAATCTTAAATTAAATGAAAATTAAATGAGGTTGGTACTTTTATTTACGAACCCCATTTTACAGATAAGGAAACAGAACCAGAGAAAGCAGATTTCTCTCTGCCATATGGCTGACTCAGTAGCAAATAAAGATTCAAAGCAAGGCAGTTGTCCTCCAGAATGTGTGCTCTTAAACCATACATAATATGGGAACAAATAGGAAAGAGTACCTTCTTTTGTTTTCCTTCTTGAATTTTAATCTTTCTCAGCAGATGGTTTCAAGTTGGCCTAGTACATTCACAAATATCACACAGCATAGAAAGCCATTCTCTTTTATGAGATTTCTCAAATGAGCACACATCCAGATGACACAGAAACCACAGACAATACAGTCAGGATAGACTGATAGATATCAGAAGAGGGTCAGAAGCTGAAGGCACATCCCATCCCCGCCTCGCATAGGAGAATTAAGAGAGTTCTAAGCAAAGAGACCCTTTGGGCTCCCTTTGACATTGATGGAAAGATGCCAATTAGTCTGGGACCGACGTTTTCTTCTAGACAGAAGTCTCTGAAAATGCCATTAATGCAGGCAGGCAGGGGGTAGAGAGTGGGGGCAGGGAGTTGATTGCTGGAATTCCATAATTAATTGTGTGGCATATGGAGTAGTGTGACACAAGGTCTCCATTCAGCCCTCACTCTCTAGGGAGAGATGTCATTGTTAGAATTCATAGAATGCAAGAAGAGTTGAAGAACTATAAAGATCATACGGTTCAGACACCCCAATTAACAGGTGAGGAAATGGAGACCCCAAGAGGGGACATGACAAGCCCAAGGCCACAGAGCTAGTTAGTGTCAAGAGCTGGGCATGACCTTAGATTGCCTGACTTCTATTCCAGTGCCCTTTCCATTCTACATCTGTGTAACAACTGCACATGAGAGAATGCCTCAGAAGCCTAGTCACCAAATGGCAGTGCAGAGTTTCATTATAGCAGAGGAGAGCAGAAAGGTCAAAAGAATATAAACAACCTCCCACTCCCACACAATTATTTTAATGATGAAAAAATTCCTAAACAATAGGGGGTGGGGAATTCATCTGCTAAGAACAGGCATTAATTGATTGTTAACTCTGGTGTTTCATAGATATGGAGACTCCTAACATTGTAAGACTATTGTTGGAGTTGGAAGTAGTATTTGGACATCATTGAACTCAAGCCTCTCAGGCATAGATGATGAACCCGAGCCCCAGAGAAGGAGCAACTTAGCCAAATAACTCAGCTAATTAATGGCAAATCTGGGCAGAGGACTTTAGGCCTCAGGCTTCCAACTCAAGTATCCTCTTACCTACATCACAGTTTCCTTTTAAGAGCTGGGCATGCTGAGGGTGAAGAGGTCAATGAGAGATCATCGAGGCCAGCCCTGCATCTTTTCTTTCAAGAATGACTTGAAGTAGTCCTTTCTCCAACAAGTAGCTTTAGAAGGGTAAAGTGCAAGGTGAAATTTCCAAACTTGAACTTCTATGAAGGAAAAGACTTCCCAGTTGTTGCTTAAGAGCCAGGGCAGAATGGGCTTTATATGAAATCTCTTTCGCAGGATTACTTTTCAAAAGGCAAACTGGAAATATTTCAAAGAGGAGCAGAGATGCAGTCAATCTTGTAAAGTACCTAGGAGCCAGGCGTTGTGTTATGGACTATGTTATAAAGAGGCCTAAAACAACATCTCTGAAGAAGCACACAGTCCATTTAGCCAAAGTGAGGCAGACCTTTGAGGAGGGCTTAATGTGCTTGACAGAGAAAGTGATGTTTGAGCAGGAGGAATTTGTTTAACAGATATGGGAAAAGGGGCATTCTGGGCAGGAGCAACATGTATAAGCACTGAGAGTGCCCTACATTCATGTCATGTTCAAAATTGTCTTCAATAAATCCACCTAGGAGGTAAAAAGGCACAAATCACCACCCCTTACTTGAACTGACAAACAGTATTTCACCTGATCCTAAGAAGCTGGTATCTGTGATTGGCTTTGGTGAGCCAAGACCATGATTTGTTTGCCCGGCAGTTTGATTTCGTTTCTCCAGAGACCCCGCACTCAATTGCGCTGCACACCAGGTTGCTGCTAGCCTCAGGGGAAGTCATGGTTTAGTCTTGTAAATCCTATCAGAGCCATGGGGGAAATCCTATTCTAAAAGAGTCAATTCTTAAATGCTAGGATGATGTTTCAGCATCAACCTGTTCTACTTATACAAGATACAGGTTCCTTCTATTCATGTCCAATGTAATGTGACTCTGGGGAGCTGCTATTTGAAGAAAGTAAATGTAAGTTTTGAGTTCAAAATTACTTTTCAAATCACCCACCCTACACTAACCAATCCTTGTACTCTCAGCCCAGCAGTCTGATGGCACTGTGATTTTTCTGGGCACTTTGGCCTGCTCTAAGCATGTTCAAAATCAAGAATATAGGTTGCTGCTGGGGTGCTTTCTTTCATTTCTCCTAATTTTATTTCCTACGCTTAAACAACCACCAACATGAAAGGGATTTGAAGGGAATTATTTTTCCCCAGAAAGAATTATGAAAAAAAAAGGAGAAGAAATCTAATGAGGAATACATTTCCACTTGCAACCTGCCATCTTTCCGTAGTGAATGAATATGTTGCAAGGGATATAACTCAAGAAAAGTCTGCTGAGGTCAGGAAAGACACCTTACCCAAAAGGCCAATGGCCATAGCCATGTTTAAACTTTCTCCCTCCTCCTACGTCTCATCCTCAGTTCCCATTTGTGGGTGACTTATTAGGATTTGCAAAAAGGGTAACTACTTGTGGCTCTGTAATGATTTCTTACTGTAGGATGATTCTCATTGATTGTATTAAAGAGAGAAAAGGAAGAGGTAGAGTATAACACCGAAATTGAGACGGTTAAAAATAAAATGGGAATCAGAGAGTCAGTGTGTGTTCTAGCCCCTAATTTTGGTTCCAGTCTGAGCCTTAGGGCAAGTTCTTATTTTTTTTATCTATTTACCCAGACCAAAATGGGTTTCCACATTACCCTTTATGTCCCTGGGGTATTTCTTAGGCTAAAGAAAGATCTAAGAGACAGCTGCAGAAATGCCTGCTGTATCTTCACGTTTTGCATGAAATGGACAGCCTGGAGGAATATGGAGTAGCTCAAACCCTGACACATCCCATGCCAACTCTGGAAAAGGCAACCAAAAATATACACAGGGTCAATTTCATGGGTCATGCTTTCTCATCCAAGGAGTAAAATATTTAATAAAAGAATGGCATGCCGCTGATGATAAAAGATAGAGTGATTTATTCATAAAGAGCATGTCTCCTGGAAGTCTTAGGACCGTTTGGTAAAGAGTCTCCACCAGGCGTCTGTAAGATGGCTGGCTATATTATGCTTCTCAGCATCTACGGGAAACAGGGACAAAGTCCAACTAGTATGTAGCTGGTTGTGTGGATGACAAAAAGTGGGGAAGTTTGTTCAGCATCTGACTTCTATAAAAAATAAAGAAATGAGAAGAGAGCCCTACTTTAACACCTGGAAACATTTTCTGGAGCTTATTGATTGGCTCCTTATGGAAAACAGTTTGTTTAATAAAGACCATTGGAAAAGAGCAAAATGCATGAACAAAAGGATATGTACAATACTTATAAGTATTATCCCTTAGCAAATACTGGATGTTCCAGTACCTAACTCCTGTTTTTTCCATGAAATATGTTCACCCAACAGAACTGAAACAGAAGACACAATTTGCAGAACTATACTGTAATTCATAAAACAGATCAACTGCACCAAATCATAAATATGGAAGAAAACTATATATACTCAAATTCTGTTTTTTAACATCAGCCTATTGTGACCCAGACGTTGTATCTGACTGCAGAAAAGCTGACCTTACAGTAACCCTGCACACACTCAGATGTTCTAAAGATTAGACCACTTAGCAAGCAACTCCATTAGAATTTATGCATTCTAACTAATCCCTGCCAAGATCATCTTATGATTAACTCTAGTCCCTTGAAAATCTGTAGGAATGTTTCCCTAACTTCTTCCTTTTGAGGTTCTCCACAGTTTCCCAGTGTGTGTTTCTACCTTGCTACAGTAAAATTGAACTTTGACTGCAGGAGTGTTCCTGGGGCTCATTGGCTGGTGGACTTAAACACTAACGGCTCTAGAAACTGACTCAGAGGCTGTTCTTGGAGAGAGATGAATGGCCCCAATCAATTCTCTTCCTTTTCTCTCATTAGCTCAGTCTGCCTTTGCATCTGGTCTTTGTCATATCAGGAGAAGTTTCCATGCCCAGTTTTATTTGGCTCAGCCAAGTTCTTCTGTCAATTATTCCTTAGCTAAAGTCAAGAAGACTTTACCACCTCACTAATTTTCTAGTCTGAGGACACATTACCTATCTCATTTTTAATTCCATCTTTTCTTTTTATATTTGGAAAATGGGTTGATATTTGCAAAAGAAAAGAAAAAAACACGAAAGGTCTCTTTGAAACCTCTGAGTTCTGACAGACAGAAGCTTAGCCTCTGAAATGGCCCCATGGTCTACTCAGTTCAAGAGTGCATTCAGAAGGCCAGGCCAGGCCACATGGGCCTGACTCTTCAGGATTCTTGGATGTGGCTTTTCTTGACCAACATCTGAAAACTCTGATTTATAGCCCTGATCCCCCAGCTGACTACCAGTAATGTCAGCTGAAACGCTCCATTTATTCAACAATTACATAAAAGCCTCGGATGAGGTTCTTTGAAAAGTAACTTTCATTGTTTTACGTTCATAATATGTGCTACTGAATATTTAGAATAAACAGATATTAGTATCTATATCTTGCATGAAAAGAACAATAAAAATAACTGCATTTATGTAAATAAAGAAAAAAATAAAATCTTATCATCAAACTATAACCAGTAGCTTTCTTTTGACATATTAACTTTCCAGACTTTGTAAATGTGTCTAGTATCTACACACATAGTTTTAAAATAAAATTATGCTTACCTACAAGAAACATTGAATCCAGTCTGTATATGGTAAAGACAACATGGCTTTAACAGATTTCTGACTCTCAGTTTATCTAGATAGAGTCTTATCTTTATTAATAAAAATAATGCTATATTTTACACACCATTTTAGCATTTAAAATAACTTTCACATATGTTATCAGATCTGATTTTCACACTACCTGTAAGAGACAGATAAGCAATTAGGTATTGTTTTCATTTGTACTGTGAAAAAACAGCTGCCAAGCAAGATAGGGACTGAATGGAGTGTTGTTGGATGTAAAAGGTGAATGTCACATGGCAATGCAAAGTCAGCTGTTAGAGAAATAGACCAAGAGCTTCAGAGTCACACAAAGGGACATTTGCATTGTCCAAACTTTACTGTCCAAAATTCACAGGTTCAGGGGCCTTACCTTCTCAGTATTTAACTCTGGAATGATCTGACTCAGGGATAGTGGCTTATACAAAGGTCACTTAGACCAATATCTAGAATCCCAATTGTAATGTCTTAACTTATCATAAGAAATAAGATACAGGTGGGCTACACATTCACCTTGGCTGATCAACACTGCCATTCCCTGTAAGCTAGACATATTAGAAGGCTTCTCTTTTTTAGTTAGCTTGGAGAACACTGAATGAGAAGGATGATTGTCAGTTATGTATTCCAGGGTTTAATGCGTGCCTATCGTGACCTGCGACAACCCATGGACATCCCTCCACCCTACTTCAGCTCCTATCCATGCACAGAGGACTGCTCTCACTCTTGCTTCCCCTGCCTTATTTTGTTCTCTAGATTGATCTACCTTGTCTTCCTACCTCCTTTCATCAAACAGGCCAAACTGGAATTCATTCTATATCAGTTTATCAAATTACTATCATATCCATGCCTGCATCCTTAACATTGCAGCAGATCATGCTGGGTTGGGTTCAAAGTATTCTCAAAGTCTTTAGTCACACATTTATATACAGTCTTTTGGTTTATTTCTACAAATAGTTCATCTTCTACCTAGAGTGCGGATTTTAGTAGTTTAGACAAACAGTGTATATATACTCTATGTTCGCCCCCTGGCTTTTCTTGGGATCAATTTGCTCCTATCTCAAGACCTAGCATTTGCTCTTCCCTCTGCCTGGAGACATTTTCCCTACCTCTTTCAGATCCTCATGCAAACGTCACCTTCTCAGGAGTCCTCCCCTGATGCCTCATAATATTGCCAAACCTCCCCCATCATAAAAGTGATGTCCTCCTTCCTTGATTTATTTTTCTCCTTAGCACTAATCATTAACTTATATACCATGAATGCTATTTATTTATTAATCTTGTGTTGTCAGTGAAAATCCACTAGCATATTTGCTCTGTGAAGGCAGGGATTTTTGTCTGATTTGTTCACTGCTACATTTCCAGCTTCTAGAAAAATGCCTAGCATATAATAAATGATGAGTATATATTTATGAAAATCAATGGATTGTTCTCAACTCTGACTGACGTTAAAATCATCTGGGAAACTTTGGGGATATCTTGACCCCATCTCCCAGAGATACCAACTTAACTCGTCTGAAGTGGGACTCAGGCATTGAAAGTTAAAAAAAAAGAAAAAGAAAAAGAAAATACCTTGCTAGATGAATCTAATGTGTAGCAGGGTTGGAAATCAATCATTTAAACTCTCAGAATACTTTAAATTCCCTTCAGTTTTTGGAGGAAGTACATACCATTACCCTTATGTACCCATAACCTTGAACTCTACCCTGAATTTTCTGACTTCTCTTCATACCTGACCAGACAAAGAACATAGAAAAACATTTGGAAAATGTATGCATTTTATTTTGAGTAACTGACTCCTATAATATAATAAAATGAAATAAAATGCCAGAAAAAAGAAAATTTTCCAGAAATTTCTGATCTGATAAGAATGACTAACACTTATGCATAGGGAAGTGCAAAGAGAGGAAGTAAAATTCCCTAGGGCTGAAAATGTTTCGTATTACAAGGCTCTCCATGGACATATTCAGGCTCATAAAAAAAAATAATAATAAAGTTGCACTTGTAGGCTGGGTAAACACATGGAATTTCAGAACCTCTTGTTTCTGAGATGTAGGCCTCCTACTGGTCCCCCCCAGAGTACCCTTCTAGCTGTCCTAATTGATGTAAAACTCATTAAGCCATAATTGCTGTGTAGCCTGGTGCTTGAGAAGGTGCTTGAATTTGCACCAAGAAGTAATTTTGATGCTCACCAGTGCTCCCTTCTGGATGGAGAAAATCATTTCTTGGCCACTTCATGCTGAGCACAGTCCATGAGCTAAAATTAGGATTAGAGTTGCCAACACATGGCATCATTCTTTCATTCATCAGTTATTTGCTCTCAGAGATCTGACAATGTCGTCAGAGCAATTTTGTTCTTGGCACATTTCAGAGGCAAAAGGGGGCACAGGGGACCCTACCAAGGTAGTAATTTTCTAGGTAATCATCCTAATGTCTTCATCCTGAATGCATTTGTATGAGTAAGTTAATTAGGGAAGTTAATTTTCACAAATGGCACCAAAATGCCTATTTGTTGGTGATGCTGCCTTGTGCCAACGCCTGGCTCAAGGTATCCAGAAAAGATAAGTTGATGTTCTGCATCCATTACTGAACCCCAGCTTGGACCAGGAAGAACCACATCTGCCAGCTTGGCAGATGTGACCAGGGTTTGGCGTTTTCTAAAAGTTGAGAAAGAGAAATTCTAACCTTGCCACCAGCAGAAAAGTATGGAGGATGCCTTCTGTCTATCCTTGACATTTCTGCTTATAAAGAAGGACAAGAGGAATGGCTCCATGTGGGGGTGACCCCAGACAGAGAAGGCCTCAGCATGTTGCTAAATCAAGTCAGTGACAGGCTCCGGCTGCCTGGATTCTTCCTGAGCAGTGGCTTTCTCTCCCAGTCACTCTGAGGCTGCGGGGATAAGAGCTACGCATCACAGCACGTGGGATCTTTAGGAGCTCGTGCTTTTCATGTCTGCAATCTGGTGGCTCTGGAATAGGACCAGAGTGACAAAGCTACCTCTTCTCTCCAGGAGAAAATATGTTTTTCTCATGTGAAGGTAGAGGAGAGAAAGAAGAAATGGAAAAACTCCCACACTGTTAGTAAACTGTGGGCGCAACTCAGCTCTCAAAAAAGAGGAGAAACGGGGTGGTGAGGTGAAGCCGGTTCTCAGGGACAGCAGGAGCCAGTCAGCTGCAGGGATAACGGAAAGCTGGAGTTCACACCTAACTAGAAACATTGGTTTGGGGTATTCTCTGTGGATCTTCTGGGCCAACTCACTCTGAAAGAAAACATAGTATAGTCAGAAAAGAACAGTCTGAGTTTCTATATTGATCCCTAATGAGTTCTATCACCTTATGTAAATTTCCACCTTGCTGACCTATTTTTTTATTTTGGAAATGAAAGTATGAACATTTATCTCTGAAGACCAGTGGAAAGATTACATCAAATAGCTTCTGCTCTGCACCTTGCACATAGTAGGTATTTATAAACACTGCTTCTCTTCTGCTGCATCTGGAATCAAAAGACATTTTATCCTTCCCTTTGTACATTTTCATCCTAGTAAATTATTAGAATGAAGAATCTCTGGCTTCTGCCTCAATTCTGATGGGCTTTGCTATGAAGTAACATTTCATTTCTGCCACATCTAAATGTCTGATTGTCTTGACTTTGAGACAAAAAGGTGGATAAATCTATTAGTAATTAGCATTAACTGGTAGAAATCTGGCAAGGTAGATTTTCCTGAGACGGACAAAGAGTTTTATGAAAAGAGAAGAATCAGGCCGGGCGCGATGGCTCACGCCTGTAATCCCAGCACTTTGGGAGGCTGAGGTGGGCAGATCACGAGGTCAGGAGATCGAGACCATCCTGGCTAACACAGTGAAACCCTGTCTCTACTAAAAATACCAAAACTAGCCAGGCGTGGTGGCGGGCACCTGTAGTCCCAGCTACTCGGGAGACTGAGGCAGGAGAATGACGTGAACCCGGGAGGCGGAGCTTGCAGTGAACCAAGATTGCGTCTCTGCACTCCAGCCTGGGCGACAGAGCCAGAGATTCTGTCTCAAAAAAAAAAAAAAAAAAAAAAAAGAAGAAGAATCAATTTTACCTTTGTGCAGGGAAAAACATATATACCAGAACACATGACTGGCAACTGTATGAAAACATTTTGGAGGACAGGAGGAAAACTGCCTGGCAGAGATAATTGGAAGCCAGATGTATCTTGTCAAACACTACATTCCCAAACACTCTAGCACTCTGTGAAGTGTTTGAAATAGCTGGTCTCCAGGACTCCAATGCCCACACTCCCGTCTTCTGATTGATACAAAGTTTTCCTTTCCTCCTCCATCATTTGGAGACTCACCAACTTCAAACAAACAAACAAACAGAGAAGAACTGCCCTTTGAATAGATGCCCTGAAAACACACTTTTTTTTTTTTTTTTTTTTTTTTTTTTGAGACGGAGTCTCGCGCTGTGTCACCCAGGCTGGAGTGCAGTGGCGCGATCTCGGCTCACTGCAAGCTCCGCCTCCCAGGTTCAGGCCATTCTCCTGCCTCAGCCTCCGAGTAGCTGGGACTACAGGCGCCCGCCACCACGCCCGGCTAGTTTTTTTCGTATTTTTAGTAGAGACGGGGTTTCACCATGTTAGCCAGGATGGTCTCGATCTCCTGACCTCGTGATCCGCCCGCCTCGGCCTCCCAAAGTGCTGGGATTACAGGCTTGAGCCACCGCGCCCGGCCCTTTTATATGATAGGAGAAACTTTGAAAGTGGAACAAAGGCAGGAAACAAAAGTTTTCCTGTTCATGCCAAAATTTACTGAAAGAATTCCAAGCAAGAAAGGTCAATTTTTTTTTCTGTTTATATGCTTTGTTTTTTATTGTTTTGCCTTACTTCAACTCTCTGAACAATATTTCCCGAAATATTTTCTCTCTTGATGATTGGAGTCATGGAAATTGGTTCCATAGTTCTGGGTGCTTTAACATGGGATGTTTTACAAAGCTTCCAAAAGTCCTTGATCCAAACATTATGAAAAATTATTAAACTCTCACCAGGGTAGTTTCCTTTTGAGGTAAGCATTGCTCTTTTCCTATATGTATTTTTTAAATGTCCATATTGCTGGAAAAATTCAGTGACTGTTTTAAGAAAGAGGAAATACAAAGACAATCCATTCTGTGTCTTTTCTTTTCTAAGGATGTTCCATATGCTTTTTATTTTACCTTCATGGCATCCTTGTGGAGAATATTTTCTCCATTTTACACAAGAGGATGTTTAGGTGAAGAATGATTTGCTAACTTGGCAACACTGTCCAGCTCAAAAGTTATGGAGGCAACATTCAAACCTAGGTCTGCTCAACTTACATATCATACTTATTACCATTATTTAGCTGGACCTCCCAGTGAGGTTCTAGGTACTTGATCACTGGGAAAAGTGGAGGAAGAGAGTCAAGCAAGAAGACAATAAAGGCACATTTTGCCTACAGCACCTTTACAGAAGCTGCCCAGCTCCTTGATGTAATTATTCCTAAGAAGGTAATAACCCCAGATCAGAACTTTGGAGGATATCTGTGATAGAGTAAAATAGGGGACCTTAAAATGGGCTTTCTATTTTTTCCAGGAGCAAGAATTGTTATAGCCTATATCTATTCACATATTTGTTCAACATTTTTGAGTACATGCTCTTTTCCAGCATATACTAGGAGTTAGGAGCAATTCAAAGATGAGTAAGATGTTCATCAAATCCTCAAGAGAAAGGGACTAATAATTTAGTGAGAAAATGTTCCTGTTGGAGACATGCACACAGAATGACAAGCCTGGATATAAAACGAATAACCACCATAATAAAATGATAGATCAAATGCCATCTATTAATAGTTAAGGGAATGGAGAGATTATTATAATTATCAGGGTTGGCTTCATGGAGGAGATGGCATTTTATCAGGGATTTGAAATACAGGTAAAAGTCATATACATAATGATGGGGTACAGAGCAAAGGCACAGAGAGAAAAACATTATCACATGAAGTCATTAATCACTCTATTCTCTGCCTAGATTCTTTCTAAGGTCTAGTGTTATGGACCATGAGGCCTGACTCAAAAATGTCTTCTCAATAGATTTCTTTCTTCCCTTTGCAAAATCCTTAAAAAGTAGGGGCACGTTTTAGATTTAAATGGATAAAGATGTCAAATGTCGACACACACACAAAAAACCAAACAGGAAACTGACACATAAATTCTGTATTCAGTAAATGCAGGACATCTGTAATTTACAATCAGAATATGTGAAAAAGAAAAGTAAATGAAAGTAGTAATAAATTTGAAACTCAATTACACAGAGGAGACAGGGGTACCAATGAGAGGCAAGTCACCTCACCCAACAGAAACCCAGAAAAATGCAGAATAGTAAACAATAGATAAAATGAACTATAATAAGGTGTCAGATATAAATCAGGGAAATTCACTGAAATTCTGTTCACATGCTAGGTCCCCATCCTAACCCTATCCAGCCAATCAACGATTTCTTCTTCATCCACGACAGATCAGAAGACCCTTCTTTTAAGTAAATCTGCAGACTTGGAATAAAGACCTCTAGATGCTAATATTTGAGGTTCCTTAATATAGGATACCCTATAGTAGAGCCTATCACCAGTGTGCAGGAAGGTTTTTGACAGTTACTTTTAAACCTATCATTTTTAAATAAGCTTTTTAATACTTCAGTCATAAGTAGGAAAAGATGGCTAAGTGTCATCTATCATGAGAGGCATGACCAAATAAGCAGGAAATAAGGAACTTGGTAGAAAGAGAGAGAAATCAGGAAACAGAAGAAAATGTTAAAATAAGTTATGATTAATATTCCCAGAGAAATAAAGGAAGATATTGCTTCCATGACAATGGAATAGCTGCAATAGCAAAGAAAAAGAAGGAAGGAGAGTGGGGAGGGAGAAAAAGAAAAAGGAGAAAGAGGAAGAAAAAGAATAGGAAAGAGAAGAATCCTGGAACAAGAAAGGCTCCTGGATATTAACAAAACAATAGTTAATTTAAAATAAAAACACTTAAACAGAAGGATTGGAGGATAGAGTTCAGACAATATATAAGAAAGTAGGACAGGCTGGGCATGGTGGCTCACGCCTGTAATCCCAGCACTTTGGGAGACCCAGGTGGGCAGAGCACAAGGTCAAGAGATAGAGACCATCCTGGCCAACATGGGGAAACTCCATCTCTACTAAAAATACAAAAATTAGCTGAGCATGGTGGCTCGTGCCTGTAATCCCAGCTACTCGAGAGGCTGAGGCAGGAGAATCGCTTGAACCCGTGGGCAGATGTTGCAGTGAGCTGAGATAGCGCCACTGCACTCCAGCCTGACAGCAGAGCAAGAGACTTCATCTCAAAAAAAAAAAAAAAAAAAAAAAAAAAAAAAAAAAAAAAAAGAAGTAGGACAAAAAGATAAAAATATTGTCTATAGAAGTAATAAATTTTTTTCAAATGAGGTAAGTAAATAGGGAACTCTAGAAAACAAAGGAAATCAGAGGGAATAAATAAGTAATATAATTTATTCCAGAATTCAAGCATTTTTATTTATATTGAAAAATATATTAAGACCAATGAATGAAAAAGCATATCACAGAGTCACAGTAGCATCATGACATTTTACAACATTACCGAAAAAAAGACCCTATAAACTTGAAGCGATGGAGAAAAAATTATATTCAAAGGATTCAGGACCTGAATGACATCAGACTTCCGAATTTTAACAGAAGTCCGAAGATACTGAGCAGTACTTTCAAAATTCGAAGGGATAATGACTCTCCACTCAAAACGCTCAATGTAGCTAAATGAGAAATCAAGTGTAAAGGTAGAATAAAGCCATTACCAAACATGCAAGGTCTTAAAAATGTGTTTCTCATGCATCCTTTCTCTCAGGAACATTCGAGAAGATGGGCTCTTTGAAAGCAGGAAAGGAAATTTGGAAAGAAGGATACACGGAAGCTAGGAAATAGAGACTTTCGTATAGAGTAGACGTGAAGGAAAGTCCCAGAAAGAAAGTGAGCAGAATTTCCAGGATGGCTGTTGCAGAGCAGGCTTGGTGACTAAATAATCCAGATTACAGCAGGAGTCCAGAGAGACCCAGAAGGGGTATTTCCAGGAGACAAATAAGAGTAAAGGAACTTATGGATCATCTCATACATTTAGTGGCAGAAAATTGCATTCAGAGGCTAGTGGAGGTTATTCAAAGACATAGTCAAAATTTCAAGGAAAAACAAGCAAATGAAGGGAAAAAATCAGACAATTCGTCACTGTGATATGACTGTACTGGTAAGATGGAAGAACAGGAGGCATTCTAAGAATGCTATATTCTCTATACCCTAAAACCAGGAAGGGGAGAAGAGAGAAGAGGAAAAGGGATGGTGAAAAGAAAGAGGAAACAGAGGAGAAGAAAAGAAAAAGAAAACCCTAAAAACAACAACAAAAAAAGACAACTTAGAAGTTATTGCCTCTCGAGAGCAGAAAAAGATGGATGGTGGGGAGACACTGGCCCCCCAAAAAAACCTTTAAATTATGTCTATGTTTTGATAAAATAAATTAAAATGTCCAAAAACTAAGATTTAGAGTTAGGTTTATATAAGCATGAAGATGTGAGGTTAGTCTAAAAATTCCCCATTCCTTCCCACTCCAAATAAACAGTTAAAACATGGTTTAAAGAAGTACCTAATAAAGTGCTATCTACCCATGGGGAACAATAATTTCTGGTTTAAGAACTGAATTGAGGCTCTTTTAATTTCTAAAATTTAGCACACAGATTTTAAAATGTTACTGTATGTTTCATACTAGCTCATTCTCATGCGTACTTACAGTTGAAAAACATCTATTAGCATTGAGGAAAGCTCAAAATTGATTGAATGCTAAGCAAATACATATAATTGAACATTGTGTGAAACTAAGTACTTATCCAGTGAATAAAATCCACAGTTACGACAACAACGTTAGACTGGTTAATGATGCGATTTCTGTGTACTTTTCTTCTCAGATTGTTTAGTAACGCATAAGAAATAATGTTTACGTAAGTAAGGATGTTCTTAAAGATTTAGGTCTAAGTATAATCATCCTGGCACTGTTTATAACAGTTAAAGATTGAAAACTACTTAAAAGACAGTCAGTAGAGTATTGGTTGAATTATGTGATGTATTTTTATAATGGAATATACCCATCTGATACTTACAAACACTACTGGTTACTAAAACAAAAAATATGTTTATGATATTTTTAAAAGAAATAAGCAGAACTCCAAACTCTGATTCAATGTGTTCCTATATTCAATATCCTTTGTTTTATTTACATATTTTTACTATATTTTACCTCAATTAGAATCCTACTCTATAACCTACTATGTGTTTGAAAGTTACTTAAGGCTTAAATTTTTTGCCTTCAATTCTTTATGTGTAAAGTAGGAATACTAATAGTACCTACACCATAAGGTTGTTGTGTAGAGTAAATGAATGAATATACATTAAATGCTTTGAACATTTCCTGGCATATGGTAATCACGATCTGTCAGTTGCTGATGGTCTTATTAGTAGCAATAGAAGGAGATGAAGTACTATTATATGGGCCATCAATGGTTATCTCTGGAAGGTGGAATTCTGGGGATCTTAATTTCTTTCCTTGGCTAACAAACTTTTTACAATAAGTGTGTTGCTTTCTTGTAAGGAAAAAAACCAGATTTTAGTAATAATTTTAAAAACATAGATTTAATAATAGAAAAAATAAGATGATGCTTCTCTCACTGATAGTCTCATAAAAAGTGGGAGAACAATTCTATTTTTTTCTTCTTTAAACAATTCTCCCATTAGTGTGTTGACAGTGTTACTCAACAGATTTCCAGGGATCTACAGATAGATTTTTGATGGTCCAAAAGTTTTCTTAAAGAATATTTTAATTTAGATTAGTTTAATTATAAAAAATTACCATGAGCATATCTCGATCTTCTGGATGCTACACATACACACAAACACTGCCAAGTGATTGCAGCACATCATGACTGTCTCAGGGTAAGAAAAGAACAGTCTTAATTATAATGACGTCATTTTGCCAAATAGGGTTCCATTGACCTAATACCACATTGAAGGAATGAAGATTTTGCTGTGTTGTATACTGAACAGAAGAAAGTGGTGTAAGAAATGAATCATGCCAAGCTCAGAATCTCAAAGGAACTGAGATCACAGCACTCCCATATCTGTGATGTGGTTTGCTTTGGCAAACATCATACATCACAATAAATGTAAACGATTAATTCCAATTTTACAGCGTTTATACTATTTTTACATTTAATTTTATAAATTCATTTGCGATTTATAGTGGTTTAAGGACCTGAAGCTTTTATTAGGAATTTATACTTAGTTTTATGTTTATATGCTTAAGTGACATAATAAAAATAAACAGTGTTTATGAGAAATATTTTTTCTCTAAAGGGGGTACATGCATTCAAGTTGATAAATAATATACTGTGTAAGCTTTGACTACAATAGAATTTTAATTTAAATTAATTCAAATATTTAAAAATTCTTATTATAGTTCTAACACTGGGCTAGCACTCTGGGTATGACAGAAAGCATTTACGCTATATTCTGGTTCTTGATGGTTTCACAATTTTTAAGACATTATTCATGAAACTATTAATATTAAGTAGCAAAATAAGATAGCATGTGGTGAAGTACCTGGAGTTGTTCAGACAGTAAGTGTCTAAGAGTTTAGCTCAGGGAAAAAGCCCAGAGGGTTGGAATGGTGAGGGAAGGCTGCCAGGCGGAGTTGGGACTTTAACTTCTGGTCTTGAGGGAGGAGCAGGAGGGATTCCAGTCAGAGGACTCTCATAGAAAAAGATAAGGGGTAGCAGTGAAGGTGTCACATCCGGCATGGGTTTGTGAAGGAATAGAGTGGGAACCATGTGCATGACCTTGGAGCAGGACACAGGGAGCCCTTAAAAGTTTATCAAGAGAGTAATACAGTAAAAGTGACATTTTGAAAATCACTCTTCTGAGAGAAGCGTTTAATAAACTCTTGCAACATGCCAAGCACTATGCTAAGCATAAACATGTTGCCTCAATGCAAGATGGACTTAGAATGGAGGCAGAGAAGACCCCAGCTGTGACAAGAATCCACATTTGAGAATCTGGGCCATGTCTGATTGCCTGTCTTGCTTTTGTTGCCCCAAACAAACAAAGAAAAAACAAAAGCAGGGAAAACTGTAATAGCCAAAGTAATAACTGGCAGCTGCACAAGCCCTCGGTCAGGTCCATGTCATTACAGGAGTCCCTGGTGCCCTGCACTTCCTAAAGGCAGAAGAGCCACAGAATGGCAATGAATATGTAAAGGTGAGCCTGGGTGGTTAGGTCATCTCTTCAGCAAGGCAAGACAGAAATAAAATCAGAACAGGGGGAATGTGTGTGTGTATGTGTGTGTTGTGTGTGTGTGTCCGGAGGAGTTGGTGGGACGTGTCCAGCTTGTCTTTAGACAGGCATCCTGTATGGTATGATCTTTACTTTAACAGGCTTACCTAGGCCATATCTTGTGGCAGCAAAGTCCTACAGTTGGAATTAGGGGAGTTTGGGGTTAAATTCCACCCTGCCTTTTACTAGCTCTATGACCTTCTACAAGTCATTTAGACTATTTTTACCTTATCTTCCTGAATCATAAAATGTAGGTCATAATAGTTCACAGAATTGGCAGGAAAAGGAAGCAAGGAATATTTTGTCAGTGCATCATATATACAACCCTTACCCTTGCTCTGATGTTTTGCTTTATCACAGTTCATCAGCAGTTGTTGCAGGATCCCTGCTCTGGCTCCCAGAGAGCAACACACTTGGGTTGTGTGAGAGCCTCCTGTGTAAACAACTGGGCCATAAAACAGTGCTCACCAGCTGCCACTCATGGTTCCTTCAGAGTCAGCAGAGGTGACTAAGCCCAGATTCACTAAGAAAATGACCAATGATTGGAGTAGGATTGTGAGTAGGGAAGCAGGCTTGGAGCAGCCACATAGAACAGCCATTCTTAGCTCAGACCCTTGGCGATGGCTGCTCGGTCCCTCCATGCCTTTTCCCACAAGCCACTGGACTGAAAAAAGCATAGACAAGGCAGTCTGAGGTCTGGGAGTGAGGTTGCAGGGACACGTTGTATAATACTTGCCCACAGTGGAGATGAGACTGAAGCAAGAGCTCCCAGGTTGCCCAGAGAAATGAACTCGTAAGTGTGTACTGAACCCAGACATCACTCTCTGAGGCTAAGCATAGAACTGCCATAGTATGGGAAATCTCTTTTCTTTCCGTCCACCTTACAGTTTTCTCTCCTATAAGCAGCAACTTAGAACAGATATGTATTCCTTTTGCCCAGCTCACAGCCTTTCATTCTCCTGACTTCGCCTATCTAGGAAAGGTCATTGATTTTATGTTCTATAGTTCTTCATTTGGCCCTTGAATCAGACTGATAAAAGACTAATTTTCTAGCACCAGAGATAGAGCCTAGAGCAGGTTCTTCTGTTTGAAAACAAGTAGAATTTTACACACACACTTGGACTTACAGAATACAATTAAAACATAAGAAAGCTTTCATGGCCACTCCAGATTTCTTTTGGAAATCTAATGGGGAAGAAATAGGTAGAACTTCCAACCACAGAAGCAGGTTGAGGGTTTCTACTCCAGTGGGTCACTTTCTTTTTTTTCTTTTTAACCACCCCTTTTAATTCACAATCCTTATCAAGCATAGACTGAAAAAACTAATTATCCTGAAAGGGACCCAGGAATTTAGAGTTGGGCTCCCCAAGTACATCAAGAATGGCCAGACACCCCAAGCAGGGCCTCCCTATCAAAAGCAATTAACTAATCTTTTAAATATACATGACTGAGATTAAGTCACAAAACTTAGATTTCCAACATATCTTTGGAATTTGAATTCAAACTACCGAATTATGAGAAAGTTGCACCAGCCAGCTTTGTAAGAGCCCTAGAGGCTTCAACTACACAGTGGCCTACTGGTGACCAAATTAAAAAAAAAAAAAAATTAACTTCCTTGTAAAGTAAGTTTAAGTTAGAAAACTCTAGATCCCCAAAGGAGATTTTTATCTATAGTCTTTAATTCAACCAACATTAATTGGACATCTCCTGGTACCTGAGCAACACTGAGATATGTTACTGATTAAGAGTAACTTAGTTCAGCAGTTAGTGTAAGATAAGCTTGAATCATCTCAACTAGTTCAGTTTAAGCAGTTCACCTAAACCCTTTTAATTACCCATCTTTATCAAGCACTGGATATATTAAACCAGCTCTTTACTGCATAGTACATATGCCTCCTTTCTTTCTACCTAGAGGAAAGATGAATAAATGGTCATCTCCAGGTTATTTGAGTACCTCATTGTTCTATTTCCTTACGAATCTTCTAGAAGAATGCATATGAATTTCTCCTATATATATTGGTCTGAGAGGCTCCATCCACTTCTTCAATGCCCACATAGAGGTAAGAGATCAGCAGGACTTGTTTTCTGCACACCACTCAAGACTCTGATAATCCAAACAGGATATAGCAAAGAAACCAATCAAAAACAGTCAAGACTTGGAATTATAATGCATTTGCATAAAACACTCCCACCAGCACCATGATGGTTTAAAACTGCCATAGCAATGACCTGGATGATCTTATATGGTTCTAGGAACGCTCTGACTCTTTTCTAGAAAATTTGTAAGTAATCCACCCCTTAATTAGCATATTATTCGAAGCAGGTATAAATGTAGTTAGCCAACCATCCACAAATGCTACTTTGCCTGTGGGATAGCCCTGCTCTGTCTATTGAGCAGTCATTTTGCTACACACTGCTGCTCAAATAAACTTGCTTTCTTTCACTGCCAGCCCACTCTTGAATTCTTTCCTGAGGAAAGCCAAGAACCCTCCTGGACTAAGCTCCAATTTTGGGGATAACCTGCCTCAACATGACCCACTTTCTTACTGCCCTCCACGCTGTTGGGGCCAGAAATAGAAGACATGCTTTCTTACCTCTACTTTTGTAGGATTGAATGGGCTGGGGAGGCAGTAAGTGACAAACCTTAGAAAAGAAACAGAGTGAATCAGAATCTAAACTCTACTTTGTCTTCATTCCGAGAGTAGCATCTGCTGACATATCCTTCTCCTTTTCCAGATGTAGTGGTGAGGGCTTCTGCTTACACAGGAGCCCTGGGAAAGCCAAAACTCCACTGGCTGTTTATAGTTTGTTATAGGCTCCTAAAGTCAGCATTGATTCAAACCCCTTAGCTTAGCTCTCTGCTGCCTACATTTCTTAGGGAAGTGACTCTGGGGAACAGGGGAGGAATGAGCATGGAGGGAGGTAACAAAGTTATTTTAAAGTATGACTTGGAATATATTAAGCTAGTTTATTCTGCATGGAAGAAATCTGAGAAGCATAAGTAATAAAGGAACGGGGGTGAGGATGTTATAGAAAAAAACACATAGGCTATGCACTCTAGAAAATCTGTTCTCTAATTTAACTAGGAGAGTTAATGATTTTAATGATTTGTTGTGATCTCAAAACAACAGTTGAGATAAATCCACATCATTAAGTCTATTATGGTGTTTTGCTTCATTAAGCAAATGGTGGTGGGTTGAGGGGCTTGGGTTGAATTTTTGAGGTTGTTTTGCTGTGAAGACACCCACATTTAAATAATAAGAACAAACTCCTGGGTCTCAGGAGCAATTGGCTCTTAAATCCTTTGTGGTGAGAAATGGAAGGATGCCCTGAAAACTTAACCCAAAAGTTTGCTCAAATGTCTTTTCTGTGTATTCAGGGCAGAAAGCAAACAAGCACAGAAAATTGAAAGTTGTTCCTCTTCTTGACTTGAGGCCCTAGTTCAGGGGAAAAGACACACGGTTCCCAGCACATTGATGCTCTGGGGAAAAGTCTGAACATACTACCAGAATAAAGTCAAAGACCATTCCCATTGTCATGTGCAGAGAGATGTCTTATGTTTATAATGTTATTTATGTGATAAGGACACAGAACTGTCAAAATAATAACATAGTAAACTTGGTTGTTCAGAGTTCTCTATAAAATGCCATTTAAGCATATCTACAGTATCATGATTATCAAAATGTAAACAAAAATTCTGAGGCACAAAATATATTCTGAAATACTTCTGAGGTCATCAGAAACCTCTATGTACATAATCTCTTCTTTGAAATTTGTTGCTTTGACTGACACCTGACTCTTTCCAAAAGGTACTGCCTTTCCTGCAGCCCTTGCAAGTGATTTAACTTAGAAAATTCTAGAAAACTCAAGGCCTCCATACCACTGATAACACTGTCTATAGGCAGGCCATCTGAAGTCCATGTTTCCTATTGCCACTTCTAGACCTTTAGCCCTTATATCTACATAACTCCCTCTTTCTCCTCTCCGGCTTTGATGGCAACACCATCAAATTATATTATCACCCCATCCTCCTTTTCATCTAGTGATCCCAAGATGGATAAAGCCTCTTTATTCCTTCTTGGTTTTAGCCCCTGGTTTACCAATACTCTCTCTAAACAACTCCTGTCACAATTCTTCCTGATTTGAATATGCCTGAAGATGTTCCTTTCAATACTGGACTCTCAGTTCCATGACTTAATCTCTTTCATTTTCTCAGCCAACCAATCCCATGGTCATTCCCTAGACCTTGCTATTATCAATAATAATGCACTCATATCAATTTTAAGCATCATCTTTATCTTACCAGCATATCTTGTCTTTCCAACTCATTCTAAGTGCCTCACCTCCAGTATTTCTTCCCAATTCCATGGTCATTCCCTAGATCTTGTCATTACCAATAACATCACCTTAATATCAATTTTAAGCATCCTCTAATCTTGCCAGCATCTCTTGTCTTTCTGATTCAAGTGCCTCATCTCCAGTATTTCTTTTGTGCAAACTTGCCAAACTATATCTAAAAATCTATCCTTCACATAAGCTTTTCAATATATCTCACTCCCTTCATGACATCATTTCCTTTATGTGGGCATATATGCCATGGTGAATAACTATAATCATTCCCTTTTGCACAATTTTGACACCCTTGACTTTCTCTCATCTTTTTTCTCTTCACCAAAATCACCCAGCAAAATTCCCACCTAAGCATTTAAATGTGTCTAGAAAAACCTAGAAGAAATGAATAAATTTCTGGACATATAACCACCCAAAATTGAACCAGGAAGAAATGGAAGTCCTGAACAGATGAATAATGAGTAGCAAGATTGAATCAGTAATTTTTTTAAAATCTCCCAACAAAAAAAGAGTCCAGGACCAGATGGATTTACAGCCAAATTCTACCAAACATACATACCTATTCTCCTGAAACTATTTCAAACATAAAGGAGGAGAGAATACTACCTAACTCATTCTCTGAGACCAGTATACCTTGATACAAAAACCAGACAAGGGCACAACATAAAAAGAAAACTACAGACAAACATCCCTGATGAACACAGATGCAAAATTCCTCAACAACATCCTACCAAATTGAATCCAACAGCACATCAAAAAGATGTAATCCTAAGATCAATTGGGATATATCACAGGGATGCAAGGATGGTTCACCATATGCAAATCAATAAATGTGGTACATCACATAAACATAATTAAAGACAAAAATCATATGATCATCTCAATAGATGTTGAAAACCCCTTTGATAAAATTCAGGATCCCTTCATGATAAAAATCTTCAACATAGAAGGAACATACCTCAACATAATAAAGGCCGACATGACAAATCCCCTGCAAACATAATATTCAGGGGGGAAAAAATTCATAGCATTCCCTCTAAGAACTGAAACAAGACAAGGATGCCCACTTTTACCACTCTTATTTACCATAGTACTGGAAGTTCTTGCTAGATCAATCAGGCAAGAGAAAAAAAGAAAAATGCTGAAATTGGAAAAGGAAAAGTCAAATTATCCCTGTTTCCTGATGATACCATCTTATATCCAGAAAACCCTAATGACCACCATAAAACTCTTAGATTTGATAAATGAATTAAGTAAAACTTCAAGATGCAAAATCAACAGGCAAAAATCAGTAGCATTTTCATATACCCATAATGATATAGTTGATGAACATATCAAGAAGGCAATCCCATTTACTTAGAAGTGTATTTAACCAAAATACCTAGGAGTAAACTTAACAAGGAGGTGAAAGATCTCTACAAGGAAAAGTACAAAATACTGATAAAACGAATTGTAGATGATAGAAATGGAAAAACTTCCCATGCTAATGTAGTTTGGATATTTGTCCCAAACCAAATCTCATGTTCAATTGTAATCCCCAGTGCTGGAGGTGGGGCCTGGTGGAAGGTGTTTGGATCATGGGACAGAATCCCTCATGACTTGGTGCTATCTTTGTGATAGTGAGTTCTCATGAGATCTGTTCTTTTAAAAGTGTATGGCACATCCCACCCCACTCTCTCTGTTGATTTTGCTCTGGCCATGTGATGTGTCTGCTTCCCCTTCAACTTCCACCATGATTTTAAGTTTCCTGAGGCCTCCCTAGAAGCCAAGCAGATGCCAGCACCAGGCTCCCTATAAACCCTGTAGAACCATGCATGAGTCAATTAAACCTCTTTCTTTTAAAAACTACCCAGTGTCAGGTATTTCTTCATAGTAATGTAAGAACAGCCTAAAACAGAAAATTGGTACCAAGAAAAGGGCATTGCTGTGAAGACACCTGGAAATGTGGAAATGGCTTTGAAACTGGGTAATGGGCAAATGTTGGAAGAGTTTGGAGGGCTCAGAAGAAGACAGAAAGATGAGGAAAAGTTTGGAACTTCTTAGAGACTGGTTTAGTAGTTGTGACCAAAATGCTGACAGTGATATGGACAGTAAAGTATAGGCTGACAAGGTCTCAGATGGAGATGTGGAACTTATTGGGAACTGGAGCAATGGTAATGTGTGTTATCCCTTAGAAAAAACTTGGCTCTGTTGGAACTCTGAATTTCATGTTGATGATTTAGGGTGTCTGGGAAAATAATTATCTAAGAAGCAAAGCATTCAAGATGTGGCCTGGCTGCTTTTAACAGCCTCAGTTGTGGGAGCAAAGAAATGACTCATACTTGAAATTTATATTTAAACAGGAAGCAGGGCATAAAAGTTTAGAAAAGTTTCAGCCTGGTCATGTGGCAGAGGAAGAAAAAGCTTTTTTGGGAGAGGGATTCAAGCAGGCTGTGGAGCAGCAGCTAGCTGGAGATATTTGCATAACTAAAAGGGATTCAAGTGCTACTATTCAAGAAAATGGAGAAAAGGCCTCAAAGGCATTTTATAGACCCTGTGGCAGTCCCTCCCATCACAGGCCCATATGCCTAGGAGGGAAGAATGGTTTCATGGATCAGGCACAGGGCCCCACTGTCCTGCACAGCCTTGGGACACTGCCCCCCACATCCTGGCCACTCTAGCTCCAGCTGTGACTAAAGGGGGCCCAGATGCAGCTTGGGCTGCTGCTCTGGAGAATGCAAACTGTAAGCCTTGGGAGCTTCTACATGGTGTTAAGCCTTCAGGTACACTGAGTACAAAGTGGTAAATTCTTGGCAGCCTCTGCCTAGTTTTCAGAGGATGCATAAGAAAGCCTGGGTGTCCACCCAGTCTCAGGTATTTCTTTATATCAATGTAAGAACAGTCTAATAAACATGCTCATGGATTGGAATAATTAATATCATTAAAGTAGCCATACTGCTCAAAGTATGGAATCTAGAGTTTCAATGCCATCCCTACCCAAATACCAATGCCATTTTTTCACAGAATTAGAAAAAACAATTCTAATGTTCATATGGCACCAAAAATGAGCCTGAATAGCCAATGCAATTATAAGCAAAAACGAATAAAGCTGTAGGCATCATATTCTCTAACTTTAAATTATACTACAGGGCTATAATAACCAAAACAGCATGGTACTAGAATTAAGAATAGACACATTGATCAATGGAACAGATGAAAACCCAGAAATAAAGCCACATACTTACAGCTAACTGATTTTTGAAAAGTCAACAAGACTATACACTGGGAAAATAACACTCCTTTCAATTAATGGTGCTGGGAAAAGTGGATTGTCATAATCATAAGAATGAAATCAGGCCACATGCAGTGGTTCAGGCCTGTAATCCCAGCATTTTGGGAGCCTGGGGCAGGTGGATCACGAGGTCAAGAGATTGAGACCATACTGGCGAACACGTTGAAACCCCATGTCTACTAAAAATACAAAAAAAAAAATAGCCAGGCATGGTGGCGAGCACCTGTAGTCCCAGCTACTTGGGAGACTGAGGCAGGAGAATGGCATGAATCTGGGGGGCAGAGCTTGCAGTGAACGGAGATCGTGCCACTGCTCTCCAATCTGGGCAACAGAATGAGACACCGTCTCAAAAGAAAAAAAAAAAAAGAATGAAACTGGACCCCTATGTCATTATATATAAAAATCAACTCAAGATGGATTAAAAACTTGAATGTAAATCTTGAAATTATAATAATAATGGAAAAAATCCTAGAGAAAGATTTCTAGACATTGGTCTTTGCAAAGAATTCATGACTAAGACCTCAAAAGCACAAGTAACAAAAAAAAAAAAGTAGACAAATGGGACTATATTAAACTAAACAGCTTCTGCACAGAAAAATAAATAATCATCAGAGTGAATTGGCAACCTGTGGAATGGAAGAAAATATTTGCAAGCTATACATCTGATAGCAGACTAATATCCAAAATTTACAAGGAACTCAAACAACTCAACGACAACAGAACTCGAAATAATCTTTAAAAAGGGGGTTAAGGACATAAATAGATATTTTTCAAAAGAAACAAAAGGCCAACAAGCGTATTTTAAAATGTCCAACATTGTTAATCATCAGAGAAATGCAAATTAAAGCCAGAATGAGATATTATCTTACACTAATCAGAATAGCTATTACTAAAAAGACAAAAACAAAACAAAAAAACATGTTGTAGAGGATGCAGAGAAAAAGGAACACTTATACACTGTTGGTGGGAATTAAATTAGTACAACCTCTGTGGAAAAAGTATGGCGATTTCTCAAAGAACTAAACGTAGAACTACCATATGATCCAGCAATCTCACTACTGTATATCTTACCCAAAGTAAAATACATCAATGTATCAAAAAGATACTTGCAGTCATATGCTTATCAAAGCACTATTCACAATAGTCAACATATGGAATCAACCTCAGTGTCCATCAGTGGAGTAATGGATAAAGAAAATATGGTGTATATACACAATGGAATACATTCCACCATAAAAAGAATGAAATCCTGTCATTTGCAGCAACATGGATAGAATTAGAGGTCATTATCTTAAATGAACAATTCAGACATAGAAAGACAAGGACCACATGTTCTCGCTTATAAGTGGGAGTTAAATAATGTGTAAACATGGAAACAGAGCATGGAATGATGGACAATAGAAACTTGGATGTGTGTTGGGGAGTGCAAGGGAGGTGGATGATGGGAAGTTGCTTGCTGGGTTCAATGTGTGTTGCTCCAGATGCACTAAAGGCTCTTACCTTAGCACAATGCAATATATCAATATAGCAAAAGTGCAGCTGTGCCCCCATGGATATATTCAAATAAAAATAATAAATAAATGTGTCTAGATAAAATTACACAATTTTGCAGAATACATTTGTGATCTTAAGTAAGCCAGTAAGCCACTGGTTTTGTAAGGCAGTATTTCCCAAATCCTTTCATCCTCTCACTTGTAGTTGACCACTTCACACCTTTTCCACTCTCTTCAAACTTCTATTATCTCCTCCCCAATTATCACTGTGGAGTAATGGCCTTGCTTCCCATTTGACTAAGATAACAGGGTAACCAGAAATGCATTCCCAACCACGTACCCACATCTATCACTGAATGCTTGCCCTATCCTTCTGTTTTCATGGATGAATAGTCTGTGCTTGCTAAGGTTTTCCACTCCTTGTCTACTCCAGCAATTCTTCATCTCCCTCTCACATCATCAATTTTTCTCTCATGACTGATGATTCTTACAATTGTACAATCATGCTATAATTGGCAATCATTTTTGGCTCAGGTTGAAAAACTTGGGAGTCATTTTGACTCTGCTCCTTTTCTTGTACCCCTCCTCTGATCCATTGACAAATATAGTAAGTTCTATTTTCAACATATCTTCAGAATCCAACAACTTTTTACCACCTCCCCAGGTACCCACTCTTGTCCAAGCTATGCCATCTCTTGCTGGGATTATTACAATAGTTTATTAACTAATCTCCCTGTTTCTTCCCTTATGCTTTCTCATTTATTTCCAACAAATCATTGAGAATGATTCTTTTAAAATGTAAGTTAGTAAAGTCAATTCCCTGTCTAGAACTTACAAATTTCTTTGTTTCCTTCATATCTGTTTCCCCCGGTACCTTGATGATTTTATCTCTAATACTCTCCACCTTGCTCACTCCATTCTGGCCACAGTAGCTTCCTGGATTTTCCCTGGACTCAAGAAACACATCTCCACCTAAAGACCCTTGCATTTGTTCCTCCATCTCCCTAGAACACGGTTTCCCTCAGATATCCTAATTGCTTGCACCTATACGTCCTCAGATCTCTCCTTACATGTTGTGAGATTTTTAAAAAATTGATTTTTGTTTGTTTGTTTGTTTTTCAGAGATGGAGTTTTGCTCTGTTGCCCAGAGCTGGAGTACAATGGCACAATCTCGGCTCGCTACAACTTGACCCTCCCAGGTTCAAGCAATTCTCCTGCCACAGCCTCCCAAGTAGCTGGGATTACAAGCACGCACCACCACACCTGGCTAATTTTTGTATTTTTAGTAGAGACGGGGTTTCACCATGTTGGCCAGGCTGTTCTTGAACTCTTGACCTTGTGATCTGCTTGACTCGGCCTCCCAAAGTGCTGGGATTACAGGCGTGAGCCACCGTGCCCAGCCAAAAAAAAAAAATTGATTTATGTTTATTGATACATAATAATTGTATATTTGTGGGATACTTGTGATATTTTGATACTTGCATACAATGTGTAATAATTAAATCGGGGTATTTAGGATATCCATCACCTCAAACAGTTATAATTTCTTTGTGTTGGAACAATTTAAATCTTTTCTAGCTATTTCAAACTATGCTATATATTATAGTTAACTATAGTTACCACACTGTGCTATCAAACACTAGATCTTATTGCTTCTATCTAACCAAATGATCGTACCCATTAACCAACCTCTCTTTTCCCCCCTAACCATGTTTCCAGGCTCTGGTAACTACCATTCTACTTTCTATCTGTATGAGATCCACTTTTTTAGCACTAACACATGGGTGAGAACATATGATATTTGTCTTTCTGTGCCTGGATCCATCCACTTAACATAATGACTCCCAGTACCATCCATGTTGCTGCAAACGACAAGAGTCTATTCTTTACTATTTTTCATGGCTAAATTTGTTGTGTATATATATCTCATTTCCATTCATTTGTTGATGAACACTTAGGCTGATTCCATGTCATGGCTATTGTGAAAAGTGCTGCAATAAACATGGTGGTGCAGATATCCCTTTGTTATAATGATTTCCTTTCCTGTGGATAAATACCCAGAAGTAGGATTGCTGAATTTTATGGTAGTTCTATTTTTAGTTTTTTGAGAAATCCCCATACTGTTTTCCATAGTGATTATACTAATTTACATTCCCGCCAACAGTGTACAAGTTACCTCTACTCTGTATCCTTGCCAGCATTTGTTAACTTTTGTCTTTTTGACATTGGCCATTTTAACTAGGATAAGATGGTATCTCATTATGGCTTTGATTTGCATTTCTCTGATGATTAGTGATGTTGAGCATTTTTTCACGTCTCTGTTGGCCATTTTTATGTCTTCTTTTGGGAAATGTCTGTTCAGATTCTTTGCCCACTTTTTAATGAGATTATTTGGTTTTTCACTGTTGAATTGTATGAATTCCACATATATTCTGGATATTAGTTCCTTGTCATATGAATAGTTTGCAAATATTTTCTTCCATTCTCCAGCTTTTCTCTTCCCTTTATTGTTTTCTTTGCTGTACAGAAGCTTTTTTAGTTCCATATGGTCTGATTTGTCTATTTTTTGGTTTTGTTGCCTTGCTTTTAAAGTCTTAGCCATAAAATCTTTGCCTAGACCCATTTCCTGAAGCATTCCCCCTGTTTTCATCTAGTGATTTTATAATTTCAGATCTTACGTTTGTCTTTAATCCATTTTGAGTTGATTTTTGTATATAGTGAGATTGGGGGTCTAGTTTTATTCTTCGGCATGTAGATATCTAGTTTTTCCAGCACTATTTCTTGAAGAGGGTGACCTTTTACTAAAATATGTTTTTGGCTCCTTTGTCAAAGATCAGTTGGCTATAAATACATTGATTTATTTCTGGGTTCTCTATTCTGTTCTATTGGTCCATGTGTCTCAATACCACCCTATTTTGATTCCTATTGTTTTGGAGGTTTTTTGTTTGTTTATTCATTTGATTTTTGAGACAGGGTGTCACTGTGTCATCCAGGCTAGAGTGAATAGCACAAGCATAGCGCACTGCAGCCTCAAACTCCTGGCCTCAAGTAATCCTCCAGCCTCAAACTCAGTAGCTGGGACTCTAGGCACACATCATGATACCCAGCTAATTTTTTATTTTTTTTGTAGAGATGGCTCTTGCTATGTTGTCCAAGCTGGTCTCAAACTCCTGGTCTCAAGTGATCTTCCTGCCTTCACCTCCCAAAATGCCAGGATTATAGGCAGGAGCACCATGCCTGGCCTACTATCACTTTGTAGTATATTTTAAAGTCAAGTAGTGTGAAGCCTCCAGCTTTGTTTTTGTTTGGTATTGCTTTGGCTATTCGTGGTCTTTTGTGGTTGCATATATATACATTTTAGGATTGTTTTTCTATGTCTGTAAAGAATGTCATTGGTATTGTGATAGGGATTGCATTGAAATATAGATTGTCTGTGGATAGTATGCTCATTTTAATGATATTAATCCTTTCAATCTATGAGCATGGGATGTCTTTTCATTTGCTTGTGTCTTCTTTAATTTCTTTCTTTTTTTTTTTTTTTTTTTTTTTTTGAGACGGAATCTGGCTGTGTCCCTCAGGCTAGAGTGCAGTGGCACGGTCTCGGCTCACTGCAACCTCAGCCTCCCAGGTTCACGCGATTCTGCTTCTGTCTTCCAGGTAGCTGGGAATACAGGCGCATGACACCATGCCCGGCTAATTTTTTTTTTTTTTTTTCCAGTAGAGGTGGGGTTTCACCATGTTAGTCAGATGGTCTTGATCTCCTGACCTGGTGATCCACCTGCTTCGGCCTCCCAAAGTGCTGGGATTACAGGCATGAACCACTGCACCTGGCCCTCTATTTAATTTCTTTAATCAATTTTTTTTTTTTGAGATGGAGTCTCACTTTGTCGCCCAGGCTGGGGTACAGTGGCGCGATCTCTGCTCACTGCAAGCTCTGCCTCCCAGGTTCACGCCATTCTCCTGCCTCAGCCTCTGGAGTAGCTGGGACTACAGGCGCCCTCTAATACGCCCGGCTAAATTTTTTTGTTTGTTTGTTTTGTTTTGTTTTCGAGACAGAGTCTTGCTCCATCGCCCAGGCTGGAGTGCAGTGGCGTGATCTCTGCCCGCTGCAACCTCCTCCTCCCGGGTTCAAGCAATTCTCCTGCCTCAGTCTCCCGAGTGGCTGGGATTACAGGCATGCGCCACTACACCCCGCTAATTTTTGTATTCTTAGTAGAAATGGGGTTTCACCATGTTGGCCAGGCTGGTCTCAAACTCTTGACCTCGTGATCTGCCCGCCTCGGCCTCCCAAAGTGCTGGCATTACAGGCATGAGCCACCTCACCTGGCCTTTTTAATCAATTTTTTTGTAGTTGTTGGTGTAACCTTCTTGGGTAAATTTATTACTAAGCATTTTAATTATTTTTGGAGCTATTGTAAATGGGATTGTTTTCTTGATTTCCATCTCAGCTAGTTTGTTATTGGTGTATAGAAACAGTACTGATTTTTGTATGTTGATTTTGTGTTTTCAACTTTACTGAATTCACTTATCAGTTTTGAGAGTTTGTTGGTGGATTTTTTAAGTTTTTCTATATATAAGATAAGGCTGTCTGAAAGGAAGGACAATTTTACTTCCTCTTTTCCAATTTTGGTGCCTTTTCTTTCTTTCTCTTGCCTAATTGCTCTGGCTGGGACTTCCAGTACTATGTTGAATAAGAGTAGTGACAGTGGATATTCTTGTCTTGTTCCAGTTCTCACAGGAAAGACTTTCAGCTTTTCCCATTCACTATGATGTTAGCTGTGGGTTTGCCATATATGGCCTTTCAATTGTCCCTTTCCAAGCACTCCCTATTTCTGTGACTCAATTCAGTTTTCTTCCTAGCACTGATCACTATTTGATGTATTGCATATTCACTTATTTGCCCATTGTCTGCCTCCCTCCCCTGGAGTGAAAAACTCTGACAGCAGAGATTCAAGTCTGTTTCTTAAGTGTTATATCCCCAGTAATAGAAGAATGCCTGGCATATGGTGAGCCCACACATACTTGTTAAATGAAAACAGACCTGACCAATGGAAAGAATAAGTTAAACAAGTACTTATTAGGAACTGATGATGTACCCAACTATACTAAGTGCTATGAGAAAACAGATATTTGCTCCCAAGTCCTTAGGGAACCTATAATTAGCTGGGTAACAAGATTAACATCAAACTATGTATTAATATCTTTTAGCCCACAGGACTGGGGTCAAGCTTAGATCACAGCAATAGCCTACGACTTTGGCAGACAGAAAGATGTTTTATGAGGCTACATAGGAGAATCTTCTTTCACCTTGGATATTAACAAGCAAATAACTCTTCTCACTAAAGGAAGCAAAATAAAACTTTTACCTTCCTTGTAAAGTATCAGAGAAAATGCAGAGAATGTAGTAGGGAGAGAATACTGAAGGTCTGGCAGGAGCCACAGTGTGTAGATAAAAATGTACGCAGATGACAGAGGGAGACATGGAGAGTGAGAGAGAGGGCACATACCAAAGGGAATATATCAAACAGGCAGCAAGTGCTATGCAAAGTTGCTGAGGAAATATAAAGCTTCCATAAAAATTTATATAAACCAACTGTGTAAACCAACATAACAAAACTTTGTAATCAAGTCCTCAAAGGAAGGCATCAGTCATCACAATTCCAGATGTACCAGGACTATTCTCACTGGGACACATATAGAGAGAAACATTTTTTTAAAATAGACATGCATACCCAAGACAGGGAAAAAGCAGCATCCAATTTATCCAAATCCGAGACTTTTCTCTTGGCCACAATAGTGAATGATTCTTAGGTTAGGCTGGGCACAGTGGCTCATGCCTGTAATCCGAGCACTTTGGGAGGCCGAGGTTGGTGGATCACCTGAGCTTCAGGAGTTCAAAACCAGCCTGGCCAACATGGTGAAATTCCATATCTATAAAAATACAAAAATTAGCTGGGCATAATGGCGGGTGCTTATAATCCCAGCTACTCGGGAGGCTGAGGCAGGAGAATTGCTTGAACCCGGGAGGTGGAAGTTGCAGTGAGCCAAGATCACACCATTGCACTGCAGCTTGGGTAACAGAGCATTCCATCGCAAAAAAAAAAAAAAAAAAAAAAAAAATTCTTAATATGCTTACTGTAGAGAGACTACAAGTTGTTATTAAAATTACACACTTTAGTTTTTATAGACTCCTTAAAAATTTATGTCAAAGTTAACTACGTAGAAAATTCCATGATTTCTTTCTTATAGAAACATACAGGTTAATCTATTCTCAAATAATACTTGGCCCTATCCTTTCATTTATTCATGAATTCATATATTTAAGAATTATTAATTCAGTTCCTATTGTTCCCCAGGCTCTATTTTCATCTCTGCTGTCATGGAGCTTACATTCTAATGGGAGGAGACAGACAAAAAATAAATAACCTAGCATTTCTATAGTATGGCAGACAGTAAGAAGTGCTATGGAGAAAATTAGAAGACAGAAGACTGGGGAAAGGTAAATAGGGTTCTGGTTAAATAGGTTAGTTTGAGAAGGTCTCACTGAAATGGTAACATAAGAGCAAAACTCAAAGGAAGGAAAGAAGTGGTTATTTGGAAACGTGGATAGGAAGCATTCCAAATAAAAGAACAAGCAAGGATAAACACTCTGAAGTATCATCAGGCTTTCTTTAGCTGAGGAGCAGCAGAGATGCTGACATGGTTGGAACACTGAGCTTGGGAGAGTGAGAGATGAGGTTAGGAAGGTAGCCATGAGCTTCATCATACAAGATCTTCTCAGCTGTTGTAGGGACTTTTGCTTTCACTCTGAGTGACATGGGAAACCAATTGACGCTTTAGAAGAGAGGAGTTTCATGACATGGCATAAAGTCTGAAAGTTTTATTTCGAGGATTGTGTTGAGAATGTGCTGAGGCTTAAGGCAGGGGGCAGGAGCAGAATTGGGAGTGCCAGATGTACCAGGACTATTCTCATAGGAGGCAATTGCAATAATCGGGAAGCGATGACGGTAGTCTGGAGCTGGCAGGAAGTGATTGCACTTTAGATACAGTTAAAGGTTGAGCCTATGAAATTTACAAGTGGATTAAATATGTTTGGCAGAGAAAGAGAGGAACAGAGGATAAGTCCAAGGCTTTTATTTATTTATTTTGAGACAGGGTCTCATTCTGTCACCCAAGCTGGAGTGCAGTGGTGCAATTATAGCTCACTGCAACCTCAAAATTCCTGGGCTCAAGCAATCCTCCTGCTCCAACCTCCCAGAATGCTTGGATTACAGACATGAGCCACCACACCTGGCCAAGTCCAAGGCTTTTAGCCAGAGCTACTAAGAAGGACTATGTTGCCATTTATGGAGATGGGGAGATCACATAAGGAGCAGCTTTGGGGGAAAAAGTATTTCAGTTTTGGACATATTGTGTCAAGATGCCTATTAGACCCCAAAGGAAATACACAAATCTAGAGTTCTAAGAAGAAACAAGCTCCTTTATGCTATTTTTATTGTAATATATGACACTAGGCTGAACTGACTCTTTTTATCTATAATAATCAAGATTCTGAATTCTAGTTGGGGGAAAATGGAGAAACTACATTTCTTAGCATACTCTCTCTTAAGGTTTATTTCTGCCAAAGTGTGATACATATCGCAATGATTAAGTGCTAAAGTGTGTGACACTTACTCTAAATGTTAAACCAGGTACCGGGGAGGGAATTCACTGGGAATCAGTGTCATCAAGAGAAACTGCACTGTGAAGGGCGAGTGGTTTGGGAAGCATCATCCTGGGTGTGGCTAGGATTTCCTAGGGAGAGGACCAGCAGAAGCAAAAGCGCAGCAACGAGGAAGAACATATAGCAGGGATGCACTTGTAATGAAACGTCCCAAAGGAAGAAGACCTTTCACCCCATCTGGCATTCCTAAAACATGCAAATGATCCTTGGACTGTGGGATGTGAATTATCTATACCATTGAATTTTTCAGAAAATACCCAGAGAAATGGGGTCTCCCTGGGGAAAAAGATAAGCATAATTTTCCCAGAAAGCATATTTAATGGGGCCATGTTCTTTTAAATATTAAATTGATGCATTTTAATATTATTCTCAAATACTTTTCCCTTGCAACTTTCTATCTCCAAACTACTCTGGAGTAATGATTTACATTTACATAGCATAATGGGAACCTAACTCCTGGCAAGACTAAACTTGACAAACAGATATTTGTAAACTTCCAGTTAGCATATATCAAGGATCAAAATAGGCCCATATGTTTTATGTTAACAGTGGTCCAGGCAAGAAAGTCAGTGCGTGTGTGAGGATGAAAGGGTATTATATTAGTATTTAGAGTGAAAATGCTCTGGCCACTTGAAGCAGAAGTATTAAAGAATATTAGCTAGTTTATGAAATTGTCCGACAAGCCAGAGAATCAGGCTCAGAAGCAGCATCTCCACCAACAACTTTTAAATCATACCACCGGAATGCACACTAAGAGTGATCCTGCTGCCATGGAGCAGAAGAGCCAGCAAGTACACCAGCACCTCTGTGACTCAGTAGCTCTCTGCTGTGTCGCCCATATTCACCAGGAAACCATGGCAGACAGCACCTCCTTCTCCACACCTGTCTTCTAAATCCAGGTTTCACACTGATGGTGACTCTAATAACTGAGTCTAGGTCACGGGCCATAAGGGGGACTGGAAAACCAAGTTCTGGCTTCTACTTTTGAGGACAGAAGATGGGTAATGTAGAGGGGGGTGAGCAAGGAAACAAAGAAGCAATGCTGTTCAAAGATGCTGGGCATCCATAAAAGGTATAAATGTCCAAAAAGGGGGGAAGTTCCCCACATTAGGCCACTGAATGGCAAAGGGATAGCAAAGAGAAGGGGGAAGAAGGAGGGAAGCAGGGTGACCATGGGCGTCTTCGTGTTTCCACTCTCTGAACTTAGGCTTGGAATGCACAGACACATCAGATCTTGAGGATGGGGCATATACAGGGAGCAGCAGGACCCTCTGCCTCTAGTCCCTCTTTTCCTTAAATTGCCCCTGCAACAATCAGCGTCCTAGCCATACTAACAGGGTGGGAAATGGTCAAGGAGCCATAGTCCTGGCGCTGTTGCTTTTCTAGACCACCTTAGACTGAAAAGAATTAATTTTTTTCTTCCTATTCTGCAAGTTGGAGGCTAGAGAGGGAAATTGCAGGAGTTATAGATGAAATAAAGAAGATTAATTTTTCCAAGTTGTCATGAGAGTTGATTTTATGACTCTATCTGCACAACCAAAGAGGGAGGTTTGCACACAGCGCTTTCAGAAATCATAACAAAGAAATAATCACAGACAGAGAAGTGATGGATCAGAGAGCACGCCTCGGAAAACACTGTCTAACTTTGTACTTCCCAGAGAGAGGGTGTTGTTCTTAAAAGATGAAAAAAATTCCACCTGAGTCCCCAGAACCAGCAGCATGAAAGGAAAGTAATGGCAAAGAAAGCAGCACAGGCCTGAGAGGCAGTTCTGGGATACCGTATTGGACCAGACCAAAAAGTTATGAGGGAGAGAGGTGGAAAATTGTTCTGAAAAGAGAAGTGGTACTGCAGTAGCTGGGGAGCAGGGTGTGGCTGAATTGTTAAAAGCCTGGGGTGAAGACGCTGCAGAGGTCCTTAGGAGTCAGGGAGAGAAAATGAGACTTGATGCAAGAGGAAATAGAAAGTAACTGGGCGCGGTGGTTCACATCTGTAATCTCAGCACTTTGGGAGGCTGAGGAGGGCGGATCACCTGAGGTCAGGGGTTCAAGACCAGCCTGGCCAACATGGTGAAACCCGGTCTCTACTAAAAATACAAAAATTAAGTGGGTGTGGTGGTGGGCACCTGCAATCCAGCTACGCAGGAGGCTGAGGCATGAGAATCGCTTGAACCCAGGAGGCAGAAGTTGCAGTTGGCCAAGACCGTGCCACTGCATTCCAGTCTGGGTGACAAGAGCAAAACTCCATCACACACACACACACACACACACACACATACACAAAAGTGAAAAATGAGCAGAGTTTTTACTATCAGAAGACAACCAGGACAAAATAAGCATTAAGGAAGTGTATGCTGCTGTGGGTCGAAGAGAGGAAAATACAGAGCGTAGGGTCTCTGACAGAATTCCTGGGGAGAATTGATATGACCTCCAGGAGGGTAAAAATGGTGGAAGGGGAAAAGAGGCCACATACATTTCAGAAAATGATGTCAGATGCTGTAGGAAGGTAGCGATCAGGAAGCAAAATGAGTAGACAATGACTTTGTGGGTTTAAGTGTCCTCAGTAGACAGGATGCTGGAGAAGGAACTGATTGTGATTTCTTTTTGGCGAGGGTAGAGGCCTGGAAAATGATTGTGCTGAATTTGAAGTGATGGCCAAAAACCAAACTTTGTTTAATGAGGTAAATATGTTTAGAGTGCATGGATGTAGTCCAGGTCAGAGATCAGCAAACATGTGCAGACCACCCTGGTGTGCAGATCTGCGGGACTACAGATTCCATAGCATTCTTCTTCCTCCGAGCTCACCAGGCTTCCTGCAGTGTTCTCCTTTCTTCCTTGCGGAATTATTTGTGGACGGGAATCTTGTGGAATTATTAAAACCAATTAAAACATGAAAATTGGAAAACAGAAAACTTCAACTATATGTCCCCAAATCACACAGCGTCTCCGGGGGAGAGAGACTAAAATTAGACTTCCTTGATCTCCTATTACATTCTTTCATAAGATCACTTGCCAATCAAAAAAAAACCTTTATTATGCAAACAGTGAGAACAGAGTTAGAGAAAAAACTATTCTTTTGGTCAGTTTAATGTGGATGAAGTACTTCTGACTAGAACTAAAGTCACTGCTACAAAGAGAATAGTCCCAAATTGCAGACAAAGCTAGGTCAATGAGACATGGATTTAATTGTCTATATTTTGTTAACTGCACATTTTGCCTCTATAAATGCTGTTGTTGCCTCACTTACAGGGTGCAGCACTCTCTCCTGTGAATTTCTCACTGGATTAAGGAAGACAGTGTCTGAATCTCTAATCTCTGATAGGTCATACAGTCACCCACTGTAGGCCATAGTCCTCTAAGGGGTCCCAGTCTCTCAGTATTGTATTCACAAACTATGTGACTGCAATTTAGCCATAAAAGTGATCCTGACTTTTTCATGAGCACAGAGCAGTCTGTGTGAAGGGGTAAACTGGATCAACTGGCTACATGTCCCAGTTAGCCTGGTATATGGTAGGTGTCCAAGGTTTGTTAAACTGAAGAAGAGGATTCTGTATGGCAGATAGTAAACTGAGTGTGTTACACAGATTATCTCATTGATTCTTTATAAGAATCACATAAGGTAGTGATTTGCCTCCAAATTTCTCAGATGAGATCGAGACCTAGAAAGATTACCTAACTTGTCCATGGTCCTAAATAAACTGAGGTTGTCTACCACAAAGACTCCATCTTTCCACCATCCCAAGTTGCCTCACATGCTCCTAGTCACACAGATCATCCTACATTCAAATGAATGTAGATAAAAATGTCTCTGATATGTTTTTTTCTTGAGTGAGGATTTAGAAAAAGTTCAGGTTTGTGCTCAAAAATACCTTTGTGAACAAACAGGAAGCAATAAAATGGGACTCTGTAGCCAATCCATGGTTGGTCATGTAATAATCGCCTTGGTAAATTTACAGATTCCTTTATTTGGACAAACAGTTGTTTGACAATGGGAACATATGCTCCCAACATGTAGTTGGCCTCACCAGAAGGTGAAAATTGAAGAAAAAATCGTTCAAACACCCATATACTAGATCTTTCTCATTTAATCTTGAGGTTTCCATATTGAGAGGAGTGAAAGGAGATTTCTGTACCCTTTAGCCAAGATTGTCTGACACAAATCCCAGGAAGATATTTTGAAAGAAGAATCCATCAGCCTTATGACTCAGTTCTCAGTAGCTTCTTCAGGATCTTTCTTTTAAAGTATCATTTTAAAGTCATGCATTATAGCACTAAAAAAGCTAAAAGAATGCTAAAATTGCACTAAATCCAACCACGCCAGTAAGTACAGCTATTTCCATTTATTCCTTTTCAGAACTTGTCCATTCAAAAACATAATTTTATATAATTTAAACCATAGTATAGGTACAATTTGATTGTTTAACCTAAAATTACACAATAAATATTTTCTGTATTACAAAATAAGCCTCAAATCTATCATTTTAATGGCTACATAATATAGTATTATAGTGCATGATATTGTCATCTATTTAACTATTCCTGCACTGTTCAAATTGTTTCCAATTTCTCAGTATTGTAAACAATGCTAAAATGAAGACTCTTCATGTATACAGCTTTTTCCTTCTTTAAGACTATTTTCTTAGGTTATATTGCCAGAAGTACGATTATAGATTCAGTTTGGTATACTATAGAGTTTTTTATTCCAATTGATGTATTTCTTTCTAAAAATATCCTACTTTTATAATATTGCTGTTTACTGAGTGTATGTAAAACTTTCACCAAGATCTCACTGTTACTGTCACTGTGCAAAATTCCCATTTTGAAGCCCTAAACCCCAATGTGATAGTATTTGGAAATGAGGTCTTTGGGAGGTAATTAGGTTTAGATGAGGTCATGAGGATTCGGTCCCTATAATGGGAGTAGTGCCCTTACTTCTAAAAACAAACAAACAAACAAACAAACAAAAGACACCAAACAGCTTGTTTCTCTGTCTCCAATATGTGAAGATACAATGAACGAGCAGACAGCCTTCTGCAAGCCAACAAGAGAGCCCTCACCAGAAACAGAATCTGCTGCCACCATGATCTTGGACTTCCAAGACTCCAGAACTGTGATAAATATCTGTTGTTTAAGCCACCTGGTCTATGGCATTTTATTACAGCAGCCTGAGCTGACTAATATGCATTATATTTTCTGTTTTCACTTCTAGTTGGTGTAAAACCTAACTCCCTTTTCATTATTTGACAAATCCATTTGAACTCTAATCACATATTTACCTATTAATTCAATTTACATATAACGTTTCAATGTCTCTATTTGTAAGTGCAATTGAAAGTTGACAGAGGATTCCGTGGGGATAAAATGAACAGTGGTACAGACTGGCCATTACGAATAGAGATAGTATCTGTGGGAAAAAAATAAAAAAAAAGAGATAGTATCTGTGAGGTGGGGGAGCAGGAGTGGGACAAAGGATCTACCTTACATTTTCTTACCTTATTAATTCATAATTTTTGAGCATCTGCAATGTGGTAGGCATTGTATTAGGTGCATAGAAACAGAACAGCAGAGAAACATGGGTTTCCTGCTCTCAGATACCTTATAATCTAGTGAGGGAATCAAATAAGAAAAAAAGGAAATTATAATACCACATCAGAAGTTTGTGTTGAAAATAAGTTCAGGGACTAAAGAAGCACAATGAGGGAGGGGCCAAATCAAATATTAATGGGGAAAGGAAGGCATTCAGTTAGAGGTGACATCAAAATGGAAATTGGGCAAGCTAAAGTTGGAAAGATGAAGAGGAAAGCAGGCTGTGGTGGCTTACACCTGTAATTTTACCTACTCAGGGGGCTGAGGTGGGAGGAACCCTTGAACCCAGGAGTTTGAGGCCAGCCTGAGCAACATAGCAAGAGTCATCTCTAAAAACATGGTGTGAAACCCCGTCTCTACTAAAAAATACAAAAAACTAGCCGGGCAAGGTGGCGGGCGCCTGTAGTCCCAGCTACTCGGGAGGCTGAGGCAGGAGAATGGCATAAAAACCCGGGAGGCGGAGCTTGCAGTGAGCTGAGATCCGGCCACTGCACTCCAGCCTGGGCGTCAGAGCAAGACTCTGTCTCAAAAAAAAAAAAAAAAACAAAAAAAAACAAAAACCCAGATATATACATACATACATACAGCATAATAAATAAAACTAGCCAGGTGTGGTGGCATATGCCTGTAGTCCCAGCTACTAGGGAGGTTGAGGTGGAAGGCTTGAGTCCAGGAGTTTGAGGCTTCAGTGAGCCATGATCATGCCACTGCACTCAGACTGGGTGAAAGGATGAGACCCTATCTCTAAAAAAATAAGAAAGAAAGATGAAACAGGAGCATGGAAGAAGACGGGCTATAATGGGGGGACTGAAGAGAGTTATAAGTAGAGGCAGATAACATGGGCAAATGCTCAGAAGCAAAAGAGAGCTAGCCTAAGCGCAGAAAGGAATAGCATAATATGGCTTGCTAGAGCTTCCAGCAATCAAATATGGGTGAGATGATTCCCAGATCCTTTATCCCACTCTCGCCCCAAACCTCATGGATGCTATCTCTATCTGTAGAGGCCAAACTGCACCACTGTTCATTTTATCCCTACATAGCAACCTCTGCCAATTTTCAATTGCACTTGCAAATGGAGAAATTGAAAACCTGTGTTGCTTCTGGGTTGATATGGAGTGATAAGCCGGAGCATCTGACTGGGCATGTTTTTCTTTATGTGTTGGAACAGAAAAGAATCTGCATAGATAGGCAGCACACAACAAATCGCAAACCCAGCAGTGACTATAAAAGCATGGTCTGTCTTGTGTCTCCACCCCAGGCAAGCCGGCTCAATTCATTTCTTCAGACACCACTCCGAAATTGCCAGAGTGGTTTCCCACTGACAGACTTCATCGCTGTACTGTACATCTCTTCACTACAAAGGGGAAGATGAGACAGAGACAAAAAGAGAAATGGATTTACTGTGCCGGGGAAGTTAAGCACACACTGGGCTGGAATTTCATTTCCACTGAATTAGAAGCTCTGGCTCAGCACGGATGACAATGCTCCTTTAATAACACAAAATAAATAAAACATGGAAAATATTTTCCAGTTTGCTTTGGGGGACGTTCGTGCACACATTCTCTGCCTCTCTCCTCTCTAGGAACATTGAACACTTTCTTAATGCCTTTGTGCTACTTCAAAGCTGCAAAGATTGACCTTAGCCTTAAATAAAGTCTGAAAATGCTTGAATCCCTGGGGAAGCAACCCCTGAAGCCTCAACAAATCCATCATTTTATCAAGTCCCAAGACCTGGGGAGAACAGACAACACATCAAGCTTATAGCAACTTGGGTTGGGTGATCCTTGGACACATCTGCTCTGTGAGACTAGAGATGTGCCTGAGAGAGGACAAGTAAGTCCTGTCTGAGCAGCATCCTCCTGCTGGCCCATCACAGCTTCAGGAGCTCCTATGCAGGTCAAGGGTTGTTGTGGTGATGTGAGTTGGCAAAAATTACAATGTAATTTCTAATCCTGCCCTTTGCTCATTCCAGCCCCAGGGAAGTCACCATTTTTCAGGTGTTCTCATCTTATCTCATGCTCATTCCCCAACTAGCAAGGGGATTTTGAAAGGCATTGGAGAATACAGTGGCTTTCTGGGTTTTGGGTGTTATTTTTTTTTCTTTAACATAAGACATGTTTTAAGTACTGTATATGTGTTACTGATAAAAGGGTGTTTTGTGTAAGTTACTCCTTCCATAACAACTTCCACCAAGAGGTGTACCACTATCACTTACCAACTTTGAGCCACTTCCTCTTTTAACCTTTTTCTGACCTCATTTTCTCCTGATATGATTGACCAGGTATTTTGCTGTACTCAACAAGTCCTTTCTTTTTAATAGCACTATAACCCTTTCTTGAATTGATCCATTTACATGTCTAACTTTCCTACTAAACTATAAGCTACTTGTGGCTGGTTGCATTTTCCAATGATGGTGGTGAAAGTATCTCCTATTATACATGTTATTCTACAGTGTGACCTGACACACCTTCTATTAAGAGATAGGATCTATGTCCTCTTCCTTGGACTCTAGCTGGTGACTTGCATGTAACCAATACAATGCAGTGGATGATTCTGCCTGACTTCTAAGAAAAAGTCAGAAAAGATTCTACAACTTTCTTACAGCTAGGACATCCTCCTTTGGAATCACATAGGAAGTTCAACTTCTGCAAGGCCACCATGCAGCAAGGAAGCCCAAGCACATATGAGGCCACATGAACACTGACAAACAGCCCCAGCTGATGTCCCAGCCACCGAGTTAATCTACTGCCAGAAATATGACTGCCAACTATACCTTCACATGGTGTTAGCTCTCAGCCATCTGGTCACCCTCAGCCTTGAGTTTTGTCAGCTGAGGCCACAGGCATTGTGAAGGAGAGCCACCCTATCCTCACCACACCCTCTCTGAATTCCTGATCTACAGAATCTGTGAGCAAAATTTATAAAGTGTGGCACTTTAAGGAGGTTCATTATAAAGCAATAGTTAACTAGGATACTACCAAGATAGAAACTATACCATTTATGTTTGTATTCTTAAAGTAAGGGTTCAATAAATGTTGATTGTATGACTGAATGCATATTGTTAAACAAACAAAAAAGCATGTGCAATCATGAACCCAGATGTTACATGTGCTAAGAGTAAACCTCACAACAAAGAACATCTTCTATAGTGCTAAGTCTTAGGGGAACTGGGAATAAAAGCTAAAATATTATTAGAACTTATCAAACAAATCTGCCTACTGCTGGTCAGAAATAGGCCTTGCTTTAGGGTGATACACATTTGCAAGCTTCAAAAGAATGTTCTTTGTTGATATTTAATAATTTATAGATTCCTCACTTTGCAGTTTATCTTATAGTTTCTTCAATTTGGGTTGGGATCACAAAGGAGCAGAGTGAAAATCAGGTGTAATACATTTCTCATCTCTTTTGGATACATTCCCAGAGGTTCAGACTGAAATGACTCAAGGTCTTTTTCTATAAAAACAATTTTGAAACAGATGGTTAACTGTTTTGTATTCACTGATTGAACAATAAAAATATAAGTTTTCTTTTAAGGTGTGAGAGGGATAAAGGAAGAGAAGAAAGAAAGAGATCCAGTTAATTACATTAGTTTCTGTATACATTCCTGTGAAGTGATAGGAACTGAGGATGAAGAGAAACAAAAATGGAAAAAAACACAACCACCACAAGCATTGTTAGGTCTATGGTTTTGTTTTGTTCTGTTTAAATTTTTTTTCTCGTCCCCCCTACCCTGGGGTAATTAGACACTGGAATGTATCTAGTGAGAATGGGCTAGGAGACGTTGTACTTGGGATTCTGAGTTGGACCACTGCTCCTATATAAACTTCTGTAACTGGGGCTATGAATTCTGTGATGTTGGAGAACTATTCCCCTAGGTAGAACAAAGGTTTTATTTGCTGCATGGCAGGCGTTTCATTAAATAAATCATACATTCATGGAGGTAAAGGAAATTAACAAGAAACTTTGCCTAGGAGGTTGGACATATTGTGCAGGACTTCAAATAAACTGGAGTGCACTTTGCAATTCAGAAGATGTATATATGCTGGAATGTGCAAAGGCAACACTCTTTTATTTACACATATATATGGTGATAGCTGTATACAAATATTTGTGTACATATATGCATATGAATACAAATGTAATGTTTATGTGTGTATACATTTTTAATCTTCTTTACAATGGAGAGTTTTAAAAAATCTGTATTTCTTATGCTTGCAACACACTATATGCCTGTGAATCATTTTTGTTCCTTTAACAATCATCTGAGTGATGATGGGAATTGTATGTGGTACTAGCAAAGCAAGGAAAACAAAACATGATTCCTGTTCTTGGGCACCTCAATTCTAATTGGAGAATGGAGAACACTCAAGTTGGCCTTAAGGCAAATTGTATCTGTACAAAATATCCAGTGATCTCAGAGTTGCAGTTAACTTAGGAAGCATTTTATTAAGCACCTACTGTGTGCCAGTACTGGGCTTAATGTTGGAATTACAAAAAGGATTAACAAAAGCCCTTCCCTTCAATACATTATAATACAAAAGAGGGAACTAGAAATGCAAACAAATAATTGTAATCCAGTGGGAGATGTGCAAGAATAGAAGTTAGCATAACACGGAAGTCAGCATGCAGGAGGAAGGGATTAACTTTGACTAGAGTGTAAAAGAGGAGAAGGAGATGGCTGAAGGCATAGGAAAGCCTCAGTAGACAGTGACATTGAAGCTGAGTTTTGAAGAATAAATGGAAGTTTCCAGGGGGAAATCATTAGTGAGATATTTCCTGTGGAGAAAGCAGGATATGAAGTGACATAATGATACTATTTTATATAACATGCTTTGTTCAGAGAACTTCAAATATTGTTCATGATTGCTGGAGTGAAAACAACGTGTGAATATGGCACAGGCTGAAGGCAAAGAGAAGAAAGGAGAAAAGAAAATGAAGTGAAGTAAGTGGGAAAAGGGCTGGAGAAGTAGGGAGCAAGCCATACATTCTTCTGAACGTAAGTAGATGAATGGTAAAGCAGTGGATGAAGAGTGTTGACTCTGATACCCATTGATATGGTTTGGCTCTGTGTTCCCAACCAAATCTCATCTCAAATGGTAATTCCTGTGTGTCGAGGGAGGGAACTGTAATCCCCAGGTGTTGAGGGAGGGAGGTGACTGGATCATGGGGGCAGGTTCCCCCATTCTGTTCTCATGATAGTGAGTGAATTCACACAAGACCTGATAATTTTGTAAGTGTTTGGAAGTTCCTCCTTTGTTCTTTCCTGCTGCCTTGTGAAGCAGGTGCCTGCTTCCCCTTCTGCCATGACTGTGAGTATCCTGAGGCCTTCCCAGCCATGCCGAATTGTGAGTCAAACTTTTTTCCTTTATAAACGACCCAGTCTTAGGGAAGTTCTTTATAGGAGTGTGAAAATGGACTAATACATCTATAACCAATCTTTCCCTCACCTTCAGGTAGCAAGGAGTTGGAACGCATCACTAAGAGTTTGAAAACTAGTAACTCTAGAAGAGTGAGAAGAAGCAAAAGTGTTTATCCTGAAGAAGAAATGATTTAGTTCAACAATGTTAGCTGTCTTCAAATATTTTCAGAAGAGCAATTAGATTTATTTCAGGCACCTTTAGAGGACTGGACTAAGAATAATGAGTGAGAAGGAAGTCAGACACACTTTGACTCCACAAAAGGCAGAACTTTCTAACAGAGCTGTTCAAAGATTTTCCGGGCGATGTTGAGAGTTGGTAAGCATCCTATAGCTGAAGTGTACAAGCAGAGACATGTTCCAACTGTCAGGGATGTCGTCGAGGCAATTACTACTTTGAGAACATGTCACCTTTCTTCCCTAAGGTTTCTTCCATGTCAAAGGTTCCATGATGAAGGTCACAAACACAAATATATTTAAATATACTTAAGGGTAACATCAATGAGTAAAGTGTTCACATGAGAAAATAGGGATTTCAAGAGGTTGTGGCTAACTATACACAGTATATAATAGTGTGCACATTTCTTTAAAAAAAAATACAAGAAACTACATAGAAGTCTGTGGACCTAATTTGACCTGCTGGACTTCAATTTGTACTTTCTATTTTATAAATCTTGAGGTCTAGGTTCTGGTCTAAGTCCTGTGATTTATTGGCTTTCTATAATCCTTGATCCTAGGCCAGTTCTCCCATTGTAGCTCAGTTTCCTCATCTCTTCCATGAGGGCCATAGATGATCTTTGTGTCCTGCCTCAGCTCTGATTTTTCTCCCAGCTGCAGGCAAAAGCAGATACTCAGGAGGACAGAACACAAGCTAGGTAGGCAGGAAGCGTTACTCTTGTGTGTGTCTTTACTGTTTAAAGGATACTGTTTACTTATAGAGCGTTGTGTCAGAATGAATAGAGATGAGATCTTTGTAAGTATCGACTATGTCTTAATCATCTTTCTTGTTCCTTTATTCTATTTTTATTATTAAAAATATAGTAAAATATGCAGACAATAATCAACCCATGTACCTACCACCAGAATATATTGTCATATGTGCATTATCTTTATATAATAAATATTAAATATGTGACTAAATCCTAGTATGTCTCTGAAATCATATTCACCTCCCTCGCTCTCCAGAAGCAACCATTATTAAGTAAGTTTATGCCCTAGATTCACGTATTTCTACTTTAAGTACCATAAACAACACATAGTTTTTTTATATTCTAAAAACTGACATAAATGGTGTAATATTCCACATATGTATAAGGACTACATAGTACTTCTTTCATTCAATAGTACAATCTTAGAGATCCATCCAATTTGATGCATACAAACTTAACTCATTAATTTTAATTGCTAAAGAGCATTATATCCTACTATTACACTGCAATTTATTTTTCTTGTTCCCTAAACTCTTTCCAGTTCTCTATTTACAGTTCAAAATCGCATTGAATATCCTTATACATGTTTCCTTTGCATGTGACTATACCTGGAGAGTGAAATCGCTGAATCATTAGATATATGCTGTGCCAATTTTACTAGATACAGCCAACTCACTTCCAAAAGTGTGTGTACCAATTCACACTCCCTTCAGCAGGATATATGAATCTCCCTTTTTTGTCAAATCTGGTCAACATTTGGTATTTCTTAGACTTTTAAAAATGTTGCCCATCTGATGGTTGAGAAACCTCACTGAGGTTTTAAATTGCATTTCCCTGATTAGTGAGGATGGGCATATTTTCATCTTTATTGGCAGTTCTGGCTTTCTCTTCCGTGGATAACCTGCTCAAATCTTTTGCCTTCTGTTCAATTGAATGATCTGTCTTTTTCGTCTCTCTCTCTCTCTCTTTTTTTTTTTTTTTGGAGCTAACACTCTGGAGCCAATCATCATGCATTCCCATTATAAATGTGTCACTTAATAGGCATGTGTACTTGGGGATGTGACTTAACCTCTCCTTGGCTCACTTTCTTCAGCTCTAAAATGGAAAAAAAAAAAAAAAAAAAAAAAAAAAGTAGTATCTCATAGGATTTTTGTGGTGGTTAAGAGAGTTAATACATGTTAACCTGTTAGAAGAGATCCTGGAATATAGTAACTGCTTAATAAATGGTAGCTATTATTATCATCTTCAAGGAGGAAAAGTGTTCTCTATGTATTCCAGACTGATTCTTTGTCTATTAAGTATGTTACAAAAATCTTCTTTGTCTTTTAACTTTGTAAACTTTTATCATGAATGTATTTGAAATTTTAGTGTAAATTTATCAATTTTCTTTATAATTTGTTCTTTTTTTCTATGCAAACAAATTTTTCTTCATAGGATCATAAAGTTGTGCTCCTATTTTAACTTTTACAACCTTTTTTTTTTATTTAAACTTTTGTCTACTTTTAATTTGTTTTTATATAGAGGTAATTCTCTAATTTTCTTTTCACACAGATAACTTTTTTGGATTTGTTTGTTTGTTTTGTTTTTGTTTTTGTTTTTTTGAGATAGAGTCTTTCTCAGTCACTCAGGCTGGAGTGTAGTGGTGCAGTCTTGGCTCACTGCAACCTCTGCCTCCCAGGTTCAAGTTATTCTCTGGCTTCAGCCTTCCAAGCAGCTGGGACTACAGGATAGAGCCACCATACCCAAATAATTTTTCTACTTTTAGTAGAGATGAGGTTTTACCATGTTAGCCAGGCTGAGCTTGAACTCCTGACCTCAAGTGATCTGCCCACATCAGCCTCCCAAAGTGCTGGGATTACAGGTGTGAGCCACCACCCCTGGTGTCATACAGATAACCATTTAAATAAATTTTGATTTGTGAAGCCACTTCTCTCATAAATCAAGTTCCTATATACCCCAGCATCTATTCCTAAGCCCTTGAGTCTGTCGAATTAACATATTTTTAACCCTGTAAAATACCACACTGCTTTAATTACTACAGCTTTAAACCTCTTCTTGAAATTCAGGAGAATAACTCCTCTTAGTTCTTGTTCTTTACTGTCCTGCCTATTCTTGAACATTTACTCATAAACAGGAATTTTAAAATAAGTCCATCATGGCTGGGCACGGTGGCTCACACCTGTAATCCCAGCACTTTGGGAGGCTGAGGTGGGAGGATCACTTGAGACCAGGAGCTTGAGGCCAGCCTGGCCAACATGGTGAAACCCCATCTCTACTAAAAATAGAAAAATTAGCTGAGCATGGTGGCGCCCGCCTGTAATCCCATCTACTTGGGTGGCTGAGGCATGAGAATTACTTGAGCCTGGGAGGCAGAGGTTGCAGTGAGCTGAGATCGTGCCCCTGCACTCTAGCTTGGGTGATAGAGAGAGAGACACTCTGTAAATAAAAAAATAAATAAATAAATAATAATAAATAAATAAAATAAGTCCATCAAATCCATGGAAAATAATTTCATTACAATTTTTGTTTGAATTACATTGAATATATAGATCAATGTGGGAAATAATTTATAGCATATATTCATGATGTTGAACTTGCATATTCATAACCAAGCTCCTTTTTGACCTTGTATAGTTGTGTAATTTTCTTTATAAAAGTATTAAATACTATTTGTTAGATTATTTTTGCCCTAGGCACTGTGTAAATTTGAATGCAATTGTGAATGAGATCTTTAAAAAATAACGTTTTCTATTTTCCAATTATTGTTAAATAAAACCTCACTAATTATTTTTGTATGTTGATCTTATTTCTGGCATTCTTCCTGAACTTTTTAAATTCTAAATAGTTAGTCTGTGAATTCTTTTTGCATTTTATATGCAAACAATGATACCATCTGCAAATAACAATTGTGCTTCTTTTTTGCAAATAATTATATCACTTATTTCTTTTTATTGCATTTTTGAATGGGTTAAAATTTCCAGTAATTGCTACATAGAAGTGGTTTTAGTGAATAATTTCTTGTCTTGAGTTTAATGTGAATGCTTCTAAAATCTGACCATAAAGTATGGCATTTTCTGTGGGTTTGGGATAGATGCTCTTTATAAGGTTAAGGAAGTTTTTTTCTTATGTACTGGTCTTTTCCTTAATTTGTGAATGAATATTGACCTTATAAAATATTTTTCTACATTCATTGAGATGCTCACATGTTTTTGTCTTTTTTTGTTAATGTGTTGAATGAAGATTTATAGATCTTTTAAATGTTGACATATCTTTGCATACTTGGGATAATCTGTTTTATCCTGATGTACTATCAATCCAATTCTGGGTTTGTTATAATTTGTTCAACTATGCTATAGTGTGATTGGACAATATATCTCATTTCTTATATTTCCTGTGCCTAATTTTGATATCAAATAATAGGTAGTTTACTCTCTTTGTTCATTTGCTGAAAGAGACTGTATCAGAAAGGAATTATGAGCTTCTGATTTGTGGTAAAAACTTCTCTATAAAATTATGTGGGATTGGTGCCTTTTAAGGGAGAATTTTTGATTACTAATTAATTTTTGTTATAGATCATTATTTTTCTAATACAGGTTTGTGAAGGCCCAACTGTATTAATTCTATTTTACTGTGTCTTATACTTTGGTAAGATGAAATGTTCTATATGATATCAATTATTTGGACATTTTTGAGACCTTTTATAAACTAACACATGACCAGCTTTTTAAAATGATACACGTATATTTAAAAAAACATACATGCTCCCCACTCCTTACATAAGAATACAGTTATGTTGTATCATGGTATGTTACATTACATTACCTGAGAGAAAATAGCTATTTTATTCAAATCTTTAGCATCTTTACTAATATTGACTTCCTGATCTATCAGTTTCTAAAATAGGTGTTAAAATCTTTACACAAGTATTGTATACTTCTAAATTCCTTCATGTAATTCTATCAGCATTTATTTTATAAATTTATAAATGGTTTGGCTGTGTCCCCACCCAAATCTCATCTTGAATTGTAATAGTCTCCACATGTCAAGGGCAGGGCCAGGGAGAGATAATTGAACCATGGGGGGAGTTTCCCCCATACTGTTCTCATGGTAGTGAATACATCTCATGATCTGATGGTTTTATAAACGGGAGGTCCCCTGCACAAGTTCTCTTGACTGCTGCCATGTAAGACATGACTTTGCTTCTCCATCAGCTTCTGCCGTGATTGTGAGACCTCCCTAGCCATGTAGAACTGTGTGAGTCAATTAAACCTCTTTCCTTTATAAATTACCCAGTCTAGGGTATGTCTTTATTAGCAGCATGAGAAGAGTAAGACAATGTATATATATAAATTCATGATAGTTATGGTTTCAGTTATAGTATCAGTATATAATGTTTGATACAGCTTAAGTTCTCTGAGAGGCAACCATGAGATAGTGATTAACAGGTAAGATGTTTATTAGGTGGCACTCCTGGGATCAAAACCTGTAGAAGAAAAGGAAAAAAAAAAACAACCACGATTGGGCAGAGGGAGAAGTTGAGCTGTGATGCAGTCTCAACAGAGACCTAAGATGACCACATGAAGAGCTCTGGAGCTGGGATGGTCCTTTAGAGTTTGCCCAGTTAAGGTAAGGGTGCCAGGACTTTATAACCTCTGGATGATCCGTCACCAGATGTGGACTTCCCTGAAAGAAGTGTGATTTGAGGTAAGACAGTTTTTTAGTAAAGGCAATCTCTCAGGAGAAGTTTACAGCTGAAGACTGTCTTTCATCAGTACTTCTAGAAGCTGGGGGAGTATGTCCTTAATTAGTAAAGAGGAATCTGGAGGCATATTATAGTACTCACCACAGACTATACCTTAAGCCGCCTGGGTTCACTTCCTCTTATAGGTCCTGGGAGTGACTCTTCTAACATTCCAGAGGAAAAACTTAGAAAAGAAACAAAAATATAATGATAAACTACAGTCCCCATCACTTTTGCTTATCTCAAGTCCATACATGGTCTTCACTATCTCCCTTCTCTACCACTTATTATAAATTCCCCTTACCCTCAGCTAGCACCTCTGGTGGTCTTGGAGACTTGCCTGGTGATGTGAACTAGATCTTCAACCCTGTGCGGTCTAATTCCCTTCCTCATTACCATTACCTTCTCAAACCAGAGTTACTGTATTTGTGCAATTATTGTCAAAACTTGATATAGAAGCACTAAAAGACACTTAAGTGTATTATCTGGCTGCTAAATATATTCCTAATGTTCTCATTGTGTAACAGCATCGTGACTTACTCCTGCCAAGATGGTGATTCATTTCCTTACCTGCTGACCCTTTGGCATGAGTTGCCCAAAGTGCTAGACAGGAGCCATAGCTGGGCCCTATTAAAATCTGGCAGCCTTTCATATCATCTGGTGTTTAGGTCACATTAGTATTGCCAGATATGGTTCCCATCAGGTGGAATATGCTGCCTTTGTAGCCCAAAGAAACCTGCTAGGCATTTTACTTCCTTCTTCAGGCTGATAATACAAATTTTGATAATTTTTTCTTTATTTGGGGAGGATGAGTGACTCTTATCATGCCATAAACACCATACATCCATAATTTTACTAATGCGCCAGGCCCTGAATATTCATAGGGTTTAACTCCAACTCTCCAGGGAATATGCTTCTTAGCAAATCCTCCAACTAGCATCTATATTTGGCTCATCTGGTTCCATTAGCATGTTGTCAATATAGTGAACAAATGTGATATTCTGTATGGATGTCTAAATGGTCTGTATCTCTTCATACTGTATTTAAACAAAGGGCAGAGGAGTTAACACAGCCTTGAAACAAACATGTAATTAATTCAGTTGTCCACTTTAAATGAAATTATTTTCATTTCCTCTTCCTAATGATGAAAAAATATATTTTCCAGAGCAATGGAAATATGGCTGCATACCATATATCTGATGACATGTTAATCTGCTCTAGCAAAGATACCACATCTGCCACTGGGTCCAATGCCTGGCTGTGTTTGCAGTAGTCCACAGTAATAATATGTCTTGTTTTTGAAGAAATCAGATTGGTGAATTAAACAGAGACTGATGGGGACCATCATTCCTGTATCCTTTAAAAAACTCTAAAAGTGGTACTAAGTTCAACCATTCATATTGGACAATATTTTTTTGAAGTAACTATCTTGAAACAAGTATGGGGGGATGAGCTGTTTTCATAGACTTCTTCTTAACTTTTCCCCTAATCCTGTAGGGTGAAAATTCAATGTGGAGATTGTGCCAACTACCAAGCATGTCTGTTACAATTATTAATTGGGGTCTGCAGAAATGACCACTGGATGAGTTCACAGATATGGTAAACACACTGTGGGCTGGACTTGGCCATCCCAGGTTCCCACTCTGACAGAAAAATAATGATGACACTTTGACATCAATATCAACTTGGAATCTGTTTCCACAGTCTTTAAAGTGTTTGGATATTCCACTTTCCCTAGGATACAATTACCCAATAGAAGGCAGTAGTTCCCTTTGAGAAAAGTCTGAAGTAGCCACTACCACATACATTTGCCATGATTTTGCAGGGTTCCTCTAAAAGGGTCTCTTCTCAAGTCAATGGGTTCTGGGTTTAAAAACTGGATATTGGGCAGGGGATTGTAATTTTTATTGGAATGATGGCTCTCAGCCTTGTCATTATCATCCTTGAATTTGTTGTCTGATTTTACAGATAGAAAAGCACTCCTGTTAGCTGTTGCTGTAGTTTGAATGTGTTCCCCAAAGTTCATTTGTTGGTAACTTAATTCCCAATCCCATTGTTGACAGGCAGGACCTTTAAGAGGTGAACAGGTCCTGAAGACTCTCCCCTCAAGATGGATCAAGGCTGTTATTGCAGGAGTGGGTTTGTTATTGTGGAAGTGGATTCCTGATTAAAGGATGAGTTCATTCCCATACCTCTTCCCACACCCTCTCTTTCATGCATGTGTATGCACAAACACTCTTTTTTTTTTTTTGGAGATAAAGTCTTGCCCTGTTGCCCAGGCTGGAGTGCAGTGGTGTAATCTTGGCTCACTGCAACCTCCACCTCCTGATTTCAAGCACTTCTCCTGCCTCAGCCTCCTGAGTAGCTGGGATTATAGGCATGCGCCATCATGCCCAGCTAATTTTTGTATTTTTGGTGAAGCTGGGGTTTCACCACATTGGTCAGGCTGGTGTTGAACTCCTGACCTCAGGTGATCTGCTTCCTCCACCTCCCAAAGCACTGGGATTACAGGCATGAGCCACCGTGCCCAGCCCATATTTCCTTTATTTCCTTTTTTTCTCCTTTTTACTGGTTTAGGAATTAAACATTGCATTCTTTCCTCCCTTTTTTGGTATTTGCCTTTATAATGCTAATGCACAAAGTTAGCTAAATCTGTGGCTAATCAATATCTCTCTTATACGACTGAATTAGAGGAATATAGAGTAATTAAAGTCAATATCTCACTATCATCTATGATATTGTGTCATAGTTTGATTCTACTTAGGACTGATACATGTCCCCACCCTTAGGTACAAATGTGATTCGTATATGCCCACAAACATTCATCATTCTACCACTGTGGCTTTGAGTTTCTTGTTCATTTCTGGGACTTTGTGATATTTCCTTCTTCCTGCTTTCAATTTCAGCTATATAGTTTAAGAAAAGGTTTGTGTTCTATCTAAGTCAGCATTTCTATATATTTGGAGCAGAATGAAATGTTGATTACTTCTGCTGGGGCCACCATATTGATCAGAAGTTTCCTCTTATTAATCTTTGCTTTTTTTCAATTCTTGAAAGCTCTCTGGCACATAGAGAATCATCCACGACATTCATTCATTCAAGAATTATTTAGTGAGCATCTCCTGGTGGCTGGTGCTGAGCCCTGGAGTTAGGAAAATTCACTTCAGTGTGTCTGGAAAATGTTTATTCTGTGGTTGAAAAGATGATAAGAGGGTGTGTTTTTCATTGGGTGCTGTTATAATTATCTCTTTTAGTAAAATATTCCTAGGGACTAATTCACTCCTAAAACGAAGTAGACTGTGTAAGGATTTCCACTCTGTTGGGACTAATTCACTCCTAAAACGAAGTAGACTGTGTAAGGATTTCCACTCTGTTAGGAATGACAGTAGAGTTTTGATCCCAGTAACCCGCCTCAGGGAAAGCCTGTGTAATTGAAATTTACCAATAAATTTAAAATTCATTTTAGCCGAGACCACCTCACTTTTCACCCACTCTCCCCTCTCTCCTATGCTCTGACACACCCATACACTGTTCAGGGATCTCTGCTTGATCTGGCATGAAGTCAGCTCAGGTGCTATTTTACTTTCATTTTCTATTTCTCATTGTTCACAGTGTTTGTCTCTCCCTCCCAGAAGCCTTCCATCACAAAGTAAGAACATGCAGGAAATCAGTGTGTCTTAAGCAATATTCTAAGCCTCTCTGGGAGGTGCAGCAAAGCAATAGAAAAACAAGGAGAGTCAGTCTCCCAAGTTTTCATCTCACCATACCTTCCTCCAGAAGCACTTGACCGCCTCCATCAGCCTCCCAGAGATGGCCCTCTGACTCTCTGGAGCTCCCTGACAGGTCCCAGGTGGTGAATATCATCTGCTTCTTGTTAGAATTCTGCTCTGTGTGAGCAGGTTTTGGAAGCAGCCTTTGAGAGCTTGTTTGCCATCAGCCCTCTGACACTTCTGTCTCCTTCACAGACACCCAGTAATTGGGTCCTCTTGGGTCATGAGCTACAAACACTTCTCCACTTACTCTACAAAGTTTTTTAATTTCTTTTGTAAAACATAGATTTGCAACTAAACTGTTCCCTTGTCATGCCCAAGAAGGTGTAAAAACCCATCTTATTTTTTTTCTGGTCTTTGGCTCAGAAAGAGAAGTTTTTCTTTTTGAGTGGTCCAAGCCCAGGTGGCAAAATGAACTTTAAATTTATCAAGTTAATTATTCCCTTGTGCTATGTTGTTTGAGAAAAGCCTATACATTTAAAATTACGAAATGAAATGTCATTGTAACTCTCCTTGCAGACTGTAATTTGATATTGTGATTAATAATGATATTGTGATGTCAAAGGTGGATTGGATAAAGCAAATAAGATACATATACACCATGGAATACTATGCAGCCATATAAAATAATGAAATAACGTCTTTTGCAGCAACATGGATGCTGGAGTGCAATGGCACAATCTCAGCTCACTGCAACCTCTGCCTCCCGGGTTCAAGCAATTCTCCTGCCTTAGCCTCCCTGGGATTACCCATGCACACTGAAAGAAATCAGGCACATTCCTCAGCCCCGGGCTCAACACAAACAGGCCCAGTACAAACACATCCCACCATATATCTCTCAATTTCCTGAGCCCAGTACAAACACCATATATCTCTCAATTTCCTGAGCCCAGTACAAACACATCCCACCATATATCTCTCAATTTCCTGGGCCCAGTACAAACACCACCCGGAAAATCCCCGATAAGGACACAGCCGTTTGAGGTTTTACTGAAAGCGCGGGAACCAATAGAAAAACTACTAAATGTATAACTTAAAATGTAAACCAATTGTAATGCTGTAACCAAAAGAATTCCCTTGTTCCTCTGTAACTTTACGTATCCTACTTACATCGGGCTATAAAAAGCAAGCACTCGCATTGTTCGGGGCCCTCTTGTACGCTGTGGAACGGAGGGACCAAATTCGAACTTGCAGTAAAAGATCCTTGCCACTTGGCTTTGACTCTGGACTCTGGTGGTCTTCTTTGGGGAACAAACGGTCTGGGCATTACAACACTACCATGCCCAGATAATTTTTGTGTTTTTAGTAGAGACGGGGTTTCACCATGTTGACCAGGATGTTCTCAATGTCTTGACCTTATGATCCACCCGCCTTGGTCTCCCAAAGTGCCGGGATTATAGGTGTGAGCCACCATGCCTGACCGGAAGTCTTTATCTTAAGCAAACTAACACAGAAACAGAAAACCAAATACCACATGTTCTCATTTATATGAGGGAGCTAAACTTTGGGTACACATGGACATAAAGATGAGAACAACAGACACTAGGGAATATAAGAGGGGAAACAGAGGGATGGGGGAAAGGGTTGGAAAACTACCTATTAAGTACCTTGCTCACTACCTGGGTGATAGATTCAGTTGTACCTGAAACCTCAGCATCATCCAATACACCCATGTAACAAACCTACACATGTACCCCCAAATCTGAAAGAAAAATACAAAAAGAAAAATAAATAAATGAATAAATCATGATGGCAATCATGATATAATAGCAATGGGATAATAATGGCTACAGTTATTGTGTGTGTGGCAGGCACTTGCTAGATGCTTCCTATGCTTTATCTATGTTCACACTAACAACATTATGAGGTCATTTCTGTTAATTTCACCTTTTTACAAATAGGAAAAACGAGGCTTAGGGAAATAAATTACCTTACCAAAAGCCACAGATAGTATGTAGTGAAGCTGGAATTTGAGCCCCATAGCCTGGATCCGTAACCACCACGTTGTGCTACTTTCTGAATATCCAACAAATATTTTGTTAGGTTTGGCACCATTTCAGTGCCACTCACCACAATTAGTAAGTAATACACCATCATTTCTGGCAAAGAGTTCACATAAAAACCAACCACTGAGTCACAGAAGGAGAAAAAATTCACCAGGCAAAAGTTGTCAAAGTATTTCTGGTAGAAGAGGCTGAATGCACAAAGACAAAGATCAAAAACCAATAGAGATAATTCTGCTAACCACAAGGAGTTTATCGTCATAAGGCTGGAGATTTGGATGAAGGAGTAGACAGGAGCAACACAAGAAAGAGCCTGGCATGCCATGATGGTCCTCGGGAAGTCTTTGAATATAATCAAGATGTAAGAGTCATCCTGATTTGCATCCTATAGAAGAAAGAGCTATAGACAATTCAGAAGTGAATGCAATTAAGTCCTGATATGCTTCTATTGTTCCTGAAATAGCTCTGATTTCCATGGACGAGAAGTTTAAATTCTAACTCTGAGATTGTGTAACTTCCTTCCAGAGGCTGGTCGCTTGTATTTCATAAGCATTAAATGATCCGAAGAACAGAGTTCTGGACTGGAACAAAAATTGGGGACTTTTCACTCAACAAACTTTTTTTAAAACATGGTTATAATGTCTCATGCTCTATGATAGTTGCTAAGGATACCAAGTCAAATAAGAATGGAAGCTACCACTCATGCAGGTAATAGCAACTTGAGAAGCTTGAAGCTGGGGGATCACTTGAGCCCAGGGGTTGAACGCAGCCTGGGCAATATGGTAAGATCCTGTCTCTTAAAAAACCATTAGGAGGGAGGTTCCAAAATTGCCAAATAGAAAGAGCTCCAGTCTACAGGTCCCAGCATGAGCGATGCAGAAAACGGGTGATTTCTGCATTTCTAACTGAGGTACCAGGTTCCTCTCACTGGGGCTTGTTGGACAGTGGGTGCAGCCCATGGAGTGCGAACCAAAGCAGCGTGGGGCATCGTCTCACCCAGAAAGCACAAGAGATCTGGGAATTCCCTTTCCTAGCCAAGGGAAGCCGTGACAGATGGTACCTGGAAAATTGGGACACCCCCACCCTAATACTGTACTTTTACAATGGTCTTAGCAAACGGCACACCAGGAGATTATATCCCGTGCCTGGCTCAGAGGGTCCCACACCCACGGAGCATCGCTCATGGCTAGCACAGCAGTCAGAGATCTAACTGCAAGGTGGCAGTGAGGCTGGGGAGGGGCATCCACCATTGCTGAGGCTTGAGTAGGTAAACAAAGCGGCCAGGTAGCTCAAACGGGGTAGAGCCCACCACAGCTCAAGGAGGACTGCCTGCCTTTGAAGACTTCTTTTGAGACAATTCTCACAAGAAGACATTTATGCAGCCAACAGACACATGAAAAAATGCTCATCATCACTGGCCATCAGAGAAATGCAAATCAAAACCATGATGAGATACCATCTCACACGAGTTAGAATGGCGATCATTAAAAGTCAGGAAACAACAGGTGCTGGAGAGGATGTGGAGAAATAGGAACACTTTTACACTGTTGGTGGGACTGTAAATTAGGTCAACCATTGTGGAAGACAGTGTGGTGATTCCTCAAGGATCTAGAACTAGAAATACCATTTGACCCAGGCATCCCATTATTGGACATATACCCAAAGGAATATAAATCATGCTGTTATAAAGACACATGTACACGTATGTTTACTGCGGCACTATTTGCAATAGCAAAGACTTGGAACCAACCCAAATGTCCATCAATGATAGACTGGATTAAGAAAATGTGGCACATATACCCCATGGAATAGTATGCAGCCATACAAAATGATGAGTTCATGTCCTTCATCCATGTAGGACATGGATGAAGCTGGAAACCATCATTCTGAGCAAACTATCACAAGGACAGAAAATGAAACACTGCATGTTCTCACTCATAGGTGGGAATTGAACAAGGAAAACACTTGGACACAGGGTGGGGAATGTCATATACCGGGACCTGTCATGGGGTGGGAGGACTGGGGAGGGATAGCATTAGGAGATTTACCTAATGTCAATGACAAGTTAAAGGGTACAGCACACCAACATGGCACATGTATACATATGTAACAAACCTGCGCATTGTGCACATGTACCCCAGAACTTAAAGTATAATTTTTAAAAAAAGAAATAACCATAAAAATAGGCAACCAGCCCTTGGGGCTGCTCCGTCTGTGGAGTAGCCATTCTTTTATTCCTTTACTTTCTGAATAAACTTGCTTTCACTTAAATAAATAAATAAAGTACCAAAAAATAAACAAATAAAATAAAAAACCATTAATAGGGGATGCAAATATGTAAAAGAACAAATAGCCCCCAGTGTGATGATATGTTCAGTGATAAGAAGTATGCATAAAACCGTATAGGAGCACAGAGGAGGTGGATAGCAGAGCTTTGGGGAGGGAGCACCATAATGGGTTTAACTTCTGGCTCTGTTACTAATTATTAGGCAAGAAATGTAATTTCTTGGGGGCATCATTCCCCTTATCAGCAAAATCAGAACACTGGATGATATCCAAGTATGCTCTCAGTTTTAAAATTAGGTGATTAGAAAGTATCATTTTATGATACCACTGACTTAAAAATACTTGATTTACAAAATTCAGTATGTAGAAATGTAAGCTAAGCATCAATTTCTTTCCCCATCCCCCACTCCCTCTAGAGGTCAACTTCCTGTAGCATATTTGGGAAAAATGCCCTCAAATGATGTTTTGTAAGTTGAAAGTCTAGGTATTAAAATTCTAAATGGCAGTTTTCTAGGCTAGCACATAGCGGCATAACACAATGCTTTTAAGTATTAGCTCTGGAGTCTGACCAGTCTTCTTGTGATCATGGGAACATGACTTTATCATGGTAAATAACTTCCAGGCTTCAATTTCAATTCCTTTATCCATAAAATGGGGTTAACAATTGGATCCACTTTTTAGTGTTGCTAAGAGCAATAAATCAGTTAATACATGTAAGTGTTTAGAATTATACCTGGACTATGATAGACATGAAATAAATATTAATTATATCAATCTATAATGAAGCTCAGTGATTTTGCATCCTTTTTGCTTGTTTGTTTTAGGCCTGGGATACTTTCTACAGACAAGAGCTTATCTAATTACAGTTGTATATTGTAAACCCTAGGGCAAACACTAAAAACATTTTTTAAGTAGTATAAATAATGTCAATTAGGAAATAAAATGGAATCATAAAAATGCTCAATTAACCCAAGAGAAAAGAGAAAAAGAGTTAAAAAGAAATAAGGAACATATGGAAGAAATACAAAACAGCTAACATGATGGTAGATGTTAATCCAACCATATCAACAATCACATTAAATATGAATGCCTGAATGCACCAGTTAAAAAAGGGAGATTGTCAGATAGGATCAAAAAGCAAACCCCAACAATATGCTGTCCTCAATAAATCAATTTTAACTAAAAGACATTTATAAAGTAAAACTTAAAAGAAAGAAAAAATAAACCATGTAAATACTAACCCAAAAAGACTGAAATAGCTATTTTGATAAGAAACAAAATAGACTTCAGAAAAACGAACATTATCAAGGGTAAAGAGAGACATGACATAATGATAAAATAATCAATTTTACAGGAAGACATAACAATGCTAAACGTTTATGCACATAACATCAGAGTTTCAAAATACATTAGACAAAACCAACTAGAACTGAAAGGAAATAAAGGCAGAGCCAGAATTGTAGTTGGAGACTTTATTACTTTTCTTTCAGTAACTGATAGAACATGTAGAGAGAAAATCAGCAAGAATATGGAAGTCCTTAACAACGTCATTAACCAGTTATACCTAATGGACATTTCTGGAGCACACCATGCAACAGCAAAATACACTTTCTTTTATAAGTGCATTATAACACTCACCAGGATAGACTTTATCCAGGCTCAAAATAAAGCTCAACAAATTAAAAAGAGCAGAAATCATACAAAGTATGTTCTCAGACCATAACAGAATTAGCCTAGAGAAAAATAACAGAACTCCAATTAGAAAATCTCCAAATATTTGGAAATTAAACAGCACAATTCTAAATAATCCATAGATCAAAGCGGAAGTCTTTAAAAAAATTAAAGTATTTTGAAGTGAATGAAAATGAACCTGCAAAACTTCAACAAATGTGAGATGACTAAAACAGTGATTACACGGAAGTGTATAGTGTAAAATGGTTACTATAGAAATAAAAAGATCTCAGACCCACAAGATACGTTTTTACCTTACAAAACTAGAAATAAAAGAGCAAACTATGTCCAAAGCAAGCAGACAAAATTAAATATAAATAAAAACAGAAATCAATGAACTTGAAAGAAGAAAAAACATATGATCATCAATAAATGCAGAAAAATTATTTGACAAAATTAAACTTCCATTTATGGTAAAAACTCTGAGCAAACTAGAAATAAAAGAGCTTCCTTAATCTGAGAAAGTACACAATGAACATTAAATGATGAAAGACTGATTTGTTTCATCCTATTTGACTAAGTCAAGAATAAGGTAAGGATGTTCTCTGTCTCTCTCAATATCATTATGGAAGCCCTAGCCAGTGCAATAAAACAAGAAAATTAAGAAAAAAGAAGAGAAAAAATATTTATTTATGAACGACATAAGTATCTATGTAGAAAATCCCAAAAGAAGTCTACAACAACACTTCTAGAACTAATAAAAGAGCTTAGCAAGGTCACAGAATACAAAGTTAACAATTGGAATTCAAAGTTAATGAAAAAAAGCCACTTACTATAATGCCAAAAAATTCTGAGGTATATAAATCTTCAAAATTACATGTAGGATCTGTATGCTAACAACTGCAAAATACTGATGAAAGAAATTAAAGTCCTAAATAAATTTAGAGACACATCATATTAATAGATTGTAAGACTCAATATTGCTAAGATATCAATTCTTCTCTATTCAGTCTAAAGATGAAACAAAATCCCAGAAGGCTCTTTTGTAAATATTGATGAGGTGATTCTAAAATATATGTGAAAAGACAAAGAAACTAGAATAGCCAGAACAGTTTTGAAAGAGAATACATCCAGGGGACTTCCTTTCTTTATTTCAAGACTTAAAGTTACAGTAATCAAGACAATTGTGGTATTGATGAAAGGATAAATGCATAAATCAATGGATCAGATAGCAAAAAATAAGAAATAGATTCACATCAATAAAATATAGTCAACTGATTTTTTTTTTTTTTTTTTTGAGATGGAGTCTTGCTCTGTGCCCCAGGCTGGAGTGCAGTGGCGCGATCTCGGCTCACTGCAAGCTCCGCCTCCCCGGGTTCACGCCATTCTCCTGCCTCAGCCTCCCGAGTAGCTGGGACTACAGGCGCCCGCCACCTCGCCCGGCTAATTTTCTTGTATTTTTAGTAGAGACGGGGTTTCACCGTGTTAGCCAGGATGGTCTCGATCTCCTGACCTCGTGATCCGCCCGTCTCGGCCTCCCAAAGTGCTGGGATTAGTCAACTGATTTTTTATAAAGGTACAAATGCAATTCAGTGGAGAAACTACAGTGTCTTCAACAAGCAGTGCTGCAACAATTGGAAGTCTATATGTAAAAGAAAAGATAATAATCTCAGCCTATATCTCACAGTTTCTACAAAGATTAGCCCTAAATAGATTATAGATATAAAACATAAAGCTATAACACTTTTAGAAAAAAATAGAAAATTTGTGCCAACTTAAAGAGTTTTCGTTACATCACCAAAAGTATGATCCATAAGTGCAAAAGCTTAATAAATTGTACTTAATTAAAATGAAAAATGTTTGCTCTTCAAAAGACACAGCCTCAGACTAGAGAAAATATTTGCAAATCACGTTTCTGGCAAAGCACTTCTGTCCAGGATATATAAAAACTCTCAAAATCTGGCAATGGGAAATCAACCCAATTAAAAAGTGGTTAGATTTTATTCTTTGTACCACACCAGTCTGCATTATCCACTGAACTGGCCTCACTCTGAAGACTAACACTTCTACTAGAAGCAGCACCTGACTTACAGCTCCTTGTTTAACCCAGATATGTTAGTGGGAGAGATTTTGCTCCTTTAAGGGGTTTTTAGAAGGAAGAGTTTTTATCCCCTAAAAAGAGTTCACAGGATTTCAAGAGCTCTCTGACTATTGTATTATAATGCTCTTCCTATCTAATCCTTGCTTTTTATTTTTATTTTTTTATTTTTTTTTATTTTTTATTTTTTTAAATTTATTTATTATTATTATACTGTAAGTTGTAGGGTACATGTGCATAACGTGCAGGTTTGTTACATATGTATACTTGTGCCTTGTTGGTGTGCTGCACCCATCAACTCGTCATTTACATCAGGTATAACTCCCAATGCAATCCCTCCCCCCGCCCCCCTCCCCATGATAGGCCCCGGTGTGTGATGTTCCCCTTCCCGAGTCCAAGTGATCTCATTGTTCAGTTCCCACCTATGAGTGAGAACATGCGGTGTTTGGTTTTCTGTTCTTGTGATAGTTTGCTAAGAATGATGGATTCCAGCTGCATCCATGTCCCTACAAAGGACACAAACTCATCCTTTTTTATGGCTGCATAGTATTCCATGGTGTATATATGCCACATTTTCTTAATCCAATCTGTCACTGATGGACATTTGGGTTGATTCCAAGTCTTTGCTATTGTGAATAGTGCTGCAATAAACATACGTGTGCATGTGTCTTTATAGCAGCATAATTTATAATCCTTTGGGTATATACCCAGTAATGGGATGGCTGGGTCATATGGTACATCTAGTTCTAGATCCTTGAGGAATCGCCATACTGTTTTCCATAATGGTTGAACTAGTTTACAATCCCACCAACAGTGTAAAAGTGTTCCTATTTCTCCACATCCTCTCCAGCACCTGTTGTTTCCTGACTTTTGAATGATCGCCATTCTAACTGGTGTGAGATGGTATCTCATTGTGGTTTTGATTTGCATTTCTCTGATGGCCAGTGATGATGAGCATTTTTTCATGTGTTTGTTGGCTGTATGAATGTCTTCTTTTGAGAAATGTCTATTCATATCCTTTGCCCACTTTTTGATGGGGTTGTTTGTTTTTTTCTTGTAAATTTGTTGGAGTTCTTTGTAGGTTCTGGATATTAGCCCTTTGTCAGATGAGTAGATTGCAAAAATTTTCTCCCATTCTGTAGGTTGCCTGTTCACTCTGATGGTAGTTTCTTTTGCTGTGCAGAAGCTCTTTAGTTTAATGAGATCCCATTTGTCAATTTTGGCTTTTGCTGCCGTTGCTTTTGGTGTTTTAGACATGAAGTCTTTGCCCATGCCTATGTCCTGAATGGTACTACCTAGATTTTCCTCTAGGATTTTTATGGTATTAGGTCTAACATTTAAGTCTCTAATCCATCTTGAATTAATTTTCGTATAAGGAGTAAGGAAAGGATCCAGTTTCAGCTTTCTACTTATGGCTAGCCAATTTTCCCAGCACCATTTATTAAATAGGGAATCCTTTCCCCATTTCTTGTTTCTCTCAGGTTTGTCAAAGATCAGATGGCTGTAGATGTGTGGTATTATTTCTGAGGACTCTGTTCTGTTCCATTGGTCTATATCTCTGTTTTGGTACCAGTACCATGCTGTTTTGGTTACTGTAGCCTTGTAGTATAGTTTGAAGTCAGGTAGCGTGATGCCTCCAGCTTTGTTCTTTTGACTTAGGATTGTCTTGGAGATGCGGGCTCTTTTTTGGTTCCATATGAACTTTAAAGCAGTTTTTTCCAATTCTGTGAAGAAAGTCATTGGTAGCTTGATGGGGATGGCATTGAATCTATAAATTACCTTGGGCAGTATGGCCATTTTCACGATATTGATTCTTCCTATCCATGAGCATGGTATGTTCTTCCATTTGTTTGTGTCCTCTTTTATTTCACTGAGCAGTGGTTTGTAGTTCTCCTTGAAGAGGTCCTTTACATCCCTTGTAAGTTGGATTCCTAGGTATTTGATTCTCTTTGAAGCAATTGTGAATGGAAGTTCATTCATGATTTGGCTCTCTGTTTGTCTGTTACTAGTGTATAAGAATGCTTGTGATTTTTGCACATTAATTTTGTATCCTGAGACTTTGCTGAAGTTGCTTATCAGCTTAAGGAGATTTTGGGCTGAGACAATGGGGTTTTCTAAATATACAATCATGTCATCTGCAAAGAGGGATAATTTGACTTCTTCTTTTCCTAACTGAATACCCTTGATTTCTTTCTCTTGCCTGATTGCCCTAGCCAGAACTTCCAACACTATGTTGAATAGGAGTGGTGAGAGAGGGCATCCCTGTCTTGTGCCAGTTTTCAAAGGGAATTTTTCCAGTTTTTGCCCATTCAGTATGATATTGGCTGTGGGTTTGTCATAAATAGCTCTTATTATTTTGAGGTACGTTCCATCAATACCGAATTTATTGAGCGTTTTTAGCATGAAGGGCTGTTGAATTTTGTCAAAAGCCTTTTCTGCATCTATTGAAATAATCATGTGGTTCTTGTCTTTGGTTCTGTTTATATGCTGGATTATGTTTATTGATTTGCGAATGTTGAACCAGCCTTGCATCCCAGGGATGAAGCCCACTTGATCATGGTGGATAAGCTTTTTGATGTGTTGCTGAATCCGGTTTGCCAGTATTTTATTGAGGATTTTTGCATCGATGTTCATCAGGGATATTGGTCTAAAATTCTCTTTTTTTGTTGTATCTCTGCCAGGCTTTGGTATCAGGATGATGTTGGCCTCATAAAATGAGTTAGGGAGGATTCCCTCTTTTTCTATTGATTGGAATAGTTTCAGAAGGGATGGTACCAACTCCTCCTTGTACCTCTGGTAGAATTCAGCTGTGAATCCATCTGGTCCTGGACTTTTTTTGGTTGGTAGGCTATTAATTGTTGCCTCAATTTCAGAGCCTGCTATTGGTCTATTCAGGGATTCAACTTCTTCCTGGTTTAGTCTTGGAAGAGTGTAAGTGTCCAGGAAATTATCCATTTCTTCTAGATTTTCCAGTTTATTTGCGTAGAGGTGTTTATAGTATTCTCTGATGGTAGTTTGTATTTCTGTGGGGTCGGTGGTGATATCCCCTTTTTCATTTTTAATTGCGTCGATTTGATTCTTCTCTCTTTTCTTCTTTATTAGTCTTGCTAGTGGTCTGTCAATTTTGTTGATCTTTTCAAAAAACCAACTCCTGGATTCATTGATTTTTTGGAGGGTTTTTTGTGTCTCTATCTCCTTCAGTTCTGCTCTGATCTTAGTTATTTCTAGCCTTCTGCTAGCTTTCGAATGTGTTTGCTCTTGCTTCTCTAGTTCTTTTAATTGCGATGTTAGAGTGTCAATTTTAGATCTTTCCTGCTTTCTCTTGTGGGCATTTAGTGCTATAAATTTCCCTCTACACACTGCTTTAAATGTGTCCCAGAGATTCTGGTATGTTGTATCTTTGTTCTCATTGGTTTCAAAGAACATCTTTATTTCTGCCTTCATTTCGTTATGTACCCAGTAGTCATTCAGGAGCAGGTTGTTCAGTTTCCATGTAGTTGAGCGGTTTTGATTGAGTTTCTTAGTCCTGAGTTCTAGTTTGATTGCACTGTGGTCTGAGAGACAGTTTGTTATAATTTCTGTCTTGTACATTTGCTGAGGAGTGCTTTACTTCCAATTACGTGGTCAATTTTGGAATAAGTACGATGTGGTGCTGAGAAGAATGTATATTCTGTTGATTTGGGGTGGAGAGTTCTATAGATGTCTATTAGGTCTGCTTGCTGCAGAGATGAGTTCAATTCCTGGATATCCTTGTTAACTTTCTGTCTCGTTGATCTGTCTAATGTTGACAATGGAGTGTTGAAGTCTCCCATTATTATTGTATGGGAGTCTAAGTCTCTTTGTAAGTCTCTAAGGACTTGCTTTATGAATCTGGGTGCTCCTGTATTGGGTGCATATATATTTATGATAGTTAGCTCTTCCTGTTGAATTGATCCCTTTACCATTATGTAATGGCCTTCTTTGTCTCTTTTGATCTTTGATGGTTTAAAGTCTGTTTTATCAGAGACTAGTATTGCAACCCCCGCTTTTTTTTGTTCTCCATTTGCTTGGTAAATCTTCCTCCATCCCTTTATTTTGAGCCTATGTATGTCTCTGCGTGTGAGATGGGTCTCCTGAATACAGCAGACTGATGGGTCTTGACTCTTTATCCAGTTTGCCAGTCTGTGTCTCTTAATTGGAGCATTTAGTCCATTTACATTTAAGGTTAAGATTGTTATGTGTGAACTTGATCCTGCCATTATGATATTAACTGGTTATTTTGCTCATTAGTTGATGCAGTTTCTTCCTAGCCTCGATGGTCTTTACATTTTGGCATGTTTTTGAGATGGCTGGTACCGGTTGTTCCTTTCCATGTTGAGTGCTTCCCTCAGGGTCTCTTGTAAGGCAGGCCTAGTGGTGACAAAATCTCTAAGCATTTGCTTATCTGTAAAGGATTTTATTTCTCCTTCACTTATGAAACTTAGTTTGGCTGGATATGAAATTCTGGGTTTAAAATTCTTTTCTTTAAGAATGTTGAATATTGGCCCCCACTCTCTTCTGGCTTGGAGAGTTTCTGCCGAGAGATCTGCTGTGAGTCTGATGGGCTTCCCTTTGTGGGTAACCCGACCTTTCTCTCTGGCTGCCCTTAAGATTTTTTCCTTCATTTCAACTTTGGTGAATCTGGCAATTATGTGTCTTGGAGTTGCTCTTCTCGAGGAGTATCTTTGTGGCGTTCTCTGTATTTCCTGGATTTGAATGTTGGCCTGCCCTACTAGGTTGGGGAAGTTCTCCTGGATGATATCCTGAAGAGTGTTTTCCAACTTGGTTCCATTTTCCCCCTCACTTTCAGGCACCCCAATCAGACGTAGATTTGGTCTTTTTACATAATCCCATACTTCTTGCAGGCTTTGTTCATTTCTTTTTCTTCTTTTTTCTTTTGGTTTCTCTTCTCGCTTCATTTCATTCATTTGATCCTCAATCGCTGATACTCTTTCTTCCAGTTGATCGAGTCGGTTACTGAAGCTTGTGCATTTGTCACGTATTTCTCGTGTCATGGTTTTCATCTCTTTCATTTCGTTTATGACCTTCTCTGCATTAATTAGTCTAGCTGTCAATTCTTCCACTTTTTTTTCAAGATTTTTAGTTTCTTTGCGCTGGGTACGTAATTCCTCCTTTAGCTCTGAGAAATTTGATGGACTGAAGCCTTCTTCTCTCATCTCGTCAAAGTCATTCTCCGTCCAGCTTTGATCCGTTGCTGGCGATGAGCTGCGCTCCTTTGCCGGGGGAGATGCGCTCTTGTTTTTTGAATTTCCAGCTTTTCTGCCCTGCTTTTTCCCCATCTTTGTGGTTTTATCTGCCTCTGGTCTTTGATGATGGTGATGTACTGATGGGGTTTTGGTGTAGGTGTCCTTCCTGTTTGATAGTTTTCCTTGTAACAGTCAGGACCCTCAGCTGTAGGTCTGTTGGAGATTGCTTGAGGTCCACTCCAGACCCTGTTTGCCTGGGTAACAGCAGCAGAGGCTGCAGAAGATAGAATATTTCTGAACAGCAAGTGTACCTGTCTGATTCTTGCTTTGGAAGCTTCCTCTCAGGGGTGTACTCCACCCTGTGAGGTGTGGGGTGTCAGACTGCCCCTAGTGGGGGATGTCTCCCAGTTAGGCTACTCAGGGGTCAGGGACCCGCTTGAGCAGGGAGTCTGTCCCTTCTCAGATCTCAACCTCCGTGTTGGGAGATCCACTGCTCTCTTCAAAGCTGTCAGACAGAGTCGTTTGCGTCTGCAGAGGTGTCTGCTGCTTTGTTATTGTTTTCTGTGCCCTGCCCCCAGAGGTGGAGTCTACAGAGACAGGCAGGTTTCCTTGAGCTGCTGTGAGCTCCACCCAGTTCGAGCTTCCCAGCAGCTTTGTTTACCTACTTAAGCCTCAGCAATGGCGGGCGCCCCTCCCCCAGCCTCGCTGCTGCCTTGCCGGTAGATCACAGACTGCTGTAATAGCAATGAGGGAGGCTCCGTGGGTGTGGGACCCTCCCGGCCAGGTGTGGGATATGATCTCCTGGTGTGCCTGTTTGCTCAAAGCGCAGTATTGGGGTGGGAGTTACCCGATTCTCCAGGTGTTGTGTGTCTCAGTTCCCCTGGCTAGGAAAAGGGATTCCCTTCCCCCTTGCGCTTCTCAGGTGAGGCAATGCCTCGCCCTGCTTCAGCTCTCGCTGGTCGGGCTGCAGCCGCTGACCAGTACCGATCGTCCGGCACTCCCCAGTGAGATGAACCCAGTACCTCAGTTGAAAATGCCGAAATCACCGGTCTTCTGTGTCGCTGGCGCTGGGAGTTGAAGACTGGAGCTAATCCTTGCTTTTTAAGTCCAGATGGGAGAAATCTGGTTGTCCTGGATGTTGAAGAACTTCGTTGTTATGATGGTGCGTGACTTCATCCTATCATCAATTCCATGGCACAAAGTGATGCCAAAGTAATCCAGCAGCAGTTAAACTCAGAGGAGAAAACTAAACAAGCAGAGTAAGCATTTAGTTGCAGAAATTAGAATAGATGGGTTCTGCTTTAAATTGGGAGGACTCCAATACAGGAAGGAAATGTCCCTTTTCCAGTTTGAAAGACTTTTTTTTTTTTCCCTGAAGTCAGTTTAGCTCATATTTTGCACTTACATACTTTTCTTTGCGTATTAAGGTAGCAGCCTTCAACTCAATCCATGTTGCATTTTATTAAGGTGGAATGTGTTGTTCATCAGAAAACTTAACAGAAATTGGCTGTAAGCTCTGCCTCCCGGGTTCACGCCATTCTCTTGCCTCAGCCTCCCAACTACAGATGCCCACCACCATGCCCGGCTAATTTTTTGTATTTTTAGTAGGGACGGGGTTTCACCGTGTTAGTGAGGATGGTCTCAATCTCCCGACCTAGTGATCTGCCCGCCTCGGCCTCCCAAAGTGCTGGGATTACAGGTCTGAGTCACTGCACCAGGCCTTATTTGTTACTTTCAAAAGATCCACATGGTACAACTGGAGAAGTCCCTGTTTGTTTTTCTAAGTCACCAAAATGTATATAAATTATCTAGATTGGATAACAGTCTTGCACATCTATCATGGTACAATTTAATATGCATCTTTCCCAGTCCTTCTTCTCCCACCCTAAAAAAATGAAACCATTTTATGATGCACTGCACACCTTCTAGGGAAACTCATCTTTAAATTTTGAGACAGTATAAAGAAAATCTGGTTTTGTCTCGCAATTTAACTGACACCATTTTTTATTCTGTATATTTAGAATAGAATTGTGAGAAATCGTTATAAAGTCATCTTTGATGTCTTCAAAAAAGAAAAAAAAGTGGCCAGACCCAGTGGCTCATGCTTGTAATCCTAGCACTTTGGGAGGACAAGGTGAGAGGACAAGACAAGACTGTCACTTGAGCCCAGGAATTCGAGCAGACCGGGCAACATAGGGAAGACCTTGTCTCTACAAAAAATCAGAAAATTAGTCAGGCATGGCGGCACACACCTGTGGTCCCAATTACTCAGAAGGGTGAAGTGGAAGGATCACTGAGCCCGGGGGGCAAGGCTGCAGTGAGCTATGACTACACCACTGCACTCCAGCCTGAGTGACAGAGCAAGATCTTGTCTCAATAAAAACAAAACAAAAGAAAAGACAAGTAGTTAAAAGATCTAAACCATTTAACCAAAGAAAACATGTGTATGGAAAATAAAACTACAAAAGGATGCCCAACAATATAAATGATAGGCAAACACAAATTAAAGTTACCATGATGTATTACTACATACCTATTAGAATGGTTAATTTTTAAAAAAAATAGCAATACCAAGAACTGACAAAGGTATAAACCAACTAGAACTCATACATAGCTGGTGGAAATGCAAAATATTACAGTGTCTTTGGGAAACACTTCAACAATTCTTACAAAGGTAAACATACACCTATGCTATGATCCATTAATCCCACTTCTAGCTATCAAACTAAAAGACATAAAAACTTATGTTCCTACAAAAACATGTACTTTGTATGAACATTTATAGGAGCTTTATTTATATTCTTCAAAAGTTGGAAACGTTCCAGATGTCCTTCAGCCAGAGAATCGATGAACAAGCTGTGGTAGATTTGTATAAGGGAATAATACTATAAAGCAATGAGTAGGAAGAAACTATTGATTCACAAGCAACATGGATGATCTTCTTTTAATTTAATTTTTTTTTTTTTTTTTGAGACAGAGTCTCATTCTATCACCCAGGCTAGAGTGCAGTGGCATGATTTTGGCTCACTGCAATCTCTGCCTTCTGGGTTCAAGCAATTCTTGTGCCTCAGCCTCCTGAGTAGCTGGAATTACAGGTGCACGCCACCACACCCAGCTAATTTTTGTATTTTTAGTAGAGACAGGGTTTCACCATGTTAGCCAAGTTGGTCTCGAATGCCTGACCTCAAGTGATCTGCCCACCTTGGCCTCCCAAAATGCTGGGATTGCAGGCATGAGCCCGTCCTATGTGGATGAATCTTACATGCATTTTGGTAAGTGAAAGAAGCTAGATTCAAAATGATACATGTTATATGATTCAATTTATATGATACTCTGAGAATAGGAAAACCCTAAGGAAGAAAAATAGAACAGTGGTTTCCAGGCATTCCATAGCAGGAGGAACAGTTGCCTACGAAGAGGCAGCACCAGTGGATTTCAGGGCTGATGGAGCTATCCTACATGCAATTGTGGTGACAGACACATGGATCTATGCATTTGTCAAAACCCATAGAGCTGTTCACCAAAAAGAATAAATTTTACCATGTTTGTTTCTTTGTTTTTCAGAAAATCCATCAAGACAATGGGGAGGGCAGGTGGATTCCAGACTGTGACAGAATTTAATTTATGACAAAAGAATCACATAACACATGACCTCACTGAAGGAGATGGAGAAGAAAGGAAGTCCCCTGGATGTTATTCTCCATAATTTATATAAGGCTATGATATTGGATCCAACTACGGAAATGACTTAAGAAGTAAGTAAAGTGAATTGCAAGATGAGAGAGTGAGAAGAAGAAAAATATCTGTTTCCATAGTCCAAGTGAAAACACAAAAGCATTTGATAGAAGGTCTAGGCAGGTTCCATCCCCATTCTCAGCCTTGCTTCCCTTATCCTCGAATCTGCCCTCCTTTCAAAAATGCCTCCTCCTTCAAATATTCACAGTGCAAATCCTCACCATTCTTCTAAGGTCAACCCCACAGGAATTAATCTTATACAAGAATTCATTTCTTTATCTCTTGATGAAGGTCATTCATAACAATACAATTCCTCTATCTAGATGAACTCTACGAGCATCAACTGTTCATAGGAAATGCTTCTTCTGTTTATCTGGATATCATCCCCCTAAATACAACATAATTTACAGAGATCCTTGCCTAAACAGAGAATTGTGTTTTAAGTTATGTTAACCAAAATAGTGCCACCTGTCCCTTGAACAATCTTGACCCACAGCTGCCACCCAACAACCCCCATTTATGTATAAGTTATTTATTTTCTGATTTTAAAGTTCACCCCCAAGTCTTGAGGAACAAAGAAAAAGACCCTATGAGTGTACCTTTTTCAAGTCACCCAAATCTCTGTCTCCAGGAAACTGCCCAGTAAAAGTTTCAAAATGACTTTTTAATGTTCCTTGATCTGTGGTTATCTGTGGTTAGTGGAAGAAAGTGCTAGAGTATTTTTTCCTCATATCTGACATTCCAAGCGGTAAGAAATAGGGATTAGGAAGCCATCATTGTTTGTTCTTGATACAATAGCTGAAGTTCCTGATATTGCTCACCTGAAAATTTGAGGAGTGGGAGTGGGGTGAAGACCTGATGTCTTAGATAATTTCCAGGTTCAGAAGTAAAGTGCCAGTAATATCAACTTATGAAAAATGATCCTATGAAAAACCTCACATGTGGTACTAAATCCACTAAACATTTATCTCAATAATTTGAAAACTCTTATTTCCATTAGTTTGACTGACTGCAACTCCATAAAGTAGACATCCATTTATCAGACCTATATAGTGCCACTCAACCAGGGATCCCTCTCTTGATGTAACTTTGTTCAGATGGATCCTCTGCCCCATCCTGTACCAGTGATTCCTTTGCACTCAAGAAATGGGAATACTATTTGGAGGCTAGGTTAAAAATGAGAATGAGGTAGCACAGAACAGGAAAAGGCTCAAGAACTCTAGGAAGATGTTAAGAGTGGAACTGAAGCTGATTTAGGGTAGTATGAACTTTCAAGAGATCCTGAACTAGGCTGTGGCCCAGATTCCTGACTCTGGTTCAAAACCTGTGAAATAAGAAGTGCTTGTTTTAAGACACTAAGTTTTGGAGTAATCTGTTACATAGCAATAGAAACTAATACGATAATCTATGAATCTTATGGCCTTTTATATGTGCATATGTTTAAATGTTATATATATATTTAAATAAACTATTACAGGTTGGCCTGAAAATCTTCAATCCAGTTATAATGTCATTCTTGTGGAAGAGCAGACTCTGAATTCTAAACTTTTTCCTTAAAAGCTATTGAAGCATTGAAACACAGTATATTTGTAAGTTGAGGATTTTCTATATTTAAAGGATACTCTTTTAAAACATTTTATCAGTATTTTCATAATCTTCATAGGGTCTCAGTTGAAGGATTGTGTGTGATTTGATGTTCCTTTTATACTTCCTTCTGCATTTTCAAAGTTTTTCCACAATGAATATATTCTACTTTTTCCCCCTGGTAAACTCATATTATTTTAAGACTAACCTGGCCAGGTGCAGTGGCTCACACCTATAATCCCAGCACTTTGGGAGGCCAAGGCAGGTGGATCACCTGAGGTCAGGAGTTCAAGACCAGTCTGGCCAAAATGGTGAAACCCTGTCTCTACAAAAATACAAAAATTAGCCAGGCATGATGGTGGGTGCCTGTAATTCCAGCTACTTGGGACGCTAAGGTGGGGGAATTGGTTGAACCCAAGAGACAGAGGTTGCAGAGAGCTGAGACTGTGCCACTGCACCCCAACCTGGGCAACAGAGTGAGACGCCATCTCAGAAAAAAAAAAAAAAAAAAAGACTAACCCAAATATTACTTCACCCGAGGCTTGCCCTCTTCCAAAGCAAGATTAAATGGCTCCTTTCAGTTCTGTTTTGAAGTTCCCTCTCTCCCACCAATGATCACACTATCGTAATTTACCTTTTTATCCTGTGTTCCCTGATGGACCATGTGCTAACTAATTGTATTCACGTGCTGTGAGTCTAGCAAAGTGTTCATACACAGTGCAGGAGCTCAATAGCCAATAATAACTATTCATAATAATAGCTTGTGAAAGAATGAATGCATACACAAAGGAACTTGAAAAAGAACTTTAGACATTTGGAGATGCTACAGTTGTGCACTTAAATGGGTGACTATGGGTGTGATGAACACTGGATTAAAAGAGGCAAAATGATGTCTAAATGAAAAAATCTGATACCTCATTTTTGCTCAAACTCTTTCAGTGGTTCCCATTGTTCTCAGGGGATGAAAAAGGATTGAAATATTTTGGCCTAGCTGCTGCCTACAGCTATAGCATCTCATCTTTTCCAAACTGTCTCTATCCCTTCTTCTCTTTCTGTCTGCACTTCACCTACCTGGCCATCTTCTATTTCTTATCATGTTTTCTCCACCGTTTTAACACAGGCTGCTCTTTTCGCCAGGAATGACATTTCCTTCACCTACTATAATTTCATGTTGTTAAATTTGCCACAGTTATAATTTCCCCCTTATTTGTGTGATCATGCATTCGTCTGCCTGCTACTAGAGAGCACCCTTCATGAGAGAAGAAGGTGGCCTGTTTTTGCTCACCAGAATTCATGAATGATTGGATAACTTTCAGTCACAGGAGTTTATCTCTTGAATATATTCTCCAGTTGTATGATGAAAGGCTTGGGTTCTCCATTATAGGAATTAACATGTAAGTGAGCTGGCAGGAGAGTATATAAGGACAAGAGGGTACGGTCTGAAGGTAAAACCAATTAAACCAGGGTAATCAGAAAGGAATGAAACCTTAAAAACTGTGCCTGTCATGCCCCACCATCACTTCAAGGCTCTTGCTTCTGATTCTGGAAACACAAAAGAAGACATGTTGACTAGATGAACCTCCCTGAGAGGCCTCTGTAAAAGCATTATAAATCATATTAATATTCATAGACCAAGCACTAAGCATTGTTCTAAGCAGGCTACATGCATCAACTCAATCCTCAGCGCAAGCCTTTGAGACACATGGGAACTAAGGTGACATAAGGAGAAGGTGGTAGACCAGGATTTCAGACTCAAGCAGTCCAGCTTAGTGCTGGACTGAGAGCTGATAAAGCCTGCCATAAGAAAGGGGACTTAGAACATTCAGGGTTGCTCAGGGCAGAAAAATAAATAAACGTCTCCTCCACTTCCATGCACTACATGCATGACACTGGTTCTCCTCTATTGGAAGTAAAGGAGGTTGAAGGTCCAGCAAACATTTCTTCCAAGAACTGGGGCCACTTCTGTGTCTAAGATTAAGATTTCCCAGCCACTGCCATGTGTTTCCTCTCCTACCCTAAGTACTCCAAGACGTATATTTCATGTTCTCTATTATGTTAGAGAACACTCAGTACAGATTCTGGGGTCAAACCAGCTAGATTAGAATCCTAGCTCTGATACTGGTTGTGCAAACTTGGGAAAGTTGTTCAAACTCTCTGTGCCCGTCTGGAAAATGAAATCAACAGCTGTATCATGCTACTGGGAGTATTAGTTAATGTACAGAAAGAGCTTAGCACAACATCTGTCCCATAATAGGCACTGAATTACCTGCAGGTACTATATTTAGTTAGCATTCAATGGCATTTTTTTTATCCTATGAACAAACTTATCTGGTTTATAACATACCTCTTTATTATTTCTATATCCAGTAATAAGATTTTGGTAACATCCCATTGTTGAGAACATGCCTGTTTCATGAACATAAAGGTCACTGTGATGGAATAGACGTGTGTCGAATAACAGAAATAATTTTCACTGTACGTTATTGGGTTCAGCTGAATCCAATCAGCTTTGATCAGCTGAATCACTGAAGAACAAAGCACAATGCTCGTATTACAATTTCTTATTTTGAATTTTTATAAGCATGTTTGCAGTTTAGAAGTACAATTATTTTCTTGATCATTGGTGTTGAGTGCTGCAGTCAACTGTTTGAGTTCTCTTTTCTCCACCATGGTCAACTGGGGAGGTTGCCTGGTCCATTCCCTTTCCATCCATCATTTTCCAGTTTTCTGATGCATGAACCCTTCCAGGAGCTAGAAAGCAGCATCAAAGAAAGGTTGTGAAGCTTATCACTGTGTGTAAAGTACCTTGCAATCCCTGACTGAAAGAAGCTATAGAAATGCAAAGAATTCAGTGTGATTTTATCTGCAAAATAAGTTCAGGTCAGAACATCAGGCAGGATTTAAGCTCTATCTCTTGCCTCTTTTGCTATTGTGGATTAAAGTCAGTCCATTTTAATGTTCCTAAAATGTAATTTTTTTCTGAGGATAGCTAGACATGCGATGCTGAAAAGGATTTAATTCATTGTGTTGTCACAGGGATGATGATGTTGGCTCAATTTTGGATGTTAGGAGAAAGCTGTAGGATGCTAAACTCTCCCCCTGTTGCAATTCTCACAATGCAATAGAATTAAGGGGAAGCAGGAGGGCACCTAAGCAAAATGTTAGGATGCTGGACAGTTTGAGAGACGGGTCAGAGAAGGTTGAACTTGGCAGAACGGCTCCCTGGTGTGGGGCGTTATCAGGCCAGAATAGATGAGGATGAGAAGAGAGACACAATCAGCCAGAGGATTGCTGAGTGCAGTTAACTGCTGGAGGGTAATTCTGAACAAACCACAAAGTATTAAAATTTTAAAAAAAAGACACCCTGGGATTAATTGTCATTCCACTGGCCTGTGAGGCAAGTGATACCAAATATAATTGAATTACTTTGTAATTATTTCTTTTAGAGTATTTAACCTAAGCTAGGCTTTGGAGATGGAATTTTTTCTCTCTCTCTCTCTTTTGCTTTGCACTGCAAATGGTTTTGCATTACGGATGTTTTTCTGCTTTACTATATTATCTTGTGCAAACTACTCTGGTTTGTTTTCCCCCCTCTTTCTTGCCAATGGGGTTGTTTACTTATCGGAATTAACGTCAGAAGTGAGCGTCTCTTGCCAGCAGGACAGAATTTCTAATAAATATGTAAATAACACCTCTCTCAGCTGTGGTTGCGGGCGCTGCTCTCACGTGGCCCACCAGGCTACAGTCTGGGGCTCAAGCAGGCTTAGAAAAGAGAAGTGATTTCATCAATCTGCAGATCAGAAAGAAATCAAATTAAATCAAAGCTGAGATGGCAAAGGAACAAAGGTGAGGTGGTAATAAAGGGCATATGTTCTTGTGGTTGTAGAGTTGGGTCATTTTATTTGGCCCATGAGTGAAAGCGTCTGAGGGCCAACAAAGCCTGCCATAAGAAAGGGGACTTAGAACATTCAGGGTTGCTCAGGGTAGAAAAATAAATAAATGTCTCCTCCACAGGCAGGCCATGATCATTTCAATATAATAGTGGCAATGCCTTTATCAATCACCTGCTACACCTGTCTAATGCCCCGCTTTGTGACAGTGATAATTAACATCTGGTGTCTACATTACATCTTGAACTCAAAAATACATCTTGAGGGCCGTGGGTGGTGGCTTATGCCTGTAATCCCAGCACTTTGTGAGGCGGAGGCGGGTGGATCACCTGAGGTCTGGAGTTCGAGACCAGCCTGGCCAACATGGTGAAACCCTCTCTCTACTAAAAATACAAAAATTAGCTGGGTGTGGTGGCAGGCGCCTATCATTCCAGCTACTTGGGAGGCTGAGGCAAGAGAATCTCTTGGACCCAGGGGGCGGAGGTTGCAGTGAAATGAGATCGTGCCATTGCACTCCAGCCTAAGCAACAAGAGTGAAACTCCATCTCAAAAAAAACAAAAAACAAAACAAATCTTAAGGACATTTGTTGCATTTATCCCTCAGCAAACAAGGAAATGAAATCAAACTCCTGTAGAAGTTATGCACACACCATTAAGTGATGTTTGAAAGCATGAGCTCGGCCTGGTGCGGTGGCTCACGCCTGTAATCCCAGCACTTTGGGAGGCTGAGGCGGGTGGATCAGGTCAGGAGATCGAGATCATCGTAATTAACACGGTGAAACCCTGTCTCTACTAAAACTACAAAAAATTAGCCGGGCATGGTGGTGGGTGCCTGTAATCCCAGCTACTCAGGAGGCTGAGGCAGGAGAATGGTGTGAACCCGGGAGGCGAAGCTTGCAGTGAGCCGAGATCTCACCACTGTACTCCAGCCTGGGTGACAGAGCAAGACTCTGTCTCAAAAAAAAAAAAAAAAAAAAAAAAAAATGCGTGAGCTCTGGATTTCACTTTGCTGCTTACTTGTTCTCTGCCTCAGTTTTCTCATCTATCAAATGAGTATTCATCCATTGAACAAAAATATTGATTGAGTACCACTCTACACCAGACCAGTTTCAGGGTATGGGGATACAGCAGGGAACCAAACCAAGGCCCTGCTGTCAGGAATGTCTGCTCTAGTTAACAATAGTACCTACCTCTGTGAGTTGCTGTGAGCATTAAATAAATTAATAAACCCCGGTATACAATAAGTCTTTAATAAACATGAACTAGTATACTTCACCAAAAAAGGTAGAGTACGGACTAGCAGGCTCCTTGGCCCATTGTCTAATGACAGAAAATGTTCAGTCTTTGGTTACACAGGGATCCAGCCAGATTATAAACAAGAGCCTTCCTTAAAGTTCTAAAACACTTGGATCCACTTGAATCAGGTCAGCAGGTTCTAAGAGAGCCAGAGAGGTGTGTTACATGCAAGAGATTTGATTTTCACACTCTTGCCTCTTCCTGTTGGGAACCCGGCTCAAAGCCTAGAAGTCTAGAATATCTGTTTGGTGATCTTGCTCTGGCTGCAATTATGCTTTATTTACTATCAGGCTCAAGCTGGTTCTCCTGAAGGAGGTGTGGTCTCAGTTAAATGGCACAGTCAGCTTTGTTTTCTGTTAGTCTGTTTCTTCCTGGAATAAAGTAGAATGGGGTGATGGTGGGTAGAGGGGGATGGGGTGCCTCCCTTTCTAGTGCTCTGGATCTTTTGCCAGCTTAATGGGTTTTGCCAAATGAGTTCCCAGCAAGGAAATCCAGGGCTTCACTGGAACCTGGTATTGGAGCTTTGTCAGAGTGGCACGCTTGGGTGAGTCTCTCTCCATGATAAAGGGAAGAATTAATTAGAACCATAAATTATGGATTACTAATCACTGTACATTGTAAGGAAAAAATATGCAGCTAGGTGTGGGTATTTTAAGGGCCAAATGCATGTTTGCGTACTTAGCACAGCTCCTCTGGGTTTTCTTGCCTTCCTCTCTTCCCCTCTCTCAGGGTGTCTGACCCAAATGACATCCCAGAGGCTTTATTGGCTTATCCACTAGAAAACCAAATGTGCCTTAGCTTTACAAGCCTCAAGGAGTAAATACTGTTAGAAAGTGCTGGAATCAGCAAGCAGATTGGATGCTACCTTTTGGACTGAGGCAGTAGCTAAAGAGAGAGATGCAATTTTGTAACATATTTAAACAGCAACCTTTGAGTATCATCAAGCCATGGAGATAGACCTCCCACCACCACCACCTACCTCCATCAAAAGTAAAATTATTCGTTTAGACACTGGGCAAAAGACAAATTTCAAAATGAAATTTCTAATATCATAGAATGTTAAGTAGCTATTAAAATGATATTTACATAGAGTTTTTAATGATATGGAAAAAATCTTATAACCTTAAGCACAAAAAGCGAAATAGAAAACCGCATTAATATACAGAATGATCTTAATAAGGTTTTAAAAGCATGAGGCAAACGTTTGAAAGAAATAAGCCAAAATTTCTGGATGATGGAATTAGAAACGCTTTTTCTTGCTCTTTTTAAAATATATGCATTTTCCAAATTTTCTAAACATGAGCACATATTACATTAAAAAGTAATGTGAAAGTATGAAAAGTTATAAAAATCCTCCAAATCAGCAAGTTGATCAAGGACCACTCATCCATCCCCAAATGGTGGCCTTTAAGAATGTTTAGGGCAGAGGCAATGAATAGCCTGGTGAAGACACTTTTCTTTCTTTTTTTTTTTTTTTTTTTTGAGATGGAGTCTGGCTCTGTCGCCCAGGCTGGAGTGCAGTGGCCGGATCTCAAGCTCACTGCAAGCTCTGCCTCCCGGGTTCACACCATTCTCCTGCCTCAGCCTCCCGAGTAACTGGGACTACAGGCGCCTGCCACCATGCCCGGCTAATTTTTTTGTATTTTTTAGTAGAGATGGGGTTTCACTGTGTTAGCCAGGATGGTCTTGATCTCCCGACCTCGTGATCCACCTGGCTCGGTCTCCCAAAGTGCTGGGATTACAGGCCTGAGCCACCGCGCCTGGCCTCAACACTTTTCCATTAGGGCATTTTCTTTGTTGTTTCTGCCCTTGGGAGTATTCTGGTGTCCAGGGACCCATGGCAGTATATCTAGCTTAGAATCGGTGATTAGTAAGTGTTTTTGAAAAGATTATCCTGACAACAATGTGAAGAGTGTATCAGAGAGGTACCAGAGTCGAGAGCCTAATACAAGGCTATATAGGCAAAAAATAACAGTAGAGTGGACCAGTATGGAGGGAACGATGATAGAGATAAGTGAACAGATTTGAGAGATAATTGGGAACCTAAATCAATAGGTCTTAATAATGGATTTCAGTTGGGAAATCAGTAAGAGAGTTAGTTGTCAAGAGTGATGCCTCTGTTCTCACTTAGAAGTGGTAACTAAATATTGGGTACATATGGTTATAAAAATGGGAGCAATAGACACTGAGGAATACAAGAGGGCAGAGAGAGAAAGACGGGGAAAGTTTGAAAAAACTACCTGTTGGGTACTATGTGTATTACCTGGGTGATGGATTCATTAGTACTCTAAACCTCAGCACCACACAATATACCTTTGTAACAAACCTGCACATGTACCCCCTGAATCTATTAATAAAATGAAAGTCGAGAAAGGAAAAAAAAGAGAGTGATGCCTCTTTTCCTGGCTGTGTAATAAATGGGATAGTGAGTAATTCACTAAAAACAGCAAAATTGAAATATGATCTGGTTGTTTATGGGGGAGAAAGGAATATCAATTATCTTTTATTGTATAACAGTTTGTCCTACACTTAATGGTGTAAAATAACAACAGTATCTCGATTTCTGAGTATCAGGTGCTGTGTGGCTCTGGCTCAGGGTGTCCCATTAGGTTGTAATCAAGATGTTGGTCAGAGTTGCATTCACCTGAAGGCTTGGGTAGGACTAGACAATCTATTTCCAAACTTTCTCATGTAGCTATTAGCTGGAGGCCTTCCTTTCTTATCACATGGGCTTCTTAAGGGAAAACGGCATCAGGCTTCCCCAGAGTGAGTGATCCAAGAGAGAAGCTGCAAGAAATGAAATGCTTCTCATGACCTAGTCCCCAAATTCATACCCTGTCATTTCTGCTTTTATTCTATTCATTAGGAGTTACTAAGTCCAACTCACACTCAGGGTGGAATTAGGCCCCACCTTTTGAAAGGCAGGTTGATTAAACTGTGGATATGGTTTAAACCACCATGGGATGGGGTGCCAGATCATGAGCTTAGTTTTTGACTTGCTAAGGTTGAGGATCCATTAAGAAATGCAAATCTCAAGTATACATACATATGGAGCTCAGATAAGAAACTGGGTCTTGAGACAGAAGATTGCAAGTCTTGCAGATTTACATGGTAATAGAAGATCTGAGCATCAATAAGATTACTTAAGTACAATGTAAGAGAGTAAGATAAAAAGGATAAATAGTTAAAGAATTCTAACACTTCATATCTGGTTAGAGAATGAATTTTCCAAGGAGACAGAGAAGAAAAAACCAGGAGAGTGTTGTATCATGGAAGCCAAGCAAACAGGACTATGAACAGGAGGTGATAAGGAACTAATTTGGTGAAACACGAGGCTGGAGAACAAGGTGGAATAGGTTGAGTGTCTAAAAGTAGGCACTCCTTACATATTATTTTAAATTTTTATTTTGAACTAAATTTATACTTACAAAGTATTTACCAAATAATACAGATTGTCTCTGTGTATTCCTCATGAAGCTTCTCATGTTAACCACTTACATAATTATGGGATAATTATCAACTCCATAAAGTTAACCTTGAAATAAAACTGTTAACTAAACTTTAGGCTTTGTAAAAGTTTTACCAGTTTTTCCATTATCCTTTTTCTGTTGCAAGATTCAATTTTATTTAGTTGTGCTTCCTTAGTCTCCTCTAATCTATGACACTGCCTCAGTCTTTCCTTGTTTTTCATGAACTTAACACTTTTGATCAGTACTGCTCAGGTATTTTATAGACTGGATCTCAGTGTGGATTTATCTGATAGTTTGTCATGATTTGAATAAGATTATGCTTTTTTGGCAAGAATAACATGGAAAGATGTGTATTTCTCAAGGGCCCCATTACATCGATATATCTTGTAACTGATGATATTAACCTTGATCACTTGGTTACTGTGGTGTCTGTAGGTTTGTCCTCTGTAATGTTACATTTTTCCCTTTGTAATTAATAAATATGTGTGGACATACTTTGAGGCTATGCAAATATCCTGTTTCTTCTCAAATTTTCTCCTACAATTTTCAACATCCATCAGGGGATCTTGCTTTCAAAAATCATTGCTTTGGTGTTTGCCTGACAGTGCTTTTTTTCTATTTTCCTCTTTCCCTCTACTTTTATCATCAGATTATTTCTGTAAGAAAGAGCTGGGAGGCCGAGGTGGACGGATCATGAGGTCAGGAGATCGAGACCATCCTGGCTAACATGGTGAAACCCTGTCTCTACTAAAAGTACAAAAGATTAGCCAGGTGTGGTGGCAGGCACCTATAGTCCCAGCTACCCGGGAGGCTGAGGCAGAAGAATAACATGAACCTGGGAGGTGGAGTTTGCAATGAGTGGAGATTGCGCCACTGCACTCCAGCCTGGGCAACACAGCAAGACTCCATCTCAAAAAAAAAAAAAAAAAAAGAGCTGTCCTTTTCCCCCATTTATTTATTTATTCAACTATTTATATCCATATTACTCATGGATATTTATTATGTAGGTTAGAATCCAGACTGTCATTATTTTTAGGCTCAAATATTAATATTTCCAATTTTAACTATTAGGATATATTTTTAGATACTTTTTTTTAAGCACTTCCTTACTTCCTTACTTTGTGACAACATAAGATGCTACAAGCACATCTTGTTTTTTCCTGTCTCAGATTTCATATCAACCATTTCTCAGATAATGGTGTTTAGAAACCAAAATCTGGACACTAAGTATGCTCATTGCAATTGGTGTGTCATTACTTTTAGACACTTCAGCAGACATAGCAAGGACAAACATCTATATATGCTAACCCATGTATACACATACATCTGTATTTCTGTTCTCTTTGTGTGTGTGTGTATATATATACACACACATATATATTCATATTTATATATATATGTGCATGAGCACATGTATATGGTGTATGTGGGTTGGAATACACACACACATACATACACACATATATATGTATTGTGTGTACATAAACCATAGGTTTATACTGATACCTCTCAGTTCAATCTGACTCCACAGAATTCATTTTAGTCCTCCCCTATTCTTTATTTGTATAGATAAAATACAAATGCAAAAAAGCTAGCCCTTATTTGTACAATATATTTACATATTTGATTGATACTGGTATACAGAAAAACTATATTAACACACTCCTGTGAAAAACAAATTAAATGACTAGATTCAGCTCTTGTGGTCAATTCTTTTTGCCTATAGCGTTATTAAAGTATCCAGTCAAGATGATGTTTTGATGTTTTCCAAAGTTACTTCATTGGTTCTTCCCTTCTCTGTCCCCTTCAGTTTGATTATGTTATTCATCTTCTATAGAGTTAAGTTCATTTGTTACTTTTTCTATTTTGTGTTGGGTCTCCCATCCAAATCCTGATTGGTTTGTTTATTTTGGTGGAATTCAAAGGGTGTGTGAAACCTCATTGTGATTTCAAGAGCCAGAAGCTGTACTCAGAGAAGGAAACTCCTTCGCCATTCCTGCAAAGCACTCCGACTCGCCTTCATTTCACTCCTTTCCCACAGACCTCCCACTCCAGAAAGTAACCAATTTCCTTAATTTGTGGTTTATCTTTTATTCATTTTTTGTACAAATGAGCAGATACATGTGCATTTTCTTATAGTCTTTCTTACATGAAGGGTAGTATGTCATAGATACCATTTTGCACTTTGCTTTTTCATTAATAGCATATTCTGGAAATCACTTTATATCAGTTCCTAGATATATTTCTCATTGTTTTTCTTAATGGCTGTGTAGGACTCCATTGTGTGGATGTAGCATAGTTTATACAATGGGTATGAAAGAGTGAATACAATTTCAGAGGGTACTTGGGACATTTTCAATATTTTACAATTACAAACAATCTACAGTGAATAACCTTGAACATATGAATTTTTATATTATTAGATGTAAATATTCAGAACACATTCCTAGCTAAGGGGTATGGGTCAGAAAGTACTTACATACATAATTTTATTAGGTATTGACAAATTTCACTCCAGAGTGCTTGTTTCCTTACAGCCTCACTAGCATATTGTGTTGCCATATTTTTAAATGTTTTTAAATTTGATAGGTGAGAAATAGCATCTCTGAGCTATTTTAATTAGTATATCACTCATTGTAAGCAATCTTGAACATTTTTTGATTATTTGAGGACATTTTTATGAATTGCTTATGTCCTTTTTACATTTAAATTTTATATTTATAAACTATCATGTTTTGGGTCCCTTTGTCCTCAGTTTTAAAATTTCTTCATTTTATTGGAGATATTAACTCTTTGCCTGTGGTATATGTATGTTGTGAATATTTTTGCCCAAGCTGTCAGTTTAATTGTGGTATTTTTCATGATGAAACTTTTTTTTAAATTTTAGGTAGTCAGATTTACTATTCCTTCTGATATGGTTTGGCTCTGTCCCCACTGAAATCTCATCTTGAATTGTAACTCCCACAATTCCCACATGCCATGGGACGAATATGGTGAGAGGTGATTGAATTATGGGGACAGGCCTTTCCTTCACTGTTCTTGCGATAGTGAAGTGAGTCTCATGAGATCTGATGGTTTTAAAAATGGGAGTTTCCCTGCACAAGTTCTCTCTTTTTGCCTGCTGCCTTCCATGTGAGCTGTGACCTGCTCCTCCTTGCCTTCCACCATGATTGTGAGGCCTCCCCAGCCATGTGGTATTGTAAGTCCATTAAACCTCTTTATTGTGTAAATTGCTCAATCTTGGGTATGTCTTTATCAACAGTGTGAAAATGGACTAATCCAATCAATTGGTACCAGTAGAGTGGGGCGCTGCTGAAAAGATACCCAAAAGTGTGGAAGCACCTTTGGAACTGGGTAACCAGCAGAGATCGGAGCAGTTTGGGGGGCTCAGAAGAAGATAGGAAAATGTGGGAAAATTTGGAACTCCCTAGAGTCTTGTTGAATGGCTTTGACCAAAATGCTGATAATGATATGGACAATGACGTCCAGGCTCAGGTGGTCTCAGATGGAGATAAGGAACTTGTTGGGAATGGAACAAAGGTGACTTTTGTTTTAGCAAAAATACTGGCAGCATTTTGCCCCCACCCTAGAGATATGTGGAACTTTGAACTTGAGAGAGATGCTTTAGGGTGTCTGGTAGAAGAAACTTCTAAGCAGCAAAGTATTTAAGAGGTAACCTGGGTGCTGTTAAAGGCATTCAGTTTTAAAATGGAAACAGAGCATAAAAGTTCAGAAAATTTGCAGCCTGACAATGCTATAGAAAAGAAAATTCCATTTTCTGAGAAGAAATCCAAACGGCTACAAAAATTTGCATAAGTAATGAGAAGCTGAATGTTAATCACCAAGACAATTTGGAAAATGTCTCCAGGGCATGTCAGAGACCTTTGCAGCAGCCCCTCCCATCACAAGCCAGGAGGTTTAGGAGGAAATAATGGTTTTGTGGGTCAGGCCCAGGGTCTGTCTGTTGTGTGCAGTCTAGGGACTTGGTGCCCTGCATCCCAACAGCTCCAGCCATGACTGAAAGGGGCCAAGGTACAGCTAGGGCTGTTGCTTCAGAGGGTGGAAGGCCTAAATCTTTGCAGCTTCCACATGGTATTGAGCCTGTGAGTGCCGAAAAGTCAAGAATTGAGGTTTTGGAACCTCCTCCTAGATTTCAAAGGATGTATGGAAATACCTGAATGCCCAGGCAGAAGTTTTCTGTGGGGATGGGACCCTCACGGAGAGCCTCTTCTAGGGCAGTGCAGAAGGGAAATGTGGGATCGGAACTCCCATACAGAGTCCTTACTGGGGCACTATCTAGTGGAGCTGTGAGAAGAGGGCAACCATTCTCCAGATCCCAGAATGGGAGATTCACCAACAGCTTCCACTGTGTACCTGGAAAAGTCACAGACACTTAACACCAACCAGTGAAAGCAGACAGGAGAGGGCTATAACCTGCAAAACCACAGGGGTGGAGCTGCCCAAGACTGTGGGAGCCCACTTGTTGCATTAGTGTACTCTGCATGTGAGATATGGAGTTAAAGGAAATCATTTTGGAACTTTAAGATTTTAGACTTGCATGGGGACTGTAGCCCCTTTGTTTTGACCAATTTCTCCCATTTGGAGTGGCTGTATTTACCCAATGCCTGTACCCCCATTGTATCTAGGAAGTAACTAATTTGCTTTTGATTTTACAGGCTTATAGGCAGAAAAGACTTGCCTTGTCTCAGATGAGAATTTGGACTGTGGACTTTTGAGTTAATGCTGAAACGAGTTAAGACTTTGGGGGACTATTGCGAAGTCAGTGAGTAGTATAACCCCTGTTTCACTGGTGAAGGAACTGATATTTATGAAGTCAAAAATTTCTTTAACAGGTTTTGAAATGTGAAGACATGAGATTTGGGAGGGGCCAGGGGCAGAATGATATGGTTTAGCTGTGTCCCCACCCAAGTCTCATCTTGAATTATAACTCCCACAATTCCCATGTGTCATGGGAGGGACCTAGTGGGAGGTGACTGAATTATGGAGGTGGGCCTTTCCTGTGCTGTTCTTGTGATAGTGAATGAATCTCACGAGATGTGATGGGCTTAAAAACAAGGGTTTCCCTGGACAACCTCTCACTTTTTGCCTGCAGCCATCCATGGTAAGATGTGACTTGCTCCTCCTTGTCTTCCACCATTACTGTGAGGCTTCCCCAGCCATGTGGAATTGCAAGTCCATTAAACCTCTTTCTTTTGTAAATTGCATAGTCTCAGGTATGTCTTTATCAGCAGCATGAAAATGGACTAATGTACCTTCCTTTTGTTACCTCTGAAATTCTATTCACTCATTACATATTTATTGACTTAAATTATGCTTCCTTTCCCATTCCAAGCTAAATTCTCACACTAAATATGTTTAATCATCCAAGGAAGTAATAACCTATATTTAGTCCTTGAAATCCCTCTCCTACTCAAACAAAAACAAATTAGAATTATCCTGGGTAGTCTCTGAGCAGGTTTATTAGGTTACAAACTTTCACCCAGCCATTTCTCGTTTGCTAACTAACCTTGGATTTCTGCTTAAACAGAGTTCTTGACTCTGTTTAATATGTTATTTGTGACTCAGAAACATTCTGTCTCCTGGAAGAACAGAAATCCCTTAGCAGTTAACTGCCACCTATTACCTACCTAAGAGTTAGCAAAACAAATGCTTAACACCAATTATAGTCAATAGATTCCATATATGTATATAAGCACATGTTTTACGGAAGACCATAGTGTCAGCAACAATCATTGAATTTCAGCATGACTAGTTTCCTGCTTAAAAATAAGCTCCATGCCAGGTACTGTGGGTCCTATCAGAGAATTATAACATACAGCCCCTGCCCTTATGAAACTCACAATCTTCTTAAAAAGCTAAAGTAAACACACATGAGAGAAGTAGATTACAACAGAAAATTGTCTATAATCAAGAGCTTGCCTCTAGAATCCAGAATGCTGGCTCTAGCACAATAGTCATTATTTCAAAAAAGAGAGAAATCAGTGAGGGCTGGTCATGCAGTGAATCTTGAGCTAAGCCTTGAGAAATGGGTAGGATTTAGATGGGCAGTGAAAAAGGAAAGTAGGTGGGAAGAGCATCATTCACTCATTTCACCAAACTGTATTGAACTGAATACCTATTATGTGCAAAATAGTAAACACTGGCTACATGTAAAATACAAAAATGTTACAACTCCTGACCTCTTTAGAAAGTACACACACACAGACACATTTTGCAAGATTTCCTCATTATTTTAATGTTTTCAAAGTATAGTTTGCTGAAATATGTAAAATGAGATTTATCCAAGCATAGCCTCTAAAATGTTACAGGTGGTTTTGTCTCGTATATTTGCAAAACCTAGAGAATGTTTTAAATGTTTTAGTCTTTAAGAGACCTTCTCAAATTTGTCCATGTCCCCCTTTTCTTTTTTTTTCCCCCTTAACAATATTATTAAACAGTGAGTAGTATAACCCCTGTTTCACTGGTGAAGGAACTGATATTTATGAAGTCAAAAATTTCTTTAACAGAAGAGATAGAGGAGGACCCAGGGCCACAGTGCTGAAGTAACTCATGCTAGTCCACCTTTTGGATTAGCCTAGACAGAATAGACAGAATCTAGACAACTCCAAAGCACCAGCCCTGGTGTGTATGGATAGTAGACCAAGCACGATTCTGGGTTGGTCTTTAACTACCTCTGTGATATGAACAAATTCCTTTCCTTTTCTAGAACTCAGTCTCATCTGAAAAATGAGGGGTTTGGACCGGATATTCTCTAATGCGCCTTGAGTGGTAATCATCTCTGTTTCTAAGCTCCCAGCCAGCTCGTGCTGCATTCTGCTCTGTTCAGTCATCAGAATATTCAGAGGTACGGGGCCCAATGCTGGGAAGGCACCTGGGCCAGTTGACCTCTAGAAACACCCTCACCTCCATATTTGCCAGTGAGTCCTCATGGGTATGCTGCCGCTTACATCACTCCAAGGACCTTTGATGCAGTAACTGAGAGCCTTGAGCTGCAGAAAACCAGGTAGGAACACCGTGGAGGAAAGAAGTTGCCTCTGATGTGGGCATCTCAGGTTAGAGGATTTTGTACTCAAGTAGCAAGAAATGTGATAAAAAGAATCACTGGGAAAAGTGAAGTCTCCTAGTCCCTGTTCTGAGAAGCACTGTGAAAAATAAAGTAGAAAAAGCCAAATTTCCAGATCATCTAGGGAAGCTGAAATCCAGCAGTAAGATATTAAACACAGAAGAACTAGAGTTAACATGAGGCGTTATTGGTTTGGGGAGATGGCTATTTCCCCAAGGTCCATAATTAGAACCAGGAACTTTTGCATGTAATTAAGAGTAAGAGATTGTTTTAACAATCACAGCTGAGCAAGTCTGAAACTTTTTTTTTTCCAACTACCATTTGAGATTAGGGGTGGTCTGGCTTTTTTTTTTTTTTTCTTTCTCTCACTTGTGAAATGTGAGAGTTTCCTGACTATTAGGAAATTGAGGCTAATTCTACTTCCACAAGCATTTTTGTTGCTAATAATAATAGGATATGTTTTGCATATGTGATGTGAAATCAACAAGGTGCCCTACAGAAGCAAGATGGCCTTTGAGGCACTTTTTCCCCCTCAAGATAAGCTGTCACTGAGCAGCTGATTAATTACTGCAATAATCATAATTTTTAAAAATTAAAAAAAAAATTCTCTTCCCATTCATTAAGTAACTGCAGATAGGTGCCAGAGGTAATTATTGTCTAGAAGTACTTCCGAATTATCTTCTCTAATCCAGCCATGCTGACATTTTTGAGAGGAAAAAAAGTGTTTAGTCTTTCCTCTTATGAACAGGATGACATTTGAATATGCAAACAGTGTCAAAGTCTGCCCTGTGGATGTTTTCTGGAGGTATGATTTATGAGGCCAGCCTATTGTATTTGCAATCACACTAGGAGAAAGGTCATAAAACAAAGAAGCTCTACCTACTGGGGTCTACAGCTCATCGTGTGATATTTTAATTGTTGCTCTTGCACTGACTTCTAGGCATGCTTCATGGGGTGAACTGCATGGACACTAATTTGTCTGGGCTTTGCCTATATTCTCTGATATTTGTGGTGTAGTTTGTGCCTACTTTCAGTCACTCCTGGGATGTAAGTCAGGGATGGTGAGTACAAGGATAGCACATGGAAAATCTAAAAATCTCATCTTAATTGATGGGTTCAACTTTCCCCCTAAGGGAAGTAATCATTTCTGAAGTACACGATTGATATGATTTGTCCATGTCCCCACCCAAATCTCACCTTAAACTGTAGTTCCCATAATCCCCATGTGTCATGGGAGGAACCTGGTGGGAGGTAATTGAATTATAGAGGTGGTTACCTCCATGCTGTTCTCATGATAATGAGTTCTACGAGATCTGATCATTTTATAAAGGGGTTTTCTCCCTTTTGCTTGGCATTTCTCCTTGCTGCTGCCATGTAAAGAAGTGTTTGCTTCCCCTTCTGCTGTAATTATAAGTTTCTTGAGGCTCCCCAGCCAGGCTGAACTGTGAGTCAATTAAACCTCTTTCTTTTATAAATTACCGAGTCTTGAGTATGTCTTTGTTAACAGAGTAAGAATGGATTAATACAATATATTGGCAGCTCTAAACTTGACATCATAAAACATCTGAGCTGCTCGTTGGCAATTCACCTTCCAAGAGACTGACTAGGTGTGCCCTTCCATAGGCTCTATGGTAAATACAACCAAAGTCAATATAACCACATTATAACCGAAATATAATCACAATCTTAGAGTCAGAAAACCCTCAGATGTCATCTTCCTTCCACAACATGACTCTCCTCTCTAACACTCCCAGAGAGGTCATTCAATCTCTGCTTAAATATCCCCAACGATGAAGAATTCACTTCCTAGTCTCCAAGAAGCCCCATCCATTTTTAGACAGCTCTGAAACTATAATTTTATTTTTTAAAGCACTGAAACTTTTCAGTGTAAGTTTTGCCAGTTTCCTCCTAGCTACATCCTCTAAAACAATGTAGAATCTTTCTCCCATATTTCAAATAAGGCTCAAAATAATTTATTACGTAAATCTATTCGGCACTCAGCTAAACATTTTCTCAGCTGAGAATGGTTTTGCATCCTTTCCTAATTTGTTAGAATAACACCTACCTTTTTTTAAAAAACCACTACAGTGGACATAATAAAGTGGTCACATAGAGGTTCTTGGTGTTACATATACTTTCTAATATCCTAGACACAACTTGACCTCTTTATTTCCCACTAGAGAGGTTTATTGGAAAAGGAAAAATGTAGCATTATTAAAACCTTGAAGGTTTATCATAGTAATCTTAGCTACAAATAAAAAAAAATCGAACTCAAATCAGTTTTAAAATTTTTTAAATGTATAAGCTTGCATAATAAAAAGTGTAGGAGTGGGGTGGGATTTCAGTATTGGTTAATTTGGTGGTGCAATAATGTCATAAAGGATCTGGTTCTTTCCACATCTCTGCTTGGCCATCTCTACTGTTAACTTTAATTCTGATTCCTTTCATGCTTACAGAAGAGCTGCCAGTGGCAAGATGACTATTTGCTTTCTTTAAATGTCTGACAGGAGGGAAAGACTGGCTTCTCTTTGCTATCTCAAAGAACTAGGAAAAACTTTCTTCAGCAAAGTTTTCAAGTAGTATCACTAATCAGAATTGGGTCACATACCTATTCACAAACATCAGTGGTGAAACTGATCCAAGAACCAAGCTAAGACCCATCAGAGTCCACCCCAACACCCCCAGAGCTGGAGATGGGGTTTTGCCCTGATTCCTATGAGGATGGATATCTGAGTCCATTTGGGTTGCTATAAAAAATACTTCAGATTAAGTAATATGGTAATATATTATACCATATGATATAGTAAATAATATACATTTATTTATTACAGTTCTGGAGGCTGGGAAGTCCCAGATCAAAGTTCCAACAGATTCAGTCTCTGGTGAGGGCTCTCTCTCTGCTTCCAGAATAGTACCTTGTTGCAGTATCCTCCAGAGGGGAAGAACACTGTGTCTGCATATGGCAAAGAGATGAAAGGGCCAGACAACTCTCGGAAGCCTCTTTCATAAGGGCATTAATACCATTCACAAGGATGGAGCCCTCACGACTTGATCACTTTACAAAAGGCTTCACCTCTTCATACCACCACAATGGGTATTAAGTCTCAACATATGCATTTTGGAGGGACCCATACATACAATGCACAGCAGAGGATGATTGGGTAACTGATACAAGACTGGAGTTTTAAGTAAAAGGTAGACAACCAACATTATGTAGTAGACTGTTGTAACAAAGCTAAATATTCAAAGTTCAATGTCTTTTTTTTTTTTTTTTTTTTTTTTTTTTTTGAGACAGTCTCACTTTGTCGCCCAGGCTGGAGCACAGTGGCATGATCTCGGCTCACTGCAACCTCCACCTCCCGGGTTCAAGCAATTTTCCCGCCTCAGCCTCCCAAGCAGCTGGGATTACAGGCATGAGCCACCACGCCTGGCTAATTTTTGTATTTTTAGTAGAGACGGAGTTTCGCCATGTTGCCCAGGCTGGTCTTGAACTCCTGACCTCAAGCGATCCTCTTGCCTTGGCCTCCCAAAGTGCTGGGATTATGGCATGAGCCACCGCACTGGGCCTCAATATCTTGTAATTAAAAACAAATTTTTTTGGTATATCTCTTGAGTCAATTGTTTGTCTCTTGCCTCCCAGCTCCATTTTCCCCCCTTCTTTGAGTTCCTTTGCAGCACAATAGTGGGAAGTGTGCCTATAAACTATGCTTCCCAGACTTCTTTCCCAGCTGGCTTACAATTCAACATATAGATAGATTCTTAACTTTATACAAGTTGGGGTGATGGTCATGCTTTGCAAGCTCTAAAACATGGTGCCAGAATTTCTAACAGCTGCAGTAGCAGAGCATGCTCCAGCAGCCTCAGTGACCAGCACACCTGGGCTCTATGTAGCACCATCTTTCATTAAATTCCTCCAGCTGAAGGTATAATAATAGCTCCCTACAATTACATGTATTTCTTTTTTACCCTTTTTGTTTCTTCAATCCTTCCCATAATTTTGTAACCACATCTCTAAATTAAATTTCCTCTGTTTGAAATATCTATACTGGTGTCTGCTTTCCTGCATGGATGCTAACCAATACAATTTTGAGCTAATCATAATTCTATGAGTCATAACCAGGGATCCACTGCCCTGAAAATCACTGTTTCTCTATCACAAAGCATGCCTAAAATTTGAGACGTAAATTTACTGCTTTGCAGGAGGTAATAACGAATAACTTCTGCCCATATCACCTCTGTTTTATTTAGCATTTGCTTTTTTGCAAGGAACTGAAATTCACTGAAATTATTGATAATAAAGAAGATTTTAAAATTACTTATTATTACTAATATAATAAAAAGGGTTTGTGCTAGTTATTTTTATATGTATGGACTGGAACTGAAACTGGTTCCGTCACTCTGTCAGAAGCAATGTAGTTCTAGAAATTTATTGTTCTTTTTCCTCAAGGGCCACATGAGCACTCTTATGAAGAGCATTTACTCCATCTCCTCCTATTGACACTTTTTTTTTTTTGAGGTGGAGCCTCGCTCTGTCTCCCAGCCTGAAGTGCAGTGGCATGATCTCAGCTCACTGCAACCTCTGCCTCCCAGGTTCAAGTGATTCTCCTGCCTCAGCCTCCCCAGTAACCCATCCCAGGCACCTGCCAGCATGCCTGGCTAATTTTCTGAATTTTTAGTAGAGACAAGGTTTCACCATGTTTTCCAGGCTGGTCTTGAACTCCTGACCTCAAGTGATCTGCCCGCCTCAGTCTCCCAAAGTGCTGGCATTACAGGTGTGAGCCATTATGCCTGGCTGACACTTGCTTATTCTTTCATGCAACTCTTTATACTTTTTCTCACCTCATAGTTTCTCCATATTTACTGTTTCTGTTTCCTAATAGTATAGGCTCCACCTGATCCCTATAATTATCAAATCTGTTGGATCCTCTAGTATTTCCCAATTCAAAAATCTGGAAGAAATAAATCTGATTGGCCCACCAACACTCTCTTGGGAAGGAAATGCCATAGATCTTGGACTATCCTGGGTATTGGGTACCCTTGGGTCAGAGACTACCTGAAGTCAAAGCAGCTATGCTCTGGGATAGCAGGAAGAGTACTTGTTTCATGACCTAAATAAAGCCTAATGACTTGTTTTACATCAGGGGCAGAAACAATGTTGACATGTCCAATGCAAACCTCAAAAGACTATTACCTTTCCTGCCACGCATTCACACAGCCACACAGAACCCAAGTTGAATATTGGTATGGTTTAGCTGTGTCCCTACCCAAATCTTATCTTGAATTGTAGCTCCCATAATTCCCAAGTGTTGTGGGAGAAACCCGGTGGGAGGTAACAGAATCATGGAGACAGTTTCCCCCACACTGTTCTCGTGGTAGTGAATAAGTCTCACGAGATCTGGTAGCTTCATAAGGGGAAACCCCTTTCACTGGGTTCTCATTGTCTCTTTGCCTGCTGCTATGTAAGACGCACCTTTTGCCTTCTGCCATGATTATGAGGCCTCCCTAGCGACGTGTAACCGTGAGTCTATTAAACCTCTTTTTTTTTTTTTTTTGTAAACTACCCAGTCTCAGGTATGTCTTTATCAGCAGTGTGAGGACAGACTAATACAAGTACTGTGTTTTGTGATTTTCTTTCCTTTAAGGTCTGTGTGTTAACAGGTATAAGAACCTCATGGAGGCACATGGGGATTATTTTCTCTGAACCATTAACCATGTTAGGAAATGTTCTAGATCTTATGTCCCAACAAATATAACACGGACTGCACATATTAGATACTAAATGTATTAGGTACATGGAATAGTTTAAAAATAAAAAACACAGGTAAATCCAGGTTCAAAATAACTTTAAAAATAAGTTAAATAATTTATTTAAATTTTTTTTAAAAACTAAATATCTCAGACGTGGTGGCTCATGTCTGTAATTCCAGCACTTTGGGAGGCCAAGGCAGGCAGATTTCTTGAGCCCAGGAGTTCAAGATCAGCCTGGGCAACATGACAAAATCCTATCTCTACTAAAAATAAAAAAAATTAGCTGGACATAGTGGTGTGTGCCTATCGTCCCAGCTACCTAGGATCCTGAGGTGGGAGGATCACCTGAGCCAGAGAGGTCAAAGTTGCAGTGAGCCATGATCACACTACTGTACTCCAGCCTGGGTAACATAGCCACACCCTGTCTCAGGAAAAAAAAAAAAAAGCAAGAAAGAAAAAAGAACAAAACTCTGTATATGTGAAGCCACATATAAGAAATGTACAATAGTCACCCCCATTGATGTTTATATTCTAATTTAAAGGGGAGATATACAAAATAAATGATTAAATGATATATTTATATGAGATAGCTAAGGGTCTCATATTGAATCAGGTTTTTAAAAATGAACTGTATCATGTATAGAAGATATGCATGATATCCTTAAAACCTCTTAAAAGAAGCTCTGAAAAAAAACAACTGATTACATGTATCCCATTGTTTATTTTCAAAAGTTTCAAAGTACCAAAAGAAATCTAGATGTGCAGAATCGTACATATTCCACTCAGATGGACCACCTAATACTCCTCTGTAAGTCTTTCCCTCCTGTCACCTCGTTACTCATGCAGGATTCCCTTCCTTGATCTTCATGCATGTCTCTAAATACACTCCCGCCCAGTGCATTTTTAGTTCCTCCTTTCCTGATACCCTTTTGGTGAACTCTGGTGTCACTCCCTCATATCCATTCTTGCTTCCTGGACTGCCTTAGACTAGTCCTCTTTTCCTTTCATTTTAGTTTTTCTGCATTTTACCCCACCCAGTGGCTGGTTTGTGATACAAAGTATTGGTGGATGCCTGAGAAACTGAAAATTGTTCCAAAAGATGTGAAGATGATCAATCTGAAACCAATCCATGTTTAAAATACAGCTTCTGAGCCAAGTCTAAAGGGACCTGTTAAAGATACTGACTGAGGCTATGAACTTAAAAGTCAAAATCCCATGCAAAGCATGGATTCCATGTCTTGTGTTGATTTAGGAGACCTTTGTTTAGATCATTTCCTCCATACTCTCCTTTAGAATTTCACTTGTAAAAATAAATGTCACAAAATCTAAAATAAAGATCACTAGACTACATTTCAATTCCACCATGCCGCTTCCCCTTCAACTCCAGGCTATTCATTTTCTAAAAATTCTTATGTTTTATGCTGCTTAGAAGAATAAAGGCTTTTTGACCATTTTCAGCATTTTTCTTTGCTTTTAATCAATATTTGATTTTTTTTTTTTTCCTTCTCTCGTGCCTTCATGCCTCTCCTGGCACATTGACATACCCTGTTTGTTGTCTCCTTTATTTTTTTTGTTTAATCTGAAGAGAAAAGGTGGCTTCTTTTGCCAGTAATGTAAATCCAACTTCCTGATTATTCAACTGAGATCAATTTCTGCCTGGGAGACTGAACATACTACATTCATGAGGCTGCACGTCTGTCAATAGGAGTGAGATGGGCAATCTGTAAAGCAGCAAACAGCCAGCACGGGGACCGAGGGCACGCACAGGCCCACTAGGAGCCAGCCTTCACCTGCTGCTTTCCCAGTCTTCCCCCTAGAGGTGTAGGCTGTTTACATATTCTTCAAACCCTCAGAAATTGCCCATAATCTAAACGTACAAATCTGCTAATCAAACACAATGGCACTGGAAAGGACTTTCACAGGAGTGACTGGGTGTTTTGTCTGTAGGCATTATACTGTGTCACTTTCAGGATGGCAGGATTTGAGCTAAAGGGAAGTATACTGACTGGCGTGAGGACAGGATTTGGGTCAAGAGCCTCTTCGTGGATGGCAGAGAGCATGGGAAGTGCCACGAAAGAGAAAGCTGAGCGGACAGGAACACTTGCTTTTTGGTACCTGCCCCTCAGGGACCTCCTGACTGGGGCTCTTGGGCAAGTCACTGAAATGGGAAGCAGAGAACTTAAGCACTTAGAAATGTGTTCGTGTACAAAGACCTCATATTTATTTATCTCTTTATTCCTTTAAGTACTTACTGAGCACCTACTATGTGGCATTGTCCTAGACATTAGAGATCAAACGATGAATAAAGTGAGGATCATTCCCTTCCTTGTGGTGATTATAGTCCAGTAGAGAAGACAGACAATAAATAAATATAAAAACATAATTTTACCTATGTCTCAAGAAGAGGGAAAAAGCAGCATAAGTAAATATAGAAAGACAAGGTGGGGGCAGTTATTTAAGAAATGGTTGCCAAGAAACCCCTCCCTGGGAGGGGGCACTTGAGTAATGAACTGAAGATAGAAGTAACTATGCACTTATCTAGGAAAAGAACATTCCATAGGTAGAACTAAAAAGGGCATAAGGCAGATATATGCTTGTGTACAGGAGCCACAAGATATGAGTGTGCATGAACATAAGGAAGTGTGAGAAAAAAATTAAATAAAGAAGCAAGAGGACAGAAGAGAAGAGCCTTGTAGACCCTGGTAAAGAGTTTGGATTTTATTCTGACAGAGTTGAGAAACCATTAAATGTCATAGCACGGAAGCATTGAGATAAGGATGAGGGTAGTGATCATGGTGAATGTAATATTCAGTAAGTGCCAGATCTGGCTCCATCTCTGTAAAATGGGGCCATATGAGAGCCTTACCCCCTGGCCTTTTTGATGATTAAATGATACTGCATGCAAAGCTTTTGAAATAGTGCTCAATAAGAGTTATTATAGTTCCTGTTATGATCAACAGGGACCAGGCTATTTGTGCTCACCATTTCAACCCCATGTTGACCCCCAAGTATATTTCAAATACAAATATTTTAATCAGAATTATGCTAACATCAATAAATTTTTGTGGAGAAAGTATTTTTTACAGTGAACTCCATTAAGCCAATTTAATTCCTTAATCAATGTTCCATATTGCACAATTTAATCATTTATAATTTTTCCCATTTTCATTAGCATTATTTCTTTTCCATTTCAATTTTATGGCAAGATTTGAAATATCCCTAAAGTTTAAATGATGGAGTCAAATAGCGTTTCAATTTGGTGTGGTTTAAATATCCTGCTACTTAAGAATTTTGCATCTCAAGGAAGTTAACTGACTTGCCCAAAGACAAACAGCAGGTAATTTACAGAGGTGAGATCCCAACCTAAGCCCTTCTAATTGTGGTACTATGATCTTTCACCACGGTACTTTTCTGGAATAAAAGACAGAGAGAATAGAATAATACTAATAACCCCCTACCAGGGTTAATGTGATGCTTAATTGACATAATAAATGAGAAAGTACTTTTTGAAACTATGAAGCACTGTTATTGCTAATAATAACAATAAAAATAAGACCCATTTCTGGGTTTAGAAGAGTACAGTGAATTAGTTTATTGCTAGCTGAGTGCATTCAGCTAGATCAAGGAGTTTCATTTCCTAAATGTCTCAATTTGTCAAATGTATCACGAACCCACTTCAGCATAGCCTAAGAGCCTCCACCAAGAAGGAGGATAGAGTTGGGAGCCTGTTGGGATTTTGCTCAAAATCAGAGAAAAATTGACTACAGTGGCAGAGGTGGTCTTTGAGAGGATCTTGGATCTCTAAAACAACCTCAGTTAGTGCTGGTAAAGTCCAACTGGGGCCCGTTGTCTGTTAAAGAGGGTCTAATTCAAGGCTTTAAAGAGATGATAGTTCTTAGCGTAAGGGCCATTCAGTAGTAGTCCTTCTTTGAGTGCTTAATATCTTGAGGCACTGTGCTATAGACCAATGGTATGAAAAGACACTGTCTCAACCTGAAGAAGCTCACAGCTTGCTAGGGAAGATAGACATGCTAAAAACACAAACATGATCTAATATAAAACTACAGTGGAGGCAGAGGGGAGGAACATCCACTCCAATATGAGAAGACTTCCTACAGGAAGACTTCCTTGATGGTAATTTCAAGGACAATTAGGAGTAATCAGGTAGACAAGTTGGAAAGTACATTCCAGGGTAATGAAATACTCAAAGGGATAGTGATGAAACAGATTGGTGCTTCCAAGGGAACATATGTCATGGCTTGGGTGAAGAGGGAATGAGGCAGGTGAGGTCAGGAAGGGCTCAGGTACAAGAGGAGTAAGCAGATAAGTCAAGGAAAGGGGCTGAGTGCAGGTCTCTGCAAAGGAGGGTGGAGGTCAGAAAAGTATACCCATGCCTCATGGAGAGAGATGAGCAGGGGCCCAGTCTGTTCAGAAGCCACTGTAGGCACGACGGGTGGGACAGAGACCAAAGCCAAAGGTCACTGAAATAAGAATGAGTTAGATAGATAAAGGAGATGTTGCAATTGCTACTAGACTAGAAAACTAAATCCATCCCAAAACAATGGAAAAATTGACTTAAAATACCAGTTGTTTCTGAAGGCTACTCCCATGGGCATGGCTCTCAATGTTTGGCCCAAGACCAAGTGGGACTGAGGCTTCAAGGACAGATTTCTTGAAAAGCGCCAGACTGAGGCTGGGACAGTTGAGGATCGATACAGCTTATATCCCAGCAGTTTGTGGGTGCTGAGAAATGAGGTCATTGTTATCAGCACCACGCTCTAACCAACTGAGCTAACCAGCTGTCCATGAGATCATTGTTGACTCATGTATTAGTTCATTATCCTGCTGCTATGAAGGAATACCTGAGATTGGGTAATTCATAATAAAAGAGGTTTAATTGGCTCATGCTTCTGCAAGCTGTACAGCAAGCATGGCACTGGCATCTGCTCGGCTACTGGGAAGGCTTCAGGGAACATAATCACGGTGGAAGGCAAAGAAGGAGCGAGAACTTCACATGGACACAGCAGGGAGAGAGAGCAGGAGAAAGAGAGAGAGAGAAGGAGGAGGTGCCACACACGTTTAAAGGACAAGATCTTTTTTTTGTTTGTTTTTGAGACAGAGTCTCGCTCTGTCACCCAGGCTGGAGTGCAGTGGCGCGATCGCGGCTCACGGCAAGCTCCGCCTCCCGGGTTCACACCATTCTCCTGCCTCAGTCTCCGGAGTAGCTGGGACTACAGGCGCCCGCCACCACGTCCAGCTAATTTTTTGTATTTTGTTTAGTAGAGACGGGGTTTCACCATGTTAACCAGGATGGTCTCGATCTCCTGACCTCGTGATCCGCCTGCCTTGGCCTCCCAAAGTGCTGGGATTACAGGCGTGAGCCACCGTGCCCCGCCAAAAGACAAGATCTTGTGATAACTCACTCACTATCACAAGAATAGCACCAAGGGGATGGTAATAAACCATTAAGGAAAATCCACCTCCATGATCCAATCACTTCCCACTAGGCCCCACCTCCAACCCTGGTAATTACAATTATACAGATTTGCTGGAGACACAGATCCAAACCATATCATTTCACCCTGGCCCCCTACAAATCTCATGTCCTCCTCCCACTGCACAATAAGGTCATGCCTTTCCAACAGCCCCTCAACGTCTTAACTCATTCTAGCATTAACTCAAATGTCCAAGTTCAAAGTTTCATCTGAGACAAGGTAAGTCCCATCCACCTATGAGCCTATAAATCAAAAACAAGTTAGTTACCTCCAAGATACAATGGAGGTACTGGCATCGGGTAAACACTCCCATTCCAAAAGGGAGAAATCAGCCAAAAGGAAGGGGATACAGGCTCCATGCAAATCCAAAACCCAGCACGGCAGTCATTAAATCTTAAAGCTACAAAACAATCCCCTTTGGCTCCATGTCTCACATCCAGGGCACACTGGTGCAAGAGGAGGGCTCTCAAGGCCTTGGACAGCTTCGCCCCTGTGGGTTCGCAGAGTTCAGCTCCTGTGGCTACTCTCATGGACTGCCATTGGGTGCTTGCAGCTTTTCCAGGTGCAGATTCAGCATATCCTAAGAGCCTTCACTAAAAAGGAGGATACAGTTGGGAGCCTGTTGGGGAGCTCTTGGTGGATATACCATTCTGGGGTCTGGTGGCCCTCTTCTCACAGCTTTACAAGGCAGTGCCTGAGAGGGGACTCTATGTAAGGGCTCCAACCCCACATTTCCCCTCTGCAGTGCCCTAGCAGAGGTTCTCCATTAGGTCTCTGCCTCTGCAGCAGGCTTTTCCATACATCCTCTGAAATCCAGGTGGAGACTCCCAAGCCTCAACACTTGCACTGTGTGCAACTGCAGGCTTAACACCACGTGAAGCCACCAAGGCTTACGACTTGCACCCTCTGAAGCAACAGCCCGAGCTGTACCTGGGTCCCTTTGAGCCACAGCTGGATCTGGAGTGGCTGGGATGCAGGGAGCAGTGTCCTGAGCCTGTGCGGGGCAGTGGGAGCCCCGGGCATGGCCCATGAAATCCTGGCTGTGTCACTTATCAGCAATTGGATCTTGAACCAATTGTTTAACTTTCACGGCCTTTAGATTTTAAACCATGTAATGGGGATAGTACTTCCCTTTCAGGGTTATTGTGTGGAATATATAAAATAGTAACAGCAAATAATAGTAAGCAGTCATATTGCATGCCAGGAACATTCTGAACACTCTACATGTACTGATTCAGTTAATACTTACAACAATCTTATAAGGTATGTACTATTATCTCCCCTTTAAAGATAAGAAAACTGAGGTACATAGAGGTTAACTAATTTGATCAAATTTATTCAATCAGTAAACAACAAGGCTGAGATTTAAACTCAGGCATTTTGAGCCCAGAATCTATGCCCCAAATTGCTTTGTATGGGACCAAGGAAGAGGTCAACAGATAATAGTCATTATTTTGCTGCTGTTGTGGTTGTTATAAGGTCAAATCCATGTGATTTGAGGACACTAAAATAGAACCGTGCCTCCAAGTGTTCAATTATATGGTTGGGGTAGATTAAAATACAGGTGCTAATATTTTAAAATATTTGTTCAGCATTTACACAGAGGAAAATCTGCATGCTGGACTGGAGAGTGTGAAGAAGTTGAACCAAAGACATCAATCAATGTGTTTTCCTGTCATCCAGGACAATTCAGTCCTGGTTGCAAACTTGAGAAATTCACCAAGCAAAAGAAAAGTTCTGTTGTCATGTGCATCTCTTCTTCTTAGAGGCTGTGTGTCAACTGTCTTGTTCGTGTCTATGCTCATTCCAGGCATCTTGTCATCTTTCTTCCAACCACATTTGATACTGTCCCAGACAAGTATTCTGTTAAATGCCATTTATGCATCTGGTAACATTTCTAGGAGTGTGACAGTGTGCCTGATACACTTGTTGCCTGGGTAGCTGCCTAGCTGGCCTGCCCCTTAGTACAAACTGAAGTTGATCCCCAACTGAGGCCTCCAGGTAAAGTCTGAATTCATCTGAACAGTGGAAGAGGAAGGACAGCATCCAAATCCTGCCCCACCCTATACACACAGCACATTAGATGCCAGCAGCTATCTCCAGTGAGGGCAGATAATTTGTTAGATTATATCGAACACAGAGTTAAAAGTTGGGGTATTGAGTGGGGCAGTGCAGAGGAAAAGGTGGAAGATTGAGGAAACTAAGCTAGAAAGTCCTAAGCATCAGCAATTTTTCTTTTGTTAATAATCTGAAAATTTTTGGCCGAGGAACTAGAAGCCTTTATTTCGTATCTCTTTCAGAGTTTAAAAATCTTCACATCTACCCGTTCCATTTGCCCAAAGAAAAGGATGCTTTAAGTGACTAAATGACAGAGACTGCTTATGTTCCTTCTTAGGGCCTGGATGTAACAATGCCAGGACTGTCAGCAAAGCCTAAATGAGTCCATCTTTCCTAACGTGGACTTGCGGCAATTCCGTCATGGTAGTTTACATGTGTGTCATTGGATTGACTACAAAGGTTTGAATCATGTCTCTCAATGAATGAGGATTCAACCTAAAATATGAAACTGTTGTAAACTAAACAGGCTGTAAATTAAAAATTTTACTTACAGGCATTTAGAAATTAATTCTCATGTGCTCAAGTATTTTCATGTTTATGCTACATTATATGATAAAAACCTATTTTTACTAACTTATTTGGCTTATTAGTAGCAATTGTCTATTAATGAACGCCAAGCTGGATATTCCTTGGAGGCAAACAGTGCACTGAATTCTCTCTATCCCAAGGTACAAACACATAGTAGATGCTCATTAAATGTTTATTGGATAATAGGAGGAATTATTGTCTTTTCTTTTGTATGCAATATATTTTCAAGTGGTTAAGTTATAATCCTTGTAAAATATTGCTATTCAGACTTTCCATGAAGTCATATTTTACTTTAAGCTATACTCTACCCTGCCAATATTTTCAAACAGTAAACTTTCATAGAATTTACACAACTGCTTCAAAACTTAGCAATTAAATTCACTTTTATTTCTATAAGAAGAGAATATAGACTTAAAGAATTTGATTAGTAAAGTTATAAGAACCCCTCCTCCAATTGATTCCATTATTGGTATTTTATAGGTAAGCTGGGGATCTTCAGGTGTGTTTATTCCCTATACAATTATCTGCCCTGTGGCATTGCTCTTTAGCAAAGGGTTAAAGCAGCTGTTTGTTCTCAGAGCATTTTGTTTTCTCCAAGATTTCCATTACTGCTATAAATTTTTCAGCGTGGCTTTTATGTAAATGCAGCAAGAAAGGCAAGACAGAAAAATTTATTTGTAAGCTTTAGGGGGAAAAATGAGGAATCTGAAACTGTTTATTGAAAATAAATGAATATGGAATGTAGAATGGAGGCCAAAGAAGAAATGAATATTTTGTCTAAGTACCACTTGAACAAACCCTCAGAGAGGCAGGTGAAGGCTAACAGGGACTGTTTCTGGGGCAACCAAGCATGCTTTTGGCTGCAGACAGGCCAAGGTCAAAACCCAAAGTCTTACTCAAAGAAGCAATAGATCCCACTGAAAGCCAAATCCTGGGCTGGTGGTCAGAAAACTCTGAATTGGTGTGTATCCTGTAGCAGGTCATTTGATGTCTCTACTGTCCTCGATTTGTCATAGAAACATTTCCATACCCCACCCACACTTCTCATAGGATGCTATTTTCAGTACTCCCTTGAAAGAATAAAGTAGGTATTATTCATATCTGTATACTCAAAGACTTCACACATAGGCAGTCATTAATACATTATGTTATGTGGAAGAATTTGAGAACCTTTAAGTATGAAGTGCTTTGTCAGTACTCTGCTTTTGAATACAGGTTATCATTCAGGTATAGTGACATCAACAGATCAGGAGATGACTACCAGTGGAAAGAGTTTGCTACTCACAGATGCCAAGGAAGGTGCATGCCACATTAAGAGGTGGGGACAGGTGGGGAAGGGGACATACAGGAAGGCACCAAGGTAGCTCAGGAGGCAGAGGGAATGAAGGGAAAACATGGGCAAAAGGCTTTATTGTGGTTTCAGTGGGAAGAAATATGTGAGGCAGGATAAGAAGGCTTAGGATTGGCCCATCTGAATAATTTTAATAGGTTCTGGGGGCGAAGGACTGTTCCTATTAGTCTGGTATCTGGCCCCAGGGAGATTAGAACAGAAATAGTAGCCAGGAATGTGAGAGCCTAATAGAATAGAGGTGACTGGATTAAAGTCATGGGTTAGGGAGCAGTCCCTCCAGGACCAGCAAGTCCCCAAGATGTCAAAGCATAAGAAAACAAAAAACATTATTAATATACTTTGCATATACTCTTTTTAGGTAAACATCAAATCTATTTTACTGTATATTTTTATAGAACAAAAGTAAGGCTCAACATGATTTGAAACTGAGCCATGGTTACACGGTAGTTGGAAGGACCAAAATTGACAACTAGGTTTCTATAAATCCAAAGGGCATGTCTTCTAGTTCTGACATGCTGCCTCCTATGTCTACTGTTTCCAGTTTGGATTGCAATATACCTCTCCTAGCTACAGGCACACAGCTAACACACACACACACACACACACACACATTCACACACACATACTCATTCACATATCAGTGTAGAATTTCTAGACTGGCAAGATAGTTCTGACAATAACCCAAACTTTAGATTCATATGGTGGAAGGAAGATTTGCATGGGAATGAGGATATTTAGCAATTAATTCTGTTTGTCACCCATATGTTGTGGACCTTGAAAGGTCATTTGGCCCACGGAGGCTGAGCACAATCCTTTCCACATAGTAGATGGTCAGATGCTCTCCAAATTGACTTAGGTCTTAGTTTCCCTCCCAGTAACAGGAAGAAATTAAAATAGATATGTTTCAAGGTGATTTATATTATTAAAAATAATAATCATCTGATATGTTACAATGCCTGAAAAACCTAATATTTTACCTGAAAGAAGAGTCAACCAAAAATGATATTATCCCTGCTAGCTTATCCCCCTTCCCTGCTAACAGATCAGCAAGATTGGGTAAGCTTGGTTTCACCAGGCCAGAGTTTATGACTAAATGTGTGAGACATCCTGGGCTGTTAGGAATGAGCCACTTGGGCAGGTGGGCAGCCCGGGTGCAATGTCACCAGGAGCCCCAAAGCCTGCTTCTGTAAGAAACACTGTTACACATGCGATTACAGGAAGTCGTTTGGCACTGAGCAGCCCTATTGAGTCATCACTCTTGTTCTTATAGGAGACTTGATATTTCCTCTTTTTAATTAAAAAAAGAAACATGCTGGCATTCCATAAATAACATCAGTGATGCAAAAAAAAAAAAAAAAGGCAAGGCACAAAGGAAGGAGAAACTGGAATAGCCTCACCCTAGCAAGGCTCGTCTTCCTTAAACTGTCTCCTCTGTCCTCAGCTCAGCAACACCCACAGATCACTGCTGCTGGACAGCATCTCCCCTGCCCTTGTGGGAGCTAGAGGAATGAAGGGAGGACAAAAAAAGAGGGGGGCTTCTTTCAAATCTTTTACTCATGGAAATAGAAAGAAAAAGCCATTGATCATTTGAATTGGAACTTGCACTGTCTCTGTGTTACATCATTAGGTTGAGTTTGGAGACAGAGCAAAGGTTAGGAAGTGAGAGGTTGACTTTGGACATTTTTTTTTTTTTTTGAGATGGAGTCTCACTTTGTTGCCCAGACTGGAGTGCAGTGGCATGATCTCAGCTCACTGCAAGCTCCCCCTCCCAAGTTCATGCCATTCTCCTGCTTCAGCCTCCCGAGTAGCTGGGACTACGGCTGCCCACCACCACACCCAACTTTTTTTTTTTTTTTTGTATTTTTAGTAGAGATGGGGTTTCACTGTGTTAGCCAGGATGGTCTCAATCTCCTGACCTCGTGATCTGCCTGCCTCGGCCTCCCAAAGTGCTGGGATTACAGGCGTGAGCCACCGTGCCCGGCTGACTTTGGACATTTTTATTGCTGTTGAGGAGTTAATGGGGCACAATCCAGTGTAAAAAGTCCTAGAGTTTTCTCCTAACTTTGCCATTATTTGTCCTGTATGACCTTGGGCCAAAATCTTCATCGTTCTGAACTTTGATTTTTATATGCATTATACAAAAGGCTAATCCCGAGTTATTCCTTTGCTCATTCTACAGTCACTTTTATATCTTTGACTGTGGGCAAAGCACAGGGCTAAAAGTTTCTTTTAGGGAACTCAGGGCCTTGAGGGGATGGGGTACAGTCGATGAGATTTTGTGCACTTTCCTAATGTCCTAGTGAATTACTCACTCCAAAGAGGCTGTATGATTCAGAATCCCTTCCAGATCTCATGGTCTGGGATCTGTGAGGGAGGTGACTTTGTTAATTCTCTTGGGCTCCCAGCAATGTTTTGAAATAGTAATTCATTAGATCATCTAATCTTTTAAAGTAATGAAACCTTTCTAAAATAGAATCATATGTACAATTCCAATACATAAATCGGTCAGTAATAAAGCTGCTTTGGCCAAAACTGAGGCAGAAGGTGTGGAGTTTCTTGCTTGAGCCGTCTCTGGAACACCTTCCTCCTAATCCTTTGGCAGTTGTAGAAGACAATTTTAAAACCATTGCTTTATTACCTTTCAAAGAAATTTGCAAGTAAACAAAGTTTTGCAAGATAAATAGAGCCTTGGCACCTGAAGAAGGATGAGTTTGAGCAAAATACATGGTCCTCAGCCCTTGCCCTGCTTTTTGTTTCTCTGGTGTATTGGTGGAGGCCCATGTCACGTGTGAACTGGTTCATAGGACCTCAAGACAAGCCAAGGGCCTAAGAACCAAATGGTAGAGGCTCAGCAGGAAAGTTGTCTCCATGCCATGGGCAGGAGAGGCCCCATTCTGCCAGCTTAATCCTCAACTCCCACATGGTAAGAGCAAAGCAACAAAATGAAGTCTGCCTTGGTTTTATTGAGAAAATGGCCCAGGAGATATTTAATAGAGAGAGGTTGGAGGTACGAGAACAAACCATTTCCTATATTCTGAGTTCTTTAAGGGAAGGATCCATGCCAACTTTATAATTGTATCTTCCACAGTTTCTAGAGAGGCGTATGTAGTAAATGGAGACAATACATATTATGATGGAATAAATGAGTTAATAATACACATACTCTGTTTCAAAAATATTATAGAAAAATCAACAAATTTGGATGGTATCCACCCACAAGGTTAGAAAAAAAAATGTATTGTAAAATTATAAATTTGGGGCCATGACATATTGATCTTTAAATGCCAACATCTAGCATAGAGTCTAACACATAATAGGCTATTTTAGACCAGTTAGACTGGTGTGGTGGTCTTTAATGATACTCTGAATGCACAGTAAGATTGTACTTTCTGTCCTTGATTAGGGCCATATGACCAAATCTGTCCAATGAGTGGTGAGTGAGGAATGACGTGTGTGACTCTCTGGCTGATTGTTCAATGGCTGATGTAAGACTCTCCAGGACTCTTTTCTCTGTATCAGGCTGACCAGTAATAATGCAGACAGTGGCTGCTCCATTAGTCTGGGTCCCAGAGAGAGGGTAACAAAGTGAGTACAATATTGGAGAATATTCCTCAGACAACCTTCAATGATGAAGTAATATGAGTAAGAAACATTTGTGGTTTAAACTACTGGGTTTTTAAGAAACCAAATTGTAACCTAGCTTATCCTAATTGATATAGCTAGGCTACAATAATAAATAGATCCGAGTACTTAACTGCTTAGTAAAATAGAAGTTTAATTTCTGCTCACTAATTGTTCCATGTTGGTAGGTGGGAGTGGAGGGCACACTGGTCTACAGTTACTCATGACCAGGAGGTTGGCCACTTTGCCATATTAAATGGTTTTCGAGGTCACACAGTGGGTCTCCCCATTTCAGTTATATCATTTTACAGTCGAGCCACATGACTACACCTAATTGCAGAGAAGGTGGAAAAACATATAGCTGTACCCGGGAGGAGGAAGTTCATTTTGGTCAACAGCAGTATTTCTCACATAGGGATTCAATAAGTACTTATTGTGGGGTGGGGGGGCGCCCAAGGTGGCCAAATAGGAACAGCTCCAGCCTCTAGCTCCCAGCGTGAGCCACACAGAAGATGGGTGATTTCTGCATTTTCAACTGAGGTACTGGGTTCATCTCACTGGGGCGTGTCGGACAGTTGGTGCTAGTCAGTGGGTACGGATCAACCACTGAGAGCCAAAGTAGGGCGAGGCATCACCTCACCTGGGAAGTGCAAGGGGGAAGGGAATTCCTTTTCCTAGCCAAGGGAAACTGAGACACAACACATGGAATTTCGGGTAACTCCCACCCTAATACTGCGCTTTACCAAGGGTCTTAGCAAACGGCACACCAGGAGATTATGTCTCACACCTGGCCCGGAGGGTTCCAAACCCGCGGAGCCTCCCTCATTGCTAGCACAGCAGTCTGAGATCTAACTGCAAGGCAGCAGCAAGGCTGGGGGAGGGATGCCCGCCATTGCTGAGGCTTAAGTAGGTAAACAAAGCCGCTGGGAAGCTCGAATTGGGTGGAGCTCACAGCATCTTAAGGAGGCCTGCCTGCCTCTATAGACTCCACCTCTGGGGACCGGGCATAGCTAAACAAACAGCAGCAGAAACCTCTGCGGAGGTAAATGTCCCTGTCTGACAGCTTTGTAGAGAGCAGTGGTTCTCTCAGAATGGAGGCTGAGATCTGTGAACGGACAGACTGCCTGCTTAAGTGGGTCCCTGACCCCTGAGTAACCTAACTGGGAGACATCCCCCACTAGGTGCAGACTGGCATCTCACACCTCACAGAGCTGGGTACACCTCTGAGATGAAGCTTCCAGAGCAAGAATCAGACAGAAACACTCACTGTTCAGCAATATTCTATCTTCTGCAGCCTCTGCTGCTGATACCCAGGCAAACAGGGTCTGGAATGGACCTCAAGCAAACTCCAACAGACCTGCAGCTGAGGGTCCTGACTGTTAGAAGGAAAACTAACAAACAGAAAGGACACCCACACCAAAACCCCGTCAGTACGTCACCATCACCAAACACCAAAGGCAGATAAAACCAAAAGATGGGGAAAAAGCAGTGCAGAAAAGCTGGAAATTCAAAAAATCAGAGCGCATCCCCCCCGCCAAAGGAACGCAGCTCATCACCAGCAACAGAAGAAAGCTGGACGGAGAATGACTTTGACGAGTTGAGAGAAGAAGCCTTCAGTTGATCAAACTTCTCAGAGCTAAAGGAGGAACTACGTGCCCAGCGCAAAGAAACCAAAAACCTTGAAAAAAGAATGGAAGAATGGATAACTAGAATAATCAATGCAGAGAAGACCATAAATGAACTGATAGAGATGAAAACCATGACACAAGAACTACTTGACAAATGCACAAGCTTCAGTAACTGACTTGATGAACTGGAAGAAACAGTATCAGTGATTGAAGATCAAATGAATGAAATGAAGCGAGAAGGGACGTGTAGAGAAAAAAAGAGTAAAACAAAATGAACAAAGCCTCCAAGAAATATGGGATTATGTGAAAAGACCAAATCTACGTCTGATTGGTGTACCTGAAAGTGATGGGGAAAATGGAACCAAGTTGGAAAACACTCTGAAGGATATCATCCAGGAGAACTTCCCCAGCCTAGTAAGGCAGGCCAACATTCAAATTCCGAAAATACAGAGAACGCCACAAAGATACTCCTCGAGAAGAGCAACTCCAAGACACATAATTGTCAGATTCACCAAAGTTGAAATGAAGGAAAAAATGTTAAGGGCAGCCAGAGAGAAAGGTTGGGTTACCCACAAAGTGAAGCCCATCAGACTAATAGCAGATCTCTCCACAGAAACTCTACAAGCCAGAAGAGAGTGGGGGCCAATATTCAACACTCTTAAAGAAAAGAATTTTCAACCCAGAATTTCATATCCAGCCTAACTAAGTTTCATAAGTGAAAGAGAAATAAAATCCTTTACAGACAAGCAAATGCTGAGAGATTTTGTCATCACCAGGCCTGCCCTACAAGAGAACCTGAAGGAAGCACTAAACATGGAAAGGAATAAGAGGTACCAGCCATTGCCAAAACATGTCAAAATTTAAAGTCCATCGATGCTAGGAAGAAACTGCATCAACTAGCGAGCAAAATAACCAGCTAATATCATAATAACATGATCAAGTTCACACATAACAATATTAACCTTAAATGTAAATGGACTAAATGGTCCAATTAAAAGACATAGACTGGCAAATTGGATAAAGAGTCAAGACCCATCAGTTTGCTGTATTCAGGAGACCCATCTCACATGCAGAGACACTCATAGGCTCAAAATAAAGGGATGGAGGAAGATCTACCAAGCAAATGGAGAACAAAAAAAGGCAGGGGTTGCAATCCTAGTCTCGGATAAAACAGACTTTAAACCATCAAAGATCAAAAGAGACAAAGAAGGCCATTACATAATGGTAAAGGGATCAATTCATCAGGAAGAGCTAATTATCCTAAATATATATGCACCAAATACAAGACCATGCAGATTCATAAAGCAAGTCCTTAGAGACTTACAAAGAGACTTAGACTCCCATTCAATAATAATGGGATACTTTAACACCCCACTGTCAACATTAGACAGATCAACGAGACAGAAAGTTAACAAGGATATCCAGGAATTGAACTCAACTCTGCACCAAGCAGACCTAATAGACATCTACAGAACTCTCTACCCCAAATCAACAGAATATACATTCTTCTCAGCACCACATTGCACTTATTCTAAAATTGACCACATAGTTGGAAGTAAAGCACTCCTCAGCAAATGTACAAGACAGAAATTATAACAAACTGTCTCTCAGACCACAGTGCAATCAAACTAGAACTCAGGACTAAGAAACTCAATCAAAACGGCTCAACTACATGGAAACTGAACAACCTGCTCCTGAATGACTACTAGGTACAGAACAAAATGAAGGCAGAAATAAAGATGTTCTTTGAAACCAATGAGAAAAAAGATACAACATACGAGAATCTCTGGGACACATTTAAAGCAGTGTGTAGAGGGAAATTTATAGCACTAAATGCCCATAAGAGAAAGCAAGAAAGGTCTAAAGTTGACACTCTAACATTACAATTAAAAGAACTAGAGAAGCAAGAGCAAACACATTCAAAAGCTAGCAGAAGGCAAAAAATAACTAAGATCAGAGCAGATCTGAAGGAGATAGAGACGCAAAAAACCCTCCAAAAAAATCAATGAATCCAGGTTTTTTGAAAAGATCAACAAAATTGATAGACCACTAGCAAGACTAATAAAGAAGAAAAGAGAGAGGAATCAAATAGACACAATAAAAAATGATAAAGGGGATATCACCACCGACCCCACAGAAATACAAACTACCATCAGAGAATACTATAAACACTTCTATGCAAATAAACTAGAAAATCTAGAAGAAATGGATAATTTCCTGGACACTTACACTTTCCCAAGACTAAACCAGGAAGAAGTTGAATCCCTGAATAGACCAACAGCAGGCTCTGAAATTGAGGCAATAATTAATAGCCTACCAACCAAAAAAAGTCCAGGACCAGATGGATTCACAGCTGAATTCTACCAGAGGTACAAGGAGGAGCTGGTACCATTCCTTCTGAAACTATTCCAACCAATAGAAAAAGAGGGAAACCTCCCTAACTCATTTTATGAGGCCAACATCATCCTGATACCAAAGCCTGGCAGAGGCACAACAAAAAAAGAGAATTTTAGACCAATATCCCGATGAACATTGATATAAAAATCCTCAATAAAATACTGGCAAACCGAATCCAGCAGCACATCAAAAAGCTTATCCACCGTGATCAAGTGGGCTTCATCCCTGGGATGCAAGGCTGGTTCAACATATGCAAATCAATAAACATGATCCAGCATATAAACAGAACCAAAGACAAAAACCACATGATTATCTCAATGGATGCAGAAAAGGCCTTTGATAAAATTCAACAGCCCTTCTTGCTAAAAACTCTCAATAAATTCGGTATTGATGGAATGTATCTCAAAATAATAAGAGCTATTTATGACAAACCCACAGCCAATATCATACTGAACGAGCAAAAACTGGAAGCATTCCCTTTGAAAACTGGCACATGACAGGGATGCCCTCTCTCACCACTCCTATTCAACATAGTGTTGGACGTTCTGGCTAAGGCAATCAGGCAAGAGAAAGAAATAATGGGTATTCAGTTAGGAAAAGAAGATATCAAATTGTCCCTGTTCGCAGATGACATGATTGTATATTTAGAAAACCCCATTGTCTCAGCCCAAAATCTCCTTAAGTTGATAAGCAACTTCAGCAAAGTCTCAGGATACAAAATCAATGTGCAAAATCACAAGCATTCTTATACACCAGTAACAGACAAACAGAGAGCCAAATCATGAATGAACTCCCATTCACAATAGCTTCAAAGAGAATAAAATACCTAGGAATCCAAATTACAAGGGATGTAAAGGACCTCTTCAAGGAGAACTACAAACCACTGCTTAGCGAAATAAAAGAGGACACAAACAAATGGAAGAACGTACCATACTCATGGATAGGAAGAATCAATATTGTGAAAACGGCCATACTGCCCAAGGTAATTTATAGATTCAATGCCATCCCCATGAAGCTACCAATGACTTTCTTCACGGAATTGGAAAAAACTGCTTTAAAGTTCATATGGAAAACTGGCTAGCCATAAATAGAAAGCTGAAACTGGATCCTTTCCTTACTCCTTATACGAAATTTAATTCAAGATGGATTAGAGACTTAAATGTTAGACCTAAAACCATAAAAACCCTAGAAGAAAACCTCGGTGTTACCATTCAGGACATAGGCATGGGCAAGGACTTCATGTCTGAAACACCAAAAGCAACAGCAACAAAAGCCAAAATTGACAAATGGGATCTAATTAAACTAAAGAGCTTCTGCACAGCAAAAGAAACTACCATCAGAGTGAACAGACACCCTAGAGAATGGGAGAAAAATTTTGCAATCTACTCATCTGACAAATGGCTAATATCCAGAACCTACAAAGAACTCAAACAAATTTACAAGAAAAAAACAAACAACCCCATCAAAAAGTGAGCAAAGGATATGAACAGACACTTCGCAAAAGAAGACATTCATACAGCCAACAGACACATGAAAAAATGCTTATCATCACTCGCCATCAGAGAAATGCAAGTCAAAACCACAAGGAGATACCATCTCACACCAGTTAGAATGGCAATCATTAAAAAGTCAGGAAACAACAGGTGCTGGAGAGGATGTGGAGAAATAGGAACACTTTTATACTGTTGTTGAGACTGTAAACTAGTTCAACCATTGTGGAAGACAGTGTGGCAATTCCTCAAGGATCTAGAACTAGAAATACCATTTGACCCAGCCATCCCATTAGTGGGTATATACCCAAAGGATTATAAATCATACTACTATAAAGACACATGCACACGTATGTTTATTGTGGCACTATTCACAATAGCAAAGACTTGGAATCAACACAAATGTCCATCAGTGACAGACTGGATTGAGAAAATGTGGCACATATACACCATGGAATACTATGCAGCCATAAAAAAGGATGAGTTCATGTCCTTTGTAGGGACATGGATGCAGCTGGAAACCATTATTCTCAGCAAACTATCACAAGAACAGAAAACCAAACACCACATGTTCTCATTCATAGCTGGAAATTGAACAATGAGATCACTTGGACACAGGAAGGGGAACATCACATACCGGGGCCTATTGTGGGGAGTGGGGAGTGGGGAGGGATAGCATTAGGAGATATACCTAATGTAAATGACGAGTTAATGGGTGCAGTACACAAACATGGCGCATGTATACATATGTAACAAACCTGCATGTTATGCACATGTACCCTAGAACTTAAAGTATAATAATAATAAAAAAATAAGCACTTATTGAAGAACAGAATAAATGAACATACATAAATGCAAATGAAAGGCTAGATTGCTAAGGGCTTTTTGAATTTACAGACCACTGAATCATTTTATCTAAGCAGACATGTACAAAACCATTGATGGCTGGCCGGGCGCGGTGGCTCAAGCCTGTAATCCTAGCACTTTGGGAGGCCGAGACGGGCGGATCACGAGATCAGGAGATCAAGATCATCCTGGCTAACACCGTGAAACCCCGTCTCTACTAAAAAGTACAAAAAACTAGCTGGGTGAGGTGGCGGGCGCCTGTAGTCCCAGCTACACGGAAGGCTGAGGCAGGAGAATGGCGTAAACCTGGGAGGGGGAGCTTGCAGTGAGCTGAGATCCGGCCACTGAACTCCAGCCTGGGCAACAGAGCAAGATTCCGTCTCAAAAAACAAACTAACAAACAAACAAACAAACAAACAAAAACCATTGATGGCACCACAAAACCCTTCACAGCCTCTATTCTCTAACCTAGTGTTTAAGTTTCTACTTTTCTGAACCCAGTCTACACTTCATGACTGTCATATGCCTAGAGTGATATTCAAAATAGTTAACTTATAGGACAAGAGGTCTGTCCTGTCACAATAGATTTTGCCCAATGAATAAGAATGGATCCCAGTTGTAAATACTGGTAGAGTAGTCATATTAGGTAAACATGAGATCTGCCTCTTGCCACAATGACCATGTTGTCCAAACCAAAGATCAGGGTCAGAACATGTAGTCTAACAAGTATCAAGGTTTAAATATTACATAATATAAATATTCAATTCATTATATTAAAATATATATTTAATTACATAAAATGCAAACTGTCCAAAATTATGCAGGATGAATAGCCATTGTGTTCATACTGGAAATTGGAATCCTTGTACTTCGCCAGCACATACCGTATAAACAAGAGGTATAAACAAAAGGCTATGGAGGGAGGTAATCAGAGAAGATTTCAGAGGATGGGTGTCATTGAGCTAATCTGGAAAGGTAAGCCATATTTTGACAATCAGAGGTGGTAATGGTGGAAAGGACTTTGTAAACAGAAATGCCAGCATATGAGAAGTTTTGATCTTGCCTTTCTTGTGGCATTTATTCTGGTGTATTTTATATTCAATTTTTGTGACGATTTGTCTTATCCTCCCTGCCAGATTGTGAGATCCTTAAGGGCAGAGGAGAATTTCATTCTCTGCATCTCTTTTGTTTTCTGCAATTATCTATGAATCATCGGTATCTACTAAGCACCTATTGGCTATATAATAAAGGGTAGAATCATTCAACAGGGAACAAAATAAAGTTAAAATACGGCAGCACAGTTTCAGCCTTACTTAAGAATTCTGTACCTTCAGAAGTCAACCTTAGAGATCCATGCAGTTGAGGCAGAAAATAACCACTGTCCCAGGCCCTTCCTTCCCACTACTTGTATCTACCCCCCCATCTTTGAGCTGTTTGTCAGTTTCTATCAGCCTTGCTCCCATGGGCACTGTCTTCCTCAGACACTGGTCTACCTTATTTGTCTCCTGGTCAACCTCATTCACTTCCTCTATTTTCTACAAACTCTAGGCCTCACTGCTTTATTTTTCTTCTCCTTGGCCTTCTTTTTCCTGACCTTTCTACTGATCAATGCATTTCTGGCCATGCTGGCAGCTGGATACACTCTTCCTCCAGCTTGGCCCAGCTATCTCATTCTTGTGGTGTTTCTGAACAAATAAATTAGAACTTGGGAAAAGAGAAATAGAAGATGCAATTATTTCTACTTTCAAAAAGCCTTTGACTAAGTTATATAGTAAGTGATTTTTTCTTTTCCTAACAATATCACAGAATTAAAGAGATCTTTTTTCTTCGTAGCTAGGGAACTGGCATTGATCCAGGAATGATAGGATTAAAATAAATGGGCATGCTATGACAAAAGGGTAAGAGTAGGATCACCAAGATACTGATATTTAAAGTTATGGCTGAAGAAGAAGAAGAAATATCCAGTTAAATCTTCAAGTTTGCAGATAACAGAGAATGTATCCATACAGGAAGAGAAAACTCCTGGGTTGTACTTCCAAAAAACATCAGGAGAAACCAAGTGGAGGTAAAGAGGTGGAGGTCCATTTTGACATGAACAAGAAAAAAGTGATGACTTAAGAGAAAAAAAAAATCTACCTATACTCAAAGGACATAAGGCTCTTAATGATCATGAGAACTTGACAAGAGGATTTAGGAGACATTGTAATCATTCCCTGAAGAAAGCTTATGACCTTTAGGGGCAAAAAGATATTGAAATAAGACAGAAAACATTGCTGCACCCTCGTACAAGCCATAAATCTTTCACTCTTGGAATCCTGGATTCAGCTGGGGTTGCCTAACCTGTCCTCATTTTATAAACAATGAAGTAACACTGCAAAGCTCCAGAGAAAACAACAAAACTTATCAACAGGATGCAATACATGAAAATGAATCAGTAAGATTAGAACCATCTGGGAAGAAAAAAAATGTTGAGAGGGGATGTGTTTTGAATCCTTTAAAAGACTAGAGTTTAAAAAATGGTGTCATATAAAGTATCTATCAACTGTAAAGTGTATACATATGAAGTATGACCTTCGGAATCTTAAAAATATAAAATTGAAACCGATAAGTCAGTGTTTGTCAATATTTGATTTTTCATTATTTCATTCTCCTGAAGAGTTATTGAGCACCTACTATGTGCCTAGCATTCAACTCAGCTCTCAGAATACCTAGATAAATAAGATGTGGTTCTGCCCTTGATGGGAAATTTAATCAAAGAGAGAAAACCACAGAAAACTAGGCATGATTGCATTATTTAATGTGGTAATGAGAGCAAGGGGTCACTGGACTTCACAGTGGAAGTGACATTTGATCTGGGATTTGAAGAATGAGTACAATTATGTCATCAGGCAAAGTGGAAAATAATATTTCAGATACAGAAAAAGAACATTAAAAATATATGGGGATATGAAAACAGGTGGTCTATTAAAAGATATGTGAAGGACTAAAGGGGAATTAGCAACTTGGGCCCATCCCAGGTGAGAAGAGCCTTTAAAAGCAACACCAAGAGGTATTATGAGTGGCTCAGTCATTGGAGTTTTTAAGGAGTGAAATAACACAATCGGATTGGCATTTCGGAAATGTAGCTCAACATTTGTTACCCTATGGGAGTAATGCATCCTAGAAAATATCTATGTTCAAAAATGTTTTCATGAATTAATAAATAATAGAAAATTAGAAGAATTCACGGGAGACCCCAACTCTTTTTGAGGCCAACAACACTAGAATGCTAGGGCAGAATAACAAATGGCTTTATCCTTGCCAAGCACCAGTCAGGGCCTAAGCAATTCGGAGTGTGCAGTTTTCCACACCACTTGATCATCTCGAATAAAGCCTTCTCACGCTGAGTGTGTCCATGAGGGTATTAGAAAACTAGAAACCCTCTTACAAAAAGGAAGCACTGCCCTGCTCCAGCAATGAACTTTTGGGAACCTGAGTGGCCTTTGCCCAGCACTGCAGTATCACCTGTGAGATTTCACATGGCTGTGCTGCTGCTGTTCAAACCCCATCAGAGCTGCAGCAAATACAAAGGCAGCAGAGTAACAATCAGTAAGGAATCATCTATCATATGACAAAGAAGCTGGTACAAGGGTACAAAGTAAAACCACCTGGCTACTAACCTAGGACTTAAAAAAAAAAAATGTAGAGCACCTCCATGTATCTGCAATAGATCCCAAGTCTGTTTCTGGATTTTTTCTTTTTTTTTTTTTTTTTTTTGAGATAGGAGCTTACTCTGTCACCTAGGCTGGAGTGCAATGGTGCAATCATAGCTCACTGCAGCCTCAAACTCCTGTGTTCAAGCAATCCTCCTGCCTAGCCTCTCAAAAAGCTGAAACTACAGGCATACACCACTATACCCAGATAATTTTTTAATTTTTTTTTTTTTTGTAAAGTTAGGGTCTCACTATATTGCCCAGGATGACCTCAAACTCTTGGCCTCAAGTGATTCTCCTCCCTCGGCTTCCAAAAGCACTGAGCCACTGTATCCAGCCTGTTTCTGCAAGTATTTTCAGCAATGGTTAGAACAGTTGCTTGGTTAAGATAGAAGCTGGAGAAAAACCAAAGGATTTTCATTCTGCTTAAAAAGAAAAGAGATTAGCATTTAAAAGTTTTCATATTCACACTGGGGTCAGAGAAGTGAGAGGGTTTATGAGGAAAATTTAGAATAGAAAGCTGAGCTAAGATCAGTAATGGATCATGAAAGGCATGAGAGATCCAGATGGAACAAGGAGAAAACTCGTCCCAAAGATAAAATATTTGCTTGTTGTTAACCTGTCTTACAGATTTATATTTCTGTTTATAGCTTACAAAATGCTTTTAACAGTTTATATAATTTTACCATTATAATCTCCATTTTTACAGATAGAGAAACCTGAAACTCCATGAGGTCAATGGTCCAGCCAAGTTAGCACAGCTAGTCAGCAGTAGGCTGGAACTGAGGAACAGATCTTCTGAGTCCTTTGTACTCTTTCCTCTGCTGCATCTCATACTGTGGTATGAGGTACCTCTGATTTTTTCATGCTCCTGGGCACTCAAGAAGACAGGCCTAGATGTGCATCATTGTTAAGATGTCTTAGGATGAATAAGAAAAATGGTAATAGAAGGGGCTTCCTTCCTGGGGCTGAGAGCTGCTGGAAGGCTTTTGACGGTTTCAGGTGGCAGCAACAATCACTGGCACCAATTGCTTCGAAGTGCTTTAAAACTTCTGAAGGACAGAAGTATTCTTGGTCATGGAAATTGTGCGCTCAGATCTACAGTTCCCTCACTTTGACCAAGTACACCACTAATCACAGATAATGTTTATTAGTCCCTCTCTTACTATTCCCAGCAGACAAGGAAAGAACATTTTTCCAGGGGGAAACTGCAGAAAGCCAGCGAAGCAGGTGATCCAGCATCCCCTTGAAGGTCTTTGACAGATACGAATGTGTCACTTAACACCCTGAACCACCTGGATCCCTGTCCACAGGGTCTCGCCCATTCCCTCCTCCTGCTCTGTGCTGCTCTGCAGCACTGGACCTAGGATTGAGTACATGCGGATGGAGGACAATGGCTCACGGTGTCAGATGATTGTCCCTTTAGAAGACCAGGGGATAGCCTGGCAATGATGCTCAATGAATTTTTAAAAATCAATTTTTTATCAGCAGATGAATATTAACAGGGCTGTAAAATGATACCATTTTAAGCAAAGACATTACTGATTTCCTTTAATTTTGCTATAATAGACTCATTGATTCCATCTACCCCTACCAAGGGGTACTGTTTACTGCAGCCTGGCTCTTCACTTTGAAAAACGGGACACTTAGAAGACGTCTTGAACAGGTCTGTTCTGTCCACACACATATACTTAGAGCTTTGGGTGCATTTAAATTGCTTTTTGCAGCAGTTGAAGGGATCAATAGCTCTTAGACTCTATAAGAGACGAATAATATACAAGATGGACATTTTAAGCTCTTTAAAAAATATATTCATGAGGTCGTCCAGTTTCCCCTGGTACCCAACTTTGCTGGTGACATTTATTAATGTTTTTGTAGCAAACAGGAGGCAGAGTTCTCCAAAGGCTCTCATCTCTGTGCTTCCAGAAAATATTGACTTTTTTTTTTTTTTTAACAAGAATCGTTGGGGAGGGGGGTAAAAAACTGTTCAAAGCAAAAGCAAAATCTTACAAAAGAATAACTTAGCTCAAAGCTGGCTTGACAAAGTAATTCTATCTAAATAGCTTTGTGCCACTTGATAGAGACAATTTCTCCTGATTTTCCCTTTGAACAATTTCATAGTCTTCATGAGAGGCATGCTTTGAGAATATTATGTTCTTCATGGTAATGTAGGACTTTCTACTGAATCTTCCGACAAGAGAGAGAAGACAGTTTTACATTACTATGGATTTGGAAAGCAATTTTAAATTCCAATTAATTAGGGTTAATTAATTAGACATTTGGTAAAAACACTCTGAGATGCCAGGCTGAGGAGAAAAAAATAACTGCTTCGTGATGGCTGTTTTAAAGAAAAGGCTGGAATCCATTAGGAAGCTCAGTCTGGCTCAGAGAGGCCTGGAAGTACTGGGGGTACATGACTGAATTGGAGAGAAATCAGATACTAGAATTTCTTCCTCCAAAAAAGGAAAAAAAATAATTATACTGACTCTTTTGTTAAATTTATGTTTTATAAGACTTCAGACAATAGAAGACTATGTCTGGGCAAGCTGGCTGTGACAGTGGTCAGAGGAAGGGGTGCCCAGGTATCCACTTAGCTGTGCACATTAGAGACATCTAGGTGCCGAGCCCCATGTAAGGCTGGGGAGATCACAGTGGGAGAAATAAGCCTCTTCACATTGTTTTCAGTCCTGAGCTGATATTGCAACCAGTGGCTCACATAGTCCACAAAAGAATGATTTTTTTGTCTACAAAGTGTTTTTGTAATTAGTTGTTCATGTTTAGAAATAAGGAAGCTTCACATGGAAATCCAGATATTTAGCTTGTCTTGAAAAATTATTACATATGACAACACTAGACAGTATTCCTGAATCTCCTGTAGCTCAGCAGTGACATTCCCTTTAAATCAATCATGCATGCTCCAGTGCCCCAGCCCCTTTACTCATATATTACCCACCATCCCTCCTGTGGGCACTGACTTTGTCATAGTCATTGTAGATACACACAGAGAATGGGCAAATGCATGTGTCCATTGCACCGAGCGAGGATGGAGTGAGACTTGTGCCTGAACACTTGGAAATCCTGGCTAAACCATTGTGGCTGTTTTTGTATTCCCTGCATATTTTTGCATTCCCCACATTCATTTGGTCTTCTTTGACATTGTTTCAGTACTACTGAAGACCTTCGTTTTCCTCAAGAATCCCCTATCCCTATAAAATCCTTTCCAATCACCACCTATTATTGGTAATAACAGGCTACCTAGGGTGCTTCTTGGCTCTAACTCTGGAAGCTCTAACCATCTTGAACAGGGGACGATACTTCCTGATCCACATATACACCTGTGTTAAGCAGTGGTCACAGGAAGGGAGGCTAAGTAGTGGTGTCTAACTTTCCAGCAAGTCTGCTGCTCTTTGCCTAGCTGGTAATTCTTGCCCATGAAGCTTCAGTTAAATGCCAGCTTCCTGGAGAATCCATCCATGATCACCTGCTCAAGCCCCTTCTCAGTTTCCCACTATCACATATCCTTAACATACTGGTTTCATAGCACTTGATACAAAATAGAATTGGGTTGTTTGTTTTTTCATTATTTTTAAAGGCTTTCTACCCATCAAGAATGTGAGCTCGTAAGGGAAGAGAGCATATTTGTCTTGCTCCTCATTATATCTCCATGCATGGTGTAATGCCTGATATACAGAGGTCACTTAATATTTGCTAAACTAGGTGGCTGAGATGGCCAACTAGAAGGAGCTAGTGTGTGTGGCTCTCATGGAGAGGAACAGAAGGGGTGAGTAAATACAGCACCTTCAACTAAAACATCCAGGAACAGGCATTAGGGCTAATCAAGGAAGCAACTCAACCCACAGAGAACGGGGAAAAAGGAGGCAGGACGACAGCCCACCCAGGAGAGACAGGGAGCCAAGGGAACCTCCCCCAACCCAGGGAAGCAATGAGTAAACATGTGACCTTGGGAATCTATGCTTTTCCCACAAATTTTTGCAACTTTCAGGTCAGGAAACCCATTCCACCAGGGTCTTCAGTCTGACACACAGAGTTCCATGGAGTCTCAGCAGAGCAGCTGCTCAGGCACACACAGAGGCCTGGGAGCTTTAGATACTCAGGCTCTTCAGGCTTCCTGGCAAAAGCAGCTGCAACTCTGGCAAAGCAGGAGGTTAGATCCCGGTACATATCCCTGGGAAGAGGCTGAATCCAGGGGGCCGAGCAGCGACAGTCTACAGGCCCTACTTCCATGGCGCCTCACAGGATAAGATCCACTTGCTTGGAATTCCAGTCAGCCACAGTAGCAGCATTGTGCCTCCCTGATAGGGAGCTCCCAGGGAGAAAAGTGGGCTGTCATCTTTACTGTTTGGGCAACTTAACTGTTCCAGCCTTTGGGCTTTGGAGTGTCTGAGGTGACCAGGGACTGAAGTGGACCCCCAGAACAGCACATCTGCTCTAAGAAAATGTGGCCAGACTACTTTTATAAGCAGACCCCCAATCCCATTCCTCCTCACTGAGCAAGATCTCCCAACCAGGGTCTCCAGCCACCTTCTACAGATGCATTCAGGCCAGCAGCAGCTCCATACCTCCCTGGGACCAAGATCCCAGAAGGAGGGGCAGGCTGCTATCTCTGCTGTTTTGCAGCCTTCACTGCTGATACCTCCAGGTCCTGGAAAATCTGAGGCGACTAAGGACTGGAGCGAACCCCAGCATGCTGAAACAGTCCTGTAGAAAAGTGGCCAGACTGTTAGATGGGTACTCGTTCCCCTATCTCCTTCACAGGTCCTCCGGGCCTGGGCCTCCAGCCACCTCCCACCTAATGAAACAGTAGCAACTTGGCAACTCTCTGGACAGAGCCTCCAGGGGCAACTGAAAGCCTCTCTGCTACTGCCTCTGCAATGGAATTTTCCTTGCCACCCTTGGACTAACAAAGGAGCAAAGACCCTAAGTGCTTCATCTGCACCTCCAATAAGCTGTAGTCTACCCAAGGAGAGGAGGCTAGTCTGTCTCCCATGGGTCCCACACACCTTCCACTGCTCATCACTAGACAGGGAACCCCTGGCTTGGGCCCACAGTACAGACCCTTCATCCTGGGTTGATTGCACTGAGCAACTGCTCACATGCATCTCTCTGGGGTGGAGCCCTTGGGCGAAAAGCAGAGTGATAGGGCAGCAAGCCAGCTGATATGCAGCCCGGAGGGCTTGGTATGGGGGCATCTGTAGTACAGCATGGCCAGGAATGGCCATCCCCCTAGGTTTGACTCGCTCCCATAAGAGACTTTAGCCACAGGGGAGCTGTTGGGCCTGATCTCTGCAGGACAGTCTTGCACATCAGACAGAGTTGGTTCGACCTGAGCATTCCTTGGTCTGCTGGCCTCTCCTTGGGCCCTAGCCTTGCCACACCTGCTTACAGGGCAGTCTTGGATTCCCTGCAGGCCCATGCCATAGCTTCTGCACTGCTGGACCAGCCTGACCAGTAGAGAGCTCCAGCGAGGTGACCCCTATGGCCACACACCAGACTGCACATTCCTTTCCTGAGCCCATGGCAACAACCCACATCACTTTCCTGGTGCATGTCTGCACAACCAGGTTTTGCTTTACTTGCCTAAGCAGCACGCAGGAATGCAATATGGCCTCCTACCCCCACTGACTGCCATTGCAGATAGAACCTTGGCAAGCTCAGAGCCAGCAAGCCCCACCCCTGCCAGCACTCCACCCCTGCAATAACACTGCATAGAGAACAGGTAATATTTTCACACCTTAAGTGATCACTCCTGTTTGTGGGGCAAAGAGAAGGCACCTAGACCTGCACTGGGCAGCACTCTGCCCCAAACCACCACCACCCACTACCTCCAATGCAACAGCACACAAAATCTTCAGCAGGGCCCCCCACCCGTCGTCTTTCCCCCACTCCCCAGCTTCCTTTCTTCTGCCACTGTGGTGAATGCCCACAGAAAGGCAGGCACCCTGGCATCTGCTAACACTCTGCTGCAGCTGCCACACTTTGGTCCCCCCACAGCAGTGGACTCCAAGTCTTGAGCCAGAGAACAAAGTCAGGGCCTGATACAAGTCTCCTAGAGTTAGAACATGCAGTCCTGGTGCTGAGAGCTGAACACTGGGCCCCTAAAATCTCCCAGAAATGAATCCGTTAGGCTGAATCCACCTTATTCCACAATCAAACCCTAAAGGTCATCAAATAGGATAAAATAAAATTAAAAAATTCAAAAGTCAACAAAAACTCAAAGATTGAAGGTAGATAAATAAGTGCACAAAGATGAGAAAGAATCAGCACAAGAACACTAAACACTCAAAACGTCAGAGTGACTTTGTTTCACCACATCACCTCTCCAGCAAGGGTTCAGAACCAGACTGAGGCTGAGATGGTTAAAATGACAGAAGTATCACTTAGAATATGGATGAGAATGAAGTTATTTGAGCTATAGGAGTACATTGTCATTCAATGCAAGGAAGCTAGAAATCATGATTAAAACATTGCAGGAACTGACAGACAAAATTCCCAGTACAGAGAATGTAACCAACCTGATAGAGCTGAAAAACACACTACAAGAATTTCCTAATGCAATCACAAGTATTAATAGTAGAATAGATCAAGTGTAGGAAAGAATCTCAGAGCTTGAAGACTGGTTTTCTGAAATAAGACAGGCAGACAAAAGCAGATAAAAAAGGATGAAAATGAATGAATGAAACCTCCAAGAAATATGGGATTATGTAAAGAAACTAAATCTACAACTGATTGGTGTACCTGAAAGAGATGAGGAGAATGGAACCAACTTGGAAAACATATTTCTGAATATCATCCATTAGAACTTCCCCAATCCAGCTGGAGAGGCCAACATTCAAATTCAGGAAATGGTAAGAACCCTAGTAAAGTACTCTACAAGATCATCCCCAAGACATATAATCATCAGAATCTCCAAGGTCAAAATGAAAGAAAAAATGTTAAAGGCAGCTAGAGAGAAAGTCCAGGTCACTGACAAAGGGAAACCCATCAGAATAGTAGCAAAACTCTCAGCTGAAATCTTACAAGCCAGAAGAGATTGGAGGCCAATATTCAACATTATTAAAGAAATTCCAACCTAGAATTTCATATCTGGCCAAACTAAGCTTCACAAGCAAAAGAGAAACAAGGTCTTTTTTTAAATTTTATTTATTTATTTATTTATTTATTTATTTATTTATTTATTTATTTATTTATTTTTGAGACCAAGGCTCACTCTGTTGCCCAGGCTGGAGTGCAATGGTGTGATCTCGGCTCACTGCAACCTCCACCTCCTGGGTTCAAGTGATTTTCCTACCTCTTCCTCCCGAATAGCTGGGATTACAGGCATGCACCACCACACTTGGCTAATTTTTGTATTTTTAGTAGAGATGGGGCTTCACCATGTTGGCCAGGCTAGTCTCGGACTCCTGGCCTCAGGTGATCCACCTACCTCAGCCTCCCAAAGTGCTGGGATTACACGCATGAGCCACCACATCTGGCCCAAGATCGTTTTTAGACAAGCAAATGCTGAGTGAATTTGTTACCACCAGACCTGCCTCACAAGAACTCCTGCAGAAAGTACTAAATTTGGAAAGGAAAAACTGTTACCAGCCACTACAAAAACACACTGAAGTACACAGACCAGTGACACTATAAAGCAACCACATAAACAAATCTGCAAAATAACCAGCTAACATCATGATAACAGCATCAAATCCACATGTATCAATACTGACCTTAAATGTAAATGGGCTAAGTGCTCCAATGAAAAGGCACAGAGTGACAAAGTGGATGAAGAACCCAGGCCCCCATCAGTATGCTGCCTTCAAGAGACCCATCTCGCATGCAATGACACACTTAGGCTCAAAATAAAGAGATAAAGGAAAATCTACCAAGCAAATGGAAAACACAAAAAAGCAGGGGTTACAATACTAGCTTCTGACAAAACAGATGTTCAACCAACAAAGATCAAAAAAAGACAAAGAAGGGCATTACATAAGGGAAAGGGTTAAATTCAACACATTCTAACTATCCTAAATATATATGCACCCAACACAGGAGCACCCACATTCATAAAGCAAGTGCTTAGAGACCTTCACAGAGACATAGACTTCCACACAATAATAGCGGGAGACTTTAATACCCACTGACAATATTAGACAGATCATTAAGACAGAAAATTAACAAAGATATTCAGAACTTGAACTCAGCACTGGATCAAATGGACCTGATAGATATCTATAGAACTCTACCCCAAAACAACAGAATATACATTCTTCTCATCACTACAAGGCGCATACTCTAAAACATCACATAATTGGAAGTAAAACACTCCTCAGCAAATGCAAAAGAACTGAAATTGTAATAGTCTCTCAGATCACAGTGCAAATTAGAAATCAAGACTAAGAAATTCACTCAAAATCATAAAATTACTTGGAAATTGAATAACCTGCTCCTGAATGACTTTTGAGTAAATAATGAAATTAAGGCAGAAATCAAGAAGCTTTTGAAACTAATGAGAACAAAGATACAACATAGCAGAATCTCTGGGACACAGCTAAGTCCCTGTTAACAGAAAAATATATAGCACTAAATGCCCACATCAAAAAGTTAGAAATATTTCAAGTAAACAGCCTAACATCCCAACTGAAAGAACTAGAGAACCAAGAACAAATCTCAAAGGTAGCAGAATAAATAACCAGAATTATAGCTGAACTGAAGGAGATGGAGACATGAAAAACCATTCAAAAGAACAACTAATCCAGAAGCTAGTTTTGGTGTTGTTGTTGTTGTTGTTTTTTGTTTTGTTTTGTTTTGTTTTTTGTTTTTTTTGTTGTTGTTGTTTTTAATGAGGTAGATGGCTGGGTGCAGTGGCTCACACTTGTAATCCCAGCAGTTTGGGATGCCGAGGCGGGCAGATCATGAGGTCAGGAGTTTGAGACCAGCCTGGCCAACACAGTGAAACCCTGTCTCTACTAAAAATACAAAAATTAGCTGGGCGTGGAGGCAGACACCTGTAATCCCAGCTACTTGGGAGACTGAGGCAGAAGAGTCACTTAAACCTGGGAGGTGGAGGTTGCAGTGGGCCAAGATCATGCCACTATAGTCCAGCCTGGGCGACAGAGCTAGACTCCATCAAAGAAAAAAAAAAAGGAAGCAGATAGACCACCAGCTGGACTAATGAGGAAAAGACAGAAGATTCTAATAAACACAATCAGAAACAACAAGAGAGATATTACCACTGATCCCAAATAAATACAAACAGCCATCAGAGACTATTATGAACATCTCTATGCATATAAACTAGAAAATCTAGAAGAAATCCCTAGACACATACACCCCCTCAAGACTGAACGAGAAATAAATTGAATCCCTGAACAGACCAATAATGAGCTCTGAAATTGAGGCAGTAATAAATAGCCTATCAACCAAAAAAGCCCAGGACCAGACAGATTGACAGGTGAATTCTACCAGATGTACAAATAAAAGCTTATACCATTCCTACTGAAATTATTCCAAAAAGAAAAATTGAGGAACAGGGACTCTCTGTAACTCATTCTATGAGCTAGCATCATCCTGGCACCAAAACCTGACAGAGATACAAAAAAAAAAAAGAAAAGAAAAGAAAACTTCAGGCCAATATCCTTGATAAACATCTGTGCAAAAATCCTCAACACAATACTGGCAAACCAAATCCAGCAGCACATCAAAAAGTTTATTCACCACAATCAAGTAGGCTTTATCCCTGGGATGCAAGGTAGGTTCAACATACACAAATCAATAAATGTGATTTATCACATAAAGAGAATTAAGGACAAAACCCACATGATTATCTCAATAGATGCAAAAAATGCTTTTCATAAAATTTAACACGCATTCATGTTTAAAAAAAAAAAACTCTCAAAACACTAGGTATTGAAGGAACATACCTTAAAATAATAAGCCATATATGACAAACCCCTAACCAACATCACACTGAATATGCAAAAGCTGGAAGTCTTCCCCTTGAAAGCCTGCACATGACAAGGATGCCCTCTCTCACCAATCCTATTCAACATAATATTGGAAGTCCTAGCCAAAGCAATCAGGCAAGAGAAAGAAATAAAGGGCATCCAAATAGGAAGAGAGGAAGTCAAATTATCCCTATTTAAAGATGACATAATTTTATGTCTAGAAAACCCCATAGTCTTAGCCCAAAATCTCCTTCAGCCAATAAACAATGTCAGCAAACTTCAGGGCACAAAATCAATGTATAAAAATCACTAGCACTCCTATATACCAACAACAGCCAAGCTGAGAGTCAAATCAGGAAGGAATCCCATTCACAACTGCTACAAAAAAAAAAAAAAAAAAAAAAAAACCTAGGAACACAGCTATCCAGGGAGGTGACAAGTCTCTATAATGAGAATTACAAAACACTGCTCAAAGAAATCAGAGAAGACACAAACAAATGAAGAACATCCCATGCTCATGAACAGGAATAATCATTAAAATGGTCAACTGCCCAAAGCAATTTACAGACTTGTTGCTATTCCTACCAAAACTATCAACAACATTCTTCACAGAACTAGGAAAACTGTTTTGAATTCATATGGAACCAAAAAGAACCTGAACAGCCAAGGCAATCCTAAGCAAAAACAGCAAAGCTGGAGGCATCATGCTACCCAACTTCAAACTATACTACAGAGCCACAGTAACCAAATTAGCATCATACTGGTATGAAAATAGAAACATAGACCAATGGAAAAGAATAGAGAACCCAAAAATAAGGTCACACACCTACAACTATTTACTCTTCCACAAACCTAACTAAAACAAGCAATGGGAAAAGTATTCCCTGTACGATAAATGGTTCTGGGATAACTGGCTAGCTATATGCAGAATATTAAAACTAGACCTCTTTCTTACACCATATAAAAGATCACCTCAAGATGGATTAAAAACTTAAATGTAAAACAAAAATGTAAGTGTAAAATCCAAAACTATAAAAACCCTGGAAGACAAATGAGGCAACACCATTCGGGACATGGGCAGAGGAAATCATTTCATGCTGAAGGTGCCGAAAGCAATTGCAACAGAAGCAAAAATTTGATAAATGGAATCTAATTAAACTTAGGAGTTTCTGCACAGTAAAAGAAATTATCAACAGAATAAACAGACAACCTACAGAATGGGAGAAAGTTTTGTAAACTATATATCCAACAAAGGTCTGATATCCAGCATCTGTAAGGAACTTACACAAATTTACAAGAAAAAAACAAGCATCCCCATAAATAAAGTGGGCAAAGGACATGAACAGACACTTCTCAAAAGAAGACATTCGTGCACCAAAAGCTCAAAATCAGTGATCATTAGAGAAATTCAAATCAAAACCACAATGAGATATCATTTCACATCAGTCAGAATGGCTATTGTTAAAAAGTCAAAAAATAACAGATGCTGGGAAGGTTTGTGGAGGGAAAGAAATGTCTATACACTGTTTGTAAAGTGTAAATTAGTTCAACCATTGTGGAAGACAGTATGGTGGTTCCTCAAAGACCTAAAGACAGAAATACCATTGAACTCAGCAATCCCATTACTGGGTATATACCCAAAGAAATATAACTTCTATTCTATAAGTTCTATTATAAAGACATACCCACATGTATGTTCGTTGCAGCACTATTCACAATACCAAAGATATGGAATCAACCTAAATGACCATCAATAATAGACTGGATAAAGAAAATGTGGTACATATATTCCATGGAATACTATGCAGCCATAAAAAAAAAGAAATCATGTCTTTTGTGGGGACATAGATGGAGCTGGAGGCCATTATTCTTAGCAAACTTATGCAGGAACAGAAACCCAAATACCACATGTTCTCACGTATAAGTGGGAGCTAAATGATGAGAACACATGGATACATAAAGGGGAACAACACATACTGGGGCCTATCTGCAGGTGGAAGGTGGATGGACAGAGAAGATCAGAAAAAGTAACTAATAATAGATACTAGGTTTAATATCTGGGTGATGAAACAATCTACAACAAATCCCCATGACACAAATTTACCTATGTAACAAACCTGTACATGTACCCCTGAACTTAAAAGTTTAAAAACTTGCTGAATTAGTAAATAAAACTGTAAAATATTACAAATGTGAAAGACTCTTCTAGCAATGACGGGGAAAGTTGAAGAATGCTTGTGGTTTACATATTAACCCTTAGGAATTAAATGCAAACTGAAGTGTATCTGAACCATTTCATTCCTAAGAAAATAATACTCCAAACCTAAGTCAGGGTCACAGTTGGGGCTACTCAAACATGTCCTTGCCCTGGCCTGTTTGTCATTAAGGATGCGCTTAGGCCAGGTGCGGAGGCTCACGCCTGTAATCCCAGCACTTTGGGAGGCCAAGGCAGGCAGATCACCTGAGCCCAGGAGTTTAAGACTGGCGTAGGCAACATGGCAAGACCTGGTCTCTATGAAAAAATACAAAAATTAGTTGGGCATAGTGGTGCACGCCTCTGGTTCCAGCTACTCAGAAGGCTGAGGTGGGAGAATCACCTGAGTCATGATCGTGCATTGCACTCCAACCTGGGTGACAGAGCAAGACTCTGTCTCAAAAATAATAATAATAATAATAATAATAATAATAAAGGATGCCCTTTTCCTAAGGCAGCTGCAAATATTAAGAGGCTCTGCCCAGAAAATACCAACTATGAAAACACCAGCTCACTGGTTTAAATGATCATTCCGAGCCTGCACCCATTATTTTTCCTGCAATGCCTGCTTTGGGATCACCTTGTGAGTCATGTAGAATGATACAAAGATTTGAAAAAGAAACCCCAATAAACAGAACCTTTAAATAATAGATTTTCTTCCTTGGACCCAGCTTGTGCAGGAGCCACATAGGACTTTCTTACCACCCTCTGTACTATACTGGAAACATGGTGAGAAGTTTGGGCTGCTGTCTTGTGGTAATAGATCAAAGAAATGAACCAGCCACACACTCTCCAAAAATAATCATACTTCTCTTTACCCAGCTAAGAAGGAAGAGAAAGAAGAGAAATTGTGAGCTTTGCCAATTGTATATTTTTCCTCCAAGAAAGATTTCCTTTGAGTCGTTCTAGACCAAAAGCTATTACCACTTCTTTTTAAAGTTCTAGAGAAGCCATAAAATACCTTGATATTTTATTCCCTTCATTGTCAGAGATTATCTCTTCCCCAAATACTTTAAGATCTGAAGTAGAAATCTGCAACATTTCTTCCAATTCAGTGTGCATTTCTGGATGCTGTTGTTCTGGTGCTAGCAACCAACATGCTTACATATAAAATTATAGGAACTGCTAATATCCAAAGGAATACAAAGCCTTATCAACAGGCAGCTGCAGAACTCTGGCTTCCTGTGTCAATCTAGAGAGCTGTACCAGGGGGAGAGAAAGCAAGAGCACCTGAGGTGTCAGAGCACCTGCTTCTACCCAACACCTAGGGCTTTCTTGAACAGGCAAAAATGGGAGAACACAGGAGGGAAGCCAACGCAAGGCTGTAAAAGAGAGAGATTTATAACTGCTTCTTGGAGCTGAAGCTTCCATGAAAGTTCCCTGCTGTGCAAAGACAACCCCTAAGTAAAAGGGGAGGATTCAGCCATTGCAGACATCAGACAAAGAAGCCAGCCCTCCTTGTGGGTGAAGACAGAGCTCCACTTGGGTCTCATTATCTCCTTCCTGCCTTTAAAGCCCCCTTCTCTTTGATGCCATCCCATTGGCCCAAAGGCAAGCTAGAACAAAAGATTACCTTCCAGAAAGGACAATTTTTAAAAATTAAATGCTAATTAGAGTCTCTCCTATTCTTCCAGAAAAATCTGTTTTTTTTTATTTCTTGGGCATAGGTTGTATACTTCCTCAAAAACAAAAGAATGCTTGCCTCTAAAATTGCCACCAAAATTCAATATCTCTAGACCCTCCATCACCTGTTAGACACATACAATAGAAGAAATGATTCTTTAAGAGGATTCTTGCCCTGCAGGCAAGTCAGCAAATGCATGCAACTGGCAGATATGCAGCAACATACACTGTTGGGGATTTAGGGGCTATTCAACATGCCTCTATCTCTAAAGCACTTATAATCTAATGACTGTACAAATTAAACAAATAAAATATCAATGCAAGGAGTAGCACATGGCTGTTTCAAAAGGGATGAGACAAGTCATATAAACATAAGCACTATGGAGATTGGAGCGGGAGAGAAATTAGGTTTGGAATGGCAAGAAAGGCTGCATCAAAAAGAGTGTGGAGCTGGTCATTAAAGGATGGAGAGGATTTATACAAGTTTACAGTGCAAGAAAGTACAGCCAGGGGATGGCATTCTATGGATGAGACGTGGGAGTGGGAACAGTATAGGCAGTTAAAGTAAAGACAGGCAGTGCACCCAAGCTGTGGATTCTGCCTCTTGTGGAGTGTGCCCAGGAGGCTCTCATCTGCACGCTTATTACCAGCCCCTAAAGTACTCCATTATTTTATTAGTTCCCCATATAAATTATTTATCTAAGAGATTGCTGATGCTGACCAGCTCTGATAAGTAATGTCTTCTTTGGGAAATGCTGCTGGAGGGACTAGAGTCTCCTACGACTGCCAAAACATTGAAAATCAATTTTAATTCCGTGTGTGTGTGTATGTGTGAACGTCTTAGAGAATGGGGGATGGTGGCTGCCCTTTCTAGTGGGTCTCCATCAGATCTCCAAATTAAATTTCTGGAGGCAACGTCAAATAAGTCGCCTGGGGATGCAACTCCTGGTGGTGTTTGTTATAAAGCTACTCATAATCACTGGACTGGGAGCAGCACATTAAAAGGTTGCCTCATTTTATCTCCAATATGCTTCCTTTGAAAAAAGTCACCTTGCAGCCACATTTGGAGAACAATTTGTTAGTGTATTTACCTTCTCCTCATCATTCAGGCTGAGCTTAGCAGTCAGAAGGAGAGCATCACTTTTCAGTCTGTTTCTAAAAGCTCATAAAAGCTGTCCACAACTGCTTTTGCTTCCTTTACCAGCAAATGCCTCCCTTTACAACTCAGCTGCCAGTGTTTTCTTCGGTGCTCTATGGGGCTGCCCTGCTTGTTAATGACGGCAACAAATAATTACCAATAACACGCCCTTTTCAGGAAACCTGAGCTGTAAACAGTAAAAATGTACAAAGCAGATACGTAGCCTGACCTGGGGAGAGTAGACATTAAATGAAGTGGAACGGTGGCTTGATTCACTTTACAAAATATTCTTCCATGTATGTGGCAGGCTTCCTTTGTGCCCTTTCAAATCTGACTCAACTTACAAAATTAAACAGAAGTCACATTTTCCTCTATCAAGGTAGAGATAACATATAGTTTTCACAAATCTAACAGCAGGCTTTGCCTGTGGAAGAGCAATTAATGTCAACATAGGTGACATACCATTTGACCGTGTTGGGTATCCGGAGCCTTCAGCATCCTGGTCTCAAATATATATATACATACACATGGAGAAAAATGCAAGTAAGTTCACTGTGTATGTTCACCGTGTGCACTGTGACTGCCTCTGAACTGCATGGGTGAAGTACATGACCCATGAGGACTCTTACTGGAGCTGAGAACCCTCAGACCAAGGCAGCTGGACCACAAGGGAAAGGCCGCCAACTCCTGGACCTCTACTTCCGATCTGTCCAGGAATATATGTATATATACATATATACACACACATTATATAATAGAGATGAGATACATATGAGAGACATGGGAGATATATGAGAGACAGATAGGAGTGAGACACGAAAGAGGTAAGAGATTAGGAGAAGTGAAGGGGGTGACAGAAAGCCGGGGTAAGAAAGAAGTGAGATGTGAGAGAATGGGGTAACAAAAAGATGGGTGAGAAGTGAGGTGATAGGAGTGAGGGGGGGTGATGCAGATGCAAGGGAGGCGTGAGACAAAGAGGTGGGTGAGAGGTGGATGATATATACACACATCTCCATGGTTTGGCAACGTATCTGGACAATTCTACAGACTTCTGCATTCCATTCAGTTTCGTGCAGCACCCGCTACATACTGAGCATGAAAACACCTACAACACTTACAAAGCTTCCACCAGAAGCTATGTTTATAAAGCTGCCATCCTTTCCTTCTGGAATTTCCTGTACATAGAGACACATTTGAACCCATATTTATGAGCTTGGACTATCTCCTGTGTTTTACAGACCACGTCATCATGGAGGTAACCTGAGATCTGCAGCGGACTTGCCTCTAATTCCAGGAGAGAGCTGAAGGAAAGGTCCAGGGGGTGGTGGCCTTTCCCTTTTGGTCCAGCTGCCTTGGTCTGAGAGTGCTCCGCTCCAATAAGAGTCCTCATGGGCCATGTACTTCACCCATGCAGCTCAGAGGCAGCCACAGTGCACATGGTGAACATACACAGTGAACTTACTTGCGTTTTTCTCCATGTGTACCTTGAAGTTATAAAAGACCACTCAGAATTACTTTTAGCTTCAACAGACACATTCACAAAGACATTAAGGGGCTGATCTCTCCCCTGCATAAGCAGTCCCGAGGGAGGCTGCCCTCTGGTGTGGGGACCACCCACCCTGTGCTCCTGCACTGCCCCCTCAGTGGTCATCTGTCATCCGCATGGTCACAGGGAACCTCTACACCTCCCAGCTTCAGCTCTTAGAAGAGAGAAGGACAGTGAGCAAGGAGAAAATGGAAGAGCCAAATGAACCTGTACTCCTCCCCAAGGCCTTTCCAGAAGTTTCATCCAGTGACTTCTGATATCTCACTGGCTGGAACTGTTTTATTCAGCCACCTCTATGTGCAAAGAGGGACTGGGAAATAACTAGACTCTCTGTTACCCAAAACAAAGTCAGGGTTATACTACAGAAAACAGAGAGAAGGGTTGTCAGGAAGACAAGCTACAGTATCAGCCACAAATGGCAAGAATCCTTTTCTTTCTTTAGACACAAACTACAGCATGAAAATTAACATATGTTCCATAGGCTACAAATGAGAAATAATCCCATTTCTTATAATGCCAACTAGAAACCTTCCTCCCTTGTTTTTATTCCACTGGCCTTGCATATTTCTTACAGTTGGTGTTTACTGTGGCCAAACCTAATTCATTCATTTATGAAGCTATCTCAGGCACCAGCAGAAGTCATAAACTATTCATCTCTGGAATGTTTATATTTAAGAAGGTCACAGTATTGAGTGTATGTATACCCCAAGGCCTCCTCTCTCTGTTTGGGCCCCTTGTGGCCTAGGCCTGCTATTTTCCTTTAAACAGTGAAATGAGATGTACACAGCTCAAAATACATATTGGTGTTTTCCCACAAGCTCCAGAGAACTCCCAATAAAAGGCATGGATGCTCTCTGACTCTCATTTCTCCTCTCCATCTCTCTAGCCCTCCCCACCGATTTCCATCATCTGCAAGTATCTGGTGATTAAGACAAATTTACTCTTTGTCACAATTAAAACAAGCAAGCAAACAAACAAAACCTGAACATTTCTGGGATCTTAATGGGATCTTAACCTCAAAATGCAGAAGAGAGGAAATTTCAGCTCCTGGTTCTTCCATTCAGAAACCTCAAATAAGAAGGGAGATTAGAAGAGAGCAGTCCCAGCTTTTCAAGGCATAGTGGGCCTGGAACCCCCTCTACAACACAAGTCTTTGCTCATTTGCCCTTTGGAATGATCTCAGAGCTGAAATAGATACGGGCAGTCACGCAAACAGGTGAGCGAGTTCTGACACTTGTCCTGCTGGAGATGGGCTTTGGAGTGAAGACTTCCATGCCCCAGAAACATTGATTTATTTTCCATGGAACTTTAATTTGAATTAAACCAGAGCAATCACTGATAAACATAACCAAACTTAATGTGAGGACAGTGACATTTAACAGTGACAAACGCAAGCACCCAAAGCCAGGGTCACCTCTGATTACTGCTTGCAGTTTCTAGCTCCATAAAGCATAGTCTAGTTCCTCCCACTTTTCACCCCACACTCAAGATCCCTTCAGGGGTCGCCTTCTCTCAGTAGATTTCGTTTTGTGGTAAGCCTGCCCCACCCAGCTCCCACTGCTGCCTGCTCCTCTGTAGCCGCTGGCTCTTGGTCATCCCTGCCCACTCTCCCTGAGGCCTTCACTTGCCTGTCAGCTCCCAAAGTCCTACAATGCAGCCCTCCCTTTCTACACTGCTACTACCACTTGCAGGCCTCAAAGTCTTGGGGGCGGGGGGGTGTTAGGGAAGCAACTCTCCTCTTCACTGATAGAGGCCCACACAGTGCTTGGCTTGCATTCCACCCCATATTATTAACGTCATTAGCACAAAGGTTTGTGCTAGGAAACCATTTTACCGAAGGCTCACATGGATAACATCCGGGCAATGTCAGATATTCTGCATAGTACAGGTCTAGAGCTACTAACGCTGCAAGGCGCACATTGCTATCATTTGGATCTCCAAAGCCCACAGCCAATTCTCAATCTAGTCCATTCTCCCTTCTATTCACAGCAAGGAACCCACTAGAACTCCACTCCATGGGACATCTTCCTCACCACTAGCCCTCATCACAGCACATCAGAACAATCTCTCTGACCCCAGGGAGAATATGCTTTTACATGACTATGTGGTTTTACACAGACACACTTAACTTCCCCATTTTAGATGAGACCCAAGGCTATGGCTTTTATGACCAAAAAAAAAAAAAACAACAAAACAACAACAACAACAACAAAACAAACCATTAAAGTGTGTTCCTAAACAAAAGAAACAAAAGAATACATTTTCCCCTGAGGTGAGGTAAATGCTGTGACTCCCCTAGAACAACAACAACAACAAAAAGCATCTATATTTAGTTCCTTATTTAATAGTAAGTTCCCTTTCACTCAATCTGCCTGGGAGCTGTGACTGCCTGTTCAGAGCTCCAGATTCCAATTCCAGTGCTGTCACAAGCTGTATGACTTGGGACAAAGGCTCCCATTTCTCTAGGTCTTAGTTTGGGGTGGAGTTGTGGGGAGATAAATGATCTCTAAGACTTCTAGCATTAAAATTCTAAAATTTCATTCAAGACTTGGTCATAATTGAGAAATCAAAAACATCAAGATTCACATGTCTCAAAAAATATTTCTGGCTTGGGAATAAGGCTAAATTTGCCTACGATTCCCCTCAGGCAGAAGGGCAGGATTAGAGGGTTGGAACACAATTGAATGCAAAGCTATTTCAGCAGCGCTGGGTTCCAGCTGAGAAGCCCAGCAAGCAGGCTTCTAATAGCCTCCACTGACCCCACGGAGAGCTGACTTTGCTCCCTGGGGGTGATATTGGAGAGCTGATGCCTTACAGGCAGCACAAGCAGGAATTTTATTATTATTGGTTTTGCAATTTGTTCGCATTTTGCTGCCATTTGCCTTAGTGGCCGTGGATCTCGACATTAAGATTTCGATTCCATTCCCCCCGGGCTTCTGTGTTTTATGGAGATCGCTAGTGTTTGCCGTCTTTATTGAAGTTGGTGTACAGCCCCTGGCTGCTGTGTTGAACATAATCAAATGTCATTTATGAAGTCCTCCTGCCACTAGAGGACTGAGAGCTGTGTGCCCCATGCCTGAGCAACTTGAAGAGACAGGAAACCACAGAAGCGGACTTTCAGGTGCTGATAAATTACGAGGCTGAGGCTTGATTATTTCTGACCCTGGCTTGCCTGTTGTAAGTTATAGGTCACTTAAGTCTGCTCCAATGAGTTTCTTCCAGCTGGGAGTGATCTCAGGTGCTGCCTGACAACTGAGCCATATTCCTCTTCCTATGTCTTCTGCCTAGAATAAGCAGGCCACGAGAGGCAACACAAACAGAATGAGCGACGTGTAGATTCTGAACAGCTTTCTAATCCTGGCTCTGCCATTCTTTCACTGTGTAACCGTGACAAAGTCATTTCTCAGCCTCAGTTTACTTATCCATAGAGTTATATTTTGATTAAGTAATCACTGAGGATCATTTTATTCTAAATTGTTCTTTGTTGCTTTGATGTAATATTTCATCCCGGCTTCATTTTGGATGCACGACTCCTGACTTACGTGCATGCCCTTCTTTCTGAACCTCACTTTCTGATTGTGTCACTGCAAATTCTGTCATTTTGGTATTTGATCTTGGAATGATTGTGACCTACTCAATAACTTTTCTTCCAAGCTCTTTTTCCTCTGGTTTCTGACACTAACTGGAACTCCATTAATAACTGGAAATATATTACATGTACTCACTAAGATCACTAATGGCTTTCATGTTGCAAAATCCAGTGGACTCATTTTAGTTTCTTCTCTTACTTGATATCTCAACAGAAACCAATACAGCTAGCCACCCTTCTTTCTTGATATATTTGCTTTGATAATATCATAAGCTCCTGGTTTTTTTCTCAACCTCACTGGCTACTCCTCATTTATGCAACCTCTAAATAACAACTATCTGCCAACTCCCACGCTTATATCTGCAGGTCATACTTCTGAGTTCCAGATCCACACATACAATGTCTATTTAGCATCTCTGTTTAGATGTCCTACAGACTCCTCAAATTCATTGTGCACTGAACTAAACTCCTTATCTTTCCCCCACCTAAAATTGGCTTCTTCCTAGAGAGTTCAAGTAAATGGCATCTCGATTCACTCGTTAGCCCGTGACAGTAACCTAAGAGTCATCCTTAACAACTCCCTTTCCTTCATCCAATTCAATGGTTTATACTTTCTAAATCTATCCCAAATAAACCATGTACTTCCATCTATCTCCATAATCATGCCCAGTCCACGGCACATTTCTTCCAGGTCACCACAAAGGTGTCCCTGCTTCTAGGATTACTCCTGGTCTTAATTCATTCTTTTTACAGTAATTTATGTGATCATTTCTAAATACAAATCTGCCCCCCTCACTGTCCTGTTTACGGTCCTTTATTGGCCTTCCATTGCTTTACAGGTTAAAGTCCAAAGCCTTCTATGTGACTTCCAAGGTGTTGCACGATGGGTGGATTCCTGTGGGAACACTGGCCTCTGGTCTTCTTCCAATTCTGCAAATTTTCTGTGCCATTTATAGCCTTGCAGATTTGAAAGATGACCTTCCCTCTCCTTGAAATACTCACAAATTTTCACCTGGGCAGCTTCACCTCCTACTGACTTTTCATTACAAATCTTCCATCTAAATCAAGTGTTCTCTCATTCTCCCCCGTAACACCTTATAATGTTTCTTCATACAATCATTGCTATTTTAAATTATACACAGGTGAACTTCAAACAACATACAGGTTTGGACACCAACCCCCCACACATAGTCAAAAATCTGCATATAACATTTAATTCCCCCCAAATTTAACTGGTAATAGCCTACTGTTGACCAGAAGACTTATCAATAACATAAACGGTCAATTAACACATATTTTGTATGTTATGTGCATTATATACTGTATTTTTTTTTTTTTTTTTTTTTTTGAGATGGAGTATTGCCCTGTTGCCCAGGCTGGAGTGCAATGGTGCAATCTTGGCCCACTGCAATCCCTGCTTCCCAGGTTCAAGCAATTCTGGTGCCTCAGCCTCCCCAGTAGCTGGGATTACAGGTGCTTGCCACCACACCCGGCTAATTTTTTATATTTTTAGTAGAGACAGAGTTTTGCCTTGTTGGCCAGGCTGGTCTTGAACTCCTGGTCTCAAGCAATCTGCCTGCCTCAGCCTCCCAAAGTGCTGGGATTACAGGCATGAGCCACCAAACCCAACCTATACACTGTATTCTTACCATAAAGAAAGCTATGGAAAATGTTAAGAAATAGGAAGGAAGAGAAAATATATTTACTTCATTCATTGAATAAAAGTGGATAAATAAAGGTCTTCATTGTCTTCATGGTTGAGAAACCTGAGGAGGAGAAGCAAGATGAGGGGTTGGTCTTGTTGTCTCAGGAGTGGCAGAGATGAAAGAAAATCCACATATAAGTGGACCTGCAAAGTTCAAACCTGTGCTGTTCAAGGGTCAACTGTATTATTTTATTTGATTATTTAGTTAATATTACTCTCTATATTTAGACTATAAGCTCCCTGAAGGTAGTGCCTATGTGCGTTTTCTACTTCTCTCTACCTCTGATGCCTTTTTCTGAAGTTGTTACATATTAAAGAATCAATGTTGAATGAATTAACACATCCTAAATTCCGTTCATTCAATAGCTGCCTACTTGCTATAACTCGGAACCTCTTGCCCTAGTTTTTGACATATTCGTTTAATTAACATCTTTGTAGCACGATATTAAACTAGAAGTTTGATCTAAGTTGCAATTATAATGAACACCAGGTTCAGGTACACAATCAAGATGCCAACTGTCAGAGGAAATGATAAGAACCAGTGTTATAATTCTTAGATATCCCCCCGTCTCTTTCTGTTCACATTAAGGATACAAGGGTTGAGAGAACGAAGATGAGGAGAATATTTGTGATGAGAATCTCTTTGGAAATAGTGGTGTTATGAGCATTCCCTCTTGTCCACCTAACTTCAAAAGAAGAGTCACATGGAAATAATCAGTGGGCCTCATATGTGTCCTTACAGTTAAATGGGGTTGGGGTACCTGCAGTGGGCTGATGTCTTATTGCCATTCTGGGAATCTAGAAAACAAAAGATAAGCTGGCTAGCTGCACTGGTGGTAAAACAAAGAAGGGTTTCTTCTGTGTTGACATGCTCAAAGTTTGACTGATCAAAGGATACCAAAGAGAGTCACAATTAGGGGATTTAAAATGCTTTTTAAAATAGTTCACCTAAAGGGCACCTTAGGTTAAGGTCTTAACCTTAACAAAGAGAATCTGGAAGTAGACTGTTGATTTTTAAGGACTGAAGAAGAACAAAGTCAGATAGAGAAGCATATATCCAGATTAAGGAAATTCCAGATGAGAGAATATCTATGATAAGTTTCCAAAGAGCATACAAAAAAGTCTCATGATAGAGACAGACAGATGGAAACATCTCTCAGGTCAGCATCTGTCATCTCAACAGTGCCTGTAAGCTAAAAACTTCTCTACTCCTCTTACATCTCCTTACATCCGTACCACCTCCCATATTTTATAGTCCAGTTTAACCTGGGAGGGTCAGATAGAAAAAGAGGAGAAACCAACCACATCATGTTTCCCCAAGGCAGGAATCTCATCTGCAACATGCTACTAGCAGGAGAGAAAGTGAGAGAGTAAAATGTGACCTTTTGATGAAGCTGAAGTCTCTTGTTATTATTAGTGTATAGGAATGGACATTTTTAATTTCCAAACTGAGTCTGTGTTTGCAATTTTAAGTAAACATAGACTTTTTCTTTCCTGAAACTGACCAGAAAAGTCAAGCTGTTAATCCTAGTTTGTATCCATGGAAAGTTAGGGCCACTACCACTGGGCAAGTGTAAAAGAGCAGTAGAAGATAAATATAAAAGTGCTTTGTGATCAAATCCCATGAGGCCTGACTATTCACAGTTACAGCAACATCTATAATGCTGTGAGTAAATAACCCTTTTGAAGAAATAAGAGACATTTTGTGCTTTTGATAGACTCATGATATTTGAAGTACATTAGGCTACTGCAGCAAAGAACCCTTCAAAATGTGTAATACAAACACATACACAAAATTATTTCTTGCTGGTTGGATGAACAGTTGGCAATTATTCAAGGACCCAGACTAATGGAGGCTATGCCATTTTCAAGATGTGGGTATTGTTCTTTATATATTCTCATTTTTGCCACCTTGAAGACACAATGAAGAAGACATGCATGGGAATTTTCAGAGGCCAAGCCTGGGAGTGGCACATGTCATTGCTGTGTCACCTTCCACTGGCTGGACTTCTATCACATAAATGCACCTACCAACAAGAGAGGCTAGCACCATAGTCTTTCTGCCCAGGAAGTAGAAAGTATAGACTTCAGAGAGAAGCTAGCAGTTTCTGCTGCATGGAGCATTATAAAACGGTAATTATATGTTGCACTGATGCTCTCTGGCCTCATCAACACATGGATATAAATGAGATTACATTAGTATTTATGTCCAAATTTGCAAATACATGTATATCAATTGATTGACCATAGACCCTCAATGCCCCCTGTAAAAGCCTGTGCAGGTTGTTTGTGGAAGCTCCAGCAAGATATTTACTGAGCTCAAAAATAATTCCATTAATGTTATTCTATTCTGATTTCCTTATAGCAACAACAAAAATAACACCAATAATAGCAAACGCTTTCTGAGACTTTTCCATATGCTAGTCACTGCTTTAAGCCCTTTACATGTATTTGTTAACTTAATATTTAAATATTAGACCCATTTTTCAGATGAGGAAATCAAGGCACAAAGAGGTCAAGTAACTTACTGAAGGTTAAAGAGCTAGTGAGTGGCAGCTCAGGATACAACTCCACTCAGTCCGACTCTAGACCCTCCCTGCTGAGTCTCTATATTCTCCTATCCTCCCACACCTAGGTCACCAATATACTCTAAAAAACCAATAATATCTATGATAAGGGTGCTGTCTTGGTCTGCTATCGTAACAAAACACCATTGCCTGGGTGCCTTAAACTGAAATTTATTTCCTCACAGTTTTGGAGGCTAGGAAGTTCAAGATCAAGGTTCTGATAGGATTTGCTTTCTACTGAGGGCCCTCCTCCTGGTTTGCAGACAGCTGCCTTCTCCCTGTGCCCTCGCATGGCAGAGAGAACAAGATCGCCGAGGTCTCCTCCTTTCATGAAGACACCGGCTCCATCAGATCAGGGCCCCACCTCATGACCTGACTTAACCTTAATCACCTCCTGAAAGGCCCTGTCTCCAATTCAGTCACATGGAGGGCTTAAAGCTTCAGCGTGCAAATTATGGGGAGACACAATTCACTACATAACAGGTATTCTCTTCTAGTCCTCCCCACACCATAAATTCTACAGGTACCTGAACTCCAGAAATAGGAAGAAAGCCCGTCTCCTAAACTCAGTTCTCTCCTTTACCTACTAGATCCTGAGCAACAATATTCATGCTTGGAATTTCATAAAACTTCCCAAGGAAACTATCCTGCAGCTCTCTCTATCGTGAAGATCAATTCCAGCTCTTTCTCTCAGTCTAGCATAGGAAAAGCAAGCTTTCCTTTCACTTTCCCCATGCTTCCCCACGTGTTCATGTACAAAATGCCTTCCTTTCCTTTATCTTCCAAATAGAGACTGTATCCACACTCCACGAACAGTAACTCACACACACATGCTGAAGGAGAGCTTTCCAGATCCCCCCACAGTCTGATGTTCAGTGTGGTTAGGCTGGTTCCTTCAGTTACCAGAGATCCTGGAGGATGCTTCCTTCACATATAGTCAAGTTGACCTGTCAGAGTGGGTGGAGTTGGGTACACAGCTTGTCAGTCATCCCCGTGTTGTAAATAAGCTGAACGCAGGATTCATCCCTCCAAGAGGAAATGAGGATATACTAACTGGGTGACCCAAAACAGAAAGAGACAGGCTATCTCGGACCATCAAATGGAGCTGTCATGATGCAGACAGGCTTCAGGGAAAATGGTGTGTGTTATCTAGGCCGTGTTGCCATTATGTATGACAGCTGCGTGTCCTGAATTTTCTAGGTCAGTCCCGATTTCAAATATTCTATCACCTTGTCAGACCATGTATTCCAATTTTGCATTTGGAAAATGTGGCCACTAAATTCTGAGGACACTGGATCAGCATATTAGTTTAGGGGGGTAGAATCAGCCTGAATAGTATTGATGAATATGTTTCAGAAAAATCAATCTTTCCTCAGGGGCAAAATTAGAGCTTATAAACTGAAGTCGCCGAGACCTCCAGAAGGAGGAAAATAATGACTCTAAAGCCAGCGTGAGAGTTTCTGCAGTCCTGAGAGGCATTTGCAAAACCAAATAGGGTAGGAGTCTCTTCTTTGGCTGATAGGGCAGAGAGACTCTGAGGGAGAGTGGCCTCAGTGCCTGTGTGTGGGTACCCCCCTTAGACAAGGCAGAATGACCTGAAGTGCTGGGCAAGGAATTGGCTTTAGATGCAGGTATTGGGAGAGAGACCTAAGGCTCCATTATTAATGTAGAATTGCACTAACAAACTCTAAGACAGATCAGAAATCTGAACATACCATGATTTAATATCCATCCCAAGGAGAGGTGACAGAGGGAGACAGGATGGGCGTACACATGGAAAAGGGGCAAGGACATTGGGGATGATGATCCCTTCCAGTTCCAGTCTGAGGCACAGTTGGTACATCAGCCCCCACCCCGTTCTCCTACAACTCCTCTGAGCAATGAATCTTAAAACCCTTTACAATTTAAGCAATTTACCAAAATTAGCAATCCATGGATACATTTATTCCCCTTGTCTTCAGGTAAATATAAAACTAAGGTTCTCTGAGACTATGGTCATTTTTGATATTAACATTTCTATAGAAGGAAAAACCACCAGTATCAATGTCTTGATTTCTGACTAAGAAAATGCTTCGTGTGGTCCACCCCCAGTATTTCCTGCTTTAGGCCAAACCCATACCCAGGGCCTCTGTGAGCCTAGATAATTTTTGTGCAAATTAGAAGAAGGTGCCTCGACCTCCAGGTGGCATAGCCCTGTTGCAGGGAAGCAGGATTGGGAGTACAGTGCAGACTGGGCTGCAGAGCCACCTTACCCCATGTCCGTGTCCTACCGTGTGCTCCAGGTCTGCCCACGGCCTCCCACCTAGGTCTCATGGTGGTGGAGATTGTCAACTGGTCACAATCCATGCTTTAGGCATTTGTAATAAAACTTCCCAAATCTGAAGTAATTTAAAGACAGAATCAGAAAACTACCTCCATAAAGGTATATGCTCTCCAGATAGAGAGCACCCACAAGTTGAACTGTTTCATACAAAAGTCAATTGTTTTTTAAGACCTCAGAGCTTTATAGACTGTTGATGTTTCTAGAGTTACCATGGGCACGCCATTTAACATGGATGCTACAGGGACCACAGGGGTGAATAGGGTACATTTTTTTCCTCCAGAATCAGAACAGTTTTATATGAGTGATAAGGTCGACATGCCTAAACAGCCAATAAAAGTGAAAAGCTGTATAAATTTAAGTGTCAAGTGAATGGAACTAAGATATGCTGCAGAAATTCAGAAAAGAAGAGAGAACATCATGGGCCATAGGACTCACAGAGGCTTCATGAAGAATTCAAATATATAAAATGGAGAAAGGGAGGGAAAGAATGATACATTTGTGACAAGGGAAAAAAATTGTCTAGTTTCAGGTGCAGAGGCAGTGAAAGGCAAAGAAGATGACAACAACAAAACTTGAAGGTCTGAATTGAACCTGAGATCATGGTCAATGTTCTTAGAGAAAAAAGTGATGAATATTGCATATGCATATCTGGGAAGTAAATTATTTATTTATTTATTTATTTCATTTATTTATTTATTTTGAGACGGAGTCTCGCTCTATCACCGAGGCTCTGGGAAGTAAATATTTAAAAGACAACATTTATTTAGAAAGTCAGCTTGAGGAACTCAAAACATCAGAGACTTAGTAATAGAACAAACACAAGTTCAAAATTGGGCTCCACTCCTCATGAATTACATAACCATGACATGTTTCTTAATCTCTCCAAAACCCCATTTCCTTATTTGTAAAAGTAGAAATAAAAAATGCCAGTTTTCTAAGATAATTAAGGAGACTGAAAGCAATACAGAATATATGTGTCTGCCATATAGTAGGTGTTCAGTAGTCAGGAGGTCTTGGGATTATTTCAGCTTCAAAATCCTCTAACTATGAATGACCTGAGGGTAAAATAATCAGTTTTATCTTTGACTTCTAAGACTACTGCAAACATCGATGGCTTCTATATGCATCAAAAATAACCAATCGTAAATTGTAATGCAAGATGGACTCTTGTCAGGGTTCTTGGTTATAAACAACAGAAACTGATTCTGGCTATCTAAGGCAGAAACAAAGCTTATTGGTAGGGTATTACGTAGTCCACTGCATTGACTGGGGACAGGGGTTCAGGAAGAACCGAGGCAAACAATGTTCAGCCAAGATCATGCCAAAGGCAATTGGCATAGCACACCACTAGTGACACCACCATTGGACGCCCACTACCATGCTGCTGGACTGCTCCATCCCGGCAATTGCACTACCACGCCACTGAACAGAACTCTGGCCTCCAGGCACCTGCTATGCCAAAAAAAATTCTCTAACTAACCCTTTGCCTTATTATCTTAAGGTTTACAACCTGAGAGTGGCATTTCATTAACCAAGCTTAAATTATATGTCCATTCTCTAGCTACCCCGGGTAGGAAGATAAAATGCCCCCACTACTTTATCTTCTGTAGTGAGAGACAGGTAGGAAACAGAGGCCCTCCTTTCCCATGCCTTGAGATTCTCTCAACATAGAAAAGGAGTGTGGCTGGCAAAAATAGCAAAATTACAAATGTCCAACGTGCACTAGCAATCAAAATCTGCTGAATATACATGCACAAATCTACAAAGAAATTATGCAAGACCTATAGAAGAAAACTATAAAACTTTCCTCAATAAAGGAGAAAAGTCTAATATTAATGTCAAGGCATACCATGTTTCTGAAGCAGAAGCATCAATATGGTGAATACGTCAATCTTCTCTCGATGTACAAGTTCACTGAAATTTTCTATCAGAATCACAGAGTTTTTATTTGTTCATTTGTTTTAAAATTTGACATTTCTAAAGTTCATACATAAAATGATTTATGTAAAAGAGCAAAGAAATTTTTGGAAAACAATAACAAATGAGCGTTTGTCATACCAGATATCAAAACATACTATAAACCTACAATTGTATGGCATGGTATTGACCCAGGAATAGATTCATAAATAAGTAGAGCAAACTAGCACTCAGTCATTATACAAACAGACATTTTGTGTGTGTGTGTGTGTGTGTGTGTGTGTGTATATATATATATATATATATTTCAGATCAGTGGGGAACCAGGGGTCAGAAAACTTTTTCTTTACAAGACAATATTATAAATATTTTAGACTTTGTGGGACAAAGTCTCTGTTGCAACTACTCAACTCTGCCTCTGTAGTGTAAAAACAGCCATAGGCAATACTAAACAAATAGCTGTGTTCCAACAAAACTTTTTGTACAAAAACAGGTACTGAGCAAAATGTGGCCTTTGGGCCATAGTTTGCCAACTTCTTGTGTAGACTAATCAATAAATAGTGTTGAAATTAGCTTTTTTGAAATAAGTCTGAACTCTCCCACTATGTGCAAAAATAAAATCCATTTAAATGCAAGTATCTAAATGTGAAAAATAAAACTATAAAAGTATCAGAAAAAGGTAGAAGACACAGAAACATGCAAAAAATAACAGATGTGACTACATAAAACTTTAAAGCTTCCATACTCAAAAGACTGAAAGTAATTATAAAACACCAGGAAAGACTGGGAGAAAATATTTGCAATGGTTTTATTGAAACAAAGGATTAATATCCAAAATATATAAATCATACCTACAAATTAATTAAAAAATATATAGACTAAATTTTAAAAAATACAAACAGAAAATTCACAGAATAAATCAAACCAATGAAGATTAAGTTGCTCAACCTCACCAGTAATAAGAAAGAGGTTGACCGGGCATGGTGGCTCACATCTGTAAGCCCAGCACTTTGGGAGGCCAAGGCGGGTGGATCACCTGAGGTCAGGAGTTCGAGACCAGCCTGGCCAACATGGTGAAATGCCGTCTCTACTAAAAATACAAAAATTAGCTGGGCGTAGTGGCACATGCCTGTAGTCCCAGCTACTTGGGAGACTGAAGTAGCAGAATCACTTGAACCCGGGAGGCGGAGGTTGCAGTGAGCCGAGATCACACCACTGTTCTTAAGCCTGGGTGGCAGAGTGAGACTCCATCTCAATAAATAAATAAATAAATAATAAATAAGAGGTGAAAAATATATATGCTTATCTCTCTCTCTCTCTCACTATATATATTTTTATATATATATAGTTTCTATATATTTTTTCTATATTAGCAAAAAATAAAATATCAGCATGGGCGAGAACACACAAAAACAGGCAATCATGTACTATTTGTGAGAGAATGAGCCAATAAACTAATTTCTAGAAGACAGTAATATCTAAGAAAAATTTTAAATACATACCCTTTGACATAATAACAGTGCTTGTTGAGATCAACTCTAAAATGCTTGCATAGGTATGCGAAGATTTCTTTTTGCATGTTTGTTAACTTTTGTTTACTTGTAATGGTGAAAAACTAGAAACACTAACTGCAGATCAAAGGTGGAACGACTAAGAATAAGGTAGACATATTTGCTGATGTAAGACACAAATCTAAGAGAAATTAGCCAGATGGAAAACATACAAATAAGAATTATAACACAGCATGAACTCACATTCTTAAAAAAAAATTTATGCATTAATACATGAGGTCAGGAGATCGAGACCATCCTGGCTAACATGGTGAAACCCCGTCTCTACTAAAAATATTTTTAAAATTAGCCGGGCTTGGTGGTGGGCCACCAGCTACTCAGGAGGCTGAGGCAGGAGAATGGCATGAACCCAGGAGGCGGAGCTTGCAGTGAGCCGAGATTGCGCCACTGTACTCCAGCCTGGGCGACAGAGCCAGACTCTGTCTCAAAAAAAAAAAAAAAAAATTATGTCTTAATAGAGAAAATAATTTTTCAAGCAGCGCTGAAAAAATTCCCTTGGAAAGGTGGGGTTCCAGGGAGGTAAATGTTAATGTTTTAATCTATATGTGTGTCAGTGCTGGAACCTTTTCCAAGATCTAGTGTAGTTTACCAGGGAGGAACAGGACCCATCTCCAGCAGATAGATCTGCCTGCCGGTCCCTTGCCCTTTCATTTTCCTATATGCCTCTTTCTCATATCGACCAGTGTGTCTTTTCATTTTGCTTATCAGTTGTTGTGAGTTGAATTATGTCACCCAAAATATATGTTCAAGTCCTAATGCTTATACCTGTGAATGTGACCTTATTTGAAAATAGGTTTTTGCCATTGTAGTCAAGTTAAGATGAGGTCATGCTGAATTGGGGTACTGTCTACAAGAGAAAGGAGAGGGCTATTTTGACACAAAGACACAGAAAAGACACACTGATAGAAGATGACCATGTGATGAGGGTGGCAAAGATTGAAGTGCTGCAGCTGCTAGACAAGGAACTCCAGGGGGCACTAGAAGCTAGGAGAGAGGCGTGAAACAGATTCTCCCTCAAGCCTCCAGAAGGAAGCAACCCTGCTGACACCCTGATTTTGGACTTCAGGCTTCCTAAACAGTAATATAATAAATTTCCATTGTTGTAAGCCACCCAGTTTGTGGTAAGTCAGTACAGCAGTCATAGAAAACTAATACAACAGTGTTTACCAAAAACTGTGTTTTTTGATCCACTATCCACTCTGTGTATGTATACCTACAAAAAGAATAGTAGCCAAAAAGGTGTCTGAAAACTGTGAGATATCTGATCGTTATCAATTATCAGACACATTTTTGGCTGCTATTCTTTTTGTAGATACACATGCACAGAGTAACAATTACAGAGTAACAATTACCCTGTTATGAATAGGGGTTCAAACAGAGGTAGGATGACTACCAGCTAGCGTATTTTCTGAGAGATTCCTGCACTGAGGGTGGACTAGATGCCTTCCTAATGTTCATAAACATAGGAGTCCATGAGTCTCTGTGACAAAACAGCACTGTGCTTAACAGCAAGGATTTGAAATGAGAAAAATTTGGTTTGGAATTCTGGTTTCACTACACACTAACTACTTGACCTTGAAAAAATTTAATTGCCAAGAGCCTAAAATAATAATGCTGCTGCTTCTTTTTTAATTTTTTAATTTTTTAATTTTTATTTTTGTTGTTGTTGTTGTTGAGACGACGTCTCGCTCTGTCACCCAGGCTGGAGTGCAGTGGCGAGATCTTGGCTCACTGCAAGCTCCGCCTCCCAGGTTCCCACCATTCTCCTGCCTCAGCCTCCTGAGTAGCTGGGACTACAGGCACCTGCCACGATGCCTGGCCAATTTTTTTGTATTTTTAGTAGAGGTGGGGTTTCACCATGTTAGCCAGGATGGTCTCTATCTCCTGACCTCGTGATCCGCCCTCCTCAGCCTCCCAAAGTGCTGGGATTGCGAGCATGAGCCACCGCGTCCGGCCAATAATGCTTCTTGAATGCATTAGCATTCTTAGATAAAAGCAATTGACACTCACCAGTAATTCAAGAACAGAAATGTGCTAAAGGAATGTGTTAAAGGGATATTGTATAGTTTACTGGAAGCACCAGCAATCCAAAGGCTGCCACTGAAGTCTTCAGAACTAGTTGTAGTTAACTGCTGTTGCAGCCACATGATACTCACTAGAAAAGATTTTTTTGGTAGCTCCTGCTTTTTCTTGTCAGTATGTAAAGTGAACGTCTCATTGGCGGAACCCAGGTTGTGGGCCCATGCCCTAGCTGCTAATGGGGCTGGAAATTGAATGATAATGGTAGCTATTATTTACCGAGTATATACTATGTGCCAGGCACTTTTGTTGTATTTCCATATATTAATTCACTTAATTCCCACAAGACCTCTGTGAAATCAGTATGTCACCCCCATTTTCACTGATGAGGAAACAGAGACACAGAAGAGTCATGTAACTTAACCAAGGTACACAGCAGTATATGTGCAGAGCTGGGATTAAACCCTAAATTATCCAGCTCCAGACCCTGCCATCATTGGGAATACTCCTTTCTGCTCTTCATCTGGCATTTTCATCGTTGACAGAGGTGGTCACTGACCACTTCAAAAAGCAACAATTTCTTCAAACATAAGAAGAGGATTCAGATTTTGAATAGCCAAATTAAAAAAAAAAAAAAAGAAACACAAATGTTTATTACCTTTGCCTATGATTTATCTCAAAGAGCTGTCACTTATTAAAAGAACAATGCAGCTGGATGCGGTGGCTCACGCCTGTAATCCCAGCACTTTGGGAGGCCAAGGCCAGTGGATCATGAGAGGTCAGGCGTTTGAGACCAGCCTGGCCAACATGGCGAAACCCTGTCTCCACTAAAAGTACAAAAACTAGCCGGGCGTGGTGGTGTGTGCCTGTAATTCTAGCTACTCCGGAGGCTGAGACGGGAGAATGGCTTGAACCTGGGAGGTGGAGATTGCAGTAAGCCGAGATCGTGCCACCACACTCCAGCTTGGGTGACAGAGCAAGACTTCATCTAAAAAAAAAAAAAAAAAAAGGGAAAGAACAATGCATACCTAATGACTAACACAGTGACTGGTGCAAAGCATCCCATCAGTGGAAAATTGTTTTTGTAATAATAGTTGCTATTACCACGTCCTTCTTGACTTTGACCAGCCACTTCTGGGCTGCTTCTACCAGTTGTTACTTGTTCTGGTATAGCTCTACCACTCACTCTCTGACCCCAGGCAAGTGACTTCACCTTTCTGAGCCTCACTCTTCTTATCTGTAAAATGGAGATGTGTTTGGAAAGGGGTAAAACTTTTAAACTGTGTTCTTTCCAGGATCCTTCCAATTTTGATGTTTTTTTAACTCAGACCTTCCAGTCTCTAATGCCCAATCCCTTCCTATGGAATTCTGTAATTCTTACAATTCATAACTCACAATTTCATTCCAGGTTACATGCCACCTTCTACTATAATCATTACCAGTTGTTTCCTTCTGAAATTGTTTTGCACAAAATGGCATTTCAGAACATAGGGTTTTCTGGAAATTAAATTGATTTTATACATAAGAGGTTGGTTGTGGCAGTTCTTTATGTGTACACACACACGCACACACACACAATTACTCATCATCTGATATATGCTCTGGTGCCCAGTCAAGTCAGGGCCATAAAAGGTAACTTGGTTGAGAAAGAGAAGGGGGAGTCCATCCTCAGCTGCCTCAGAAAATGTCCTGAAGTTTTTCTAGAAAAATGACAAGCCCCTTCCTCCTTTATTAACAAAAGGGATCTTAAAGGTATTGCATTTGCATGTCTCTTGGAACAGCCTCTTAGAGTTCCGTCCCAACATCTTCCTCCATTTTCCCTCCTTATTTTTCATATTTGTTTCCAAGATAGTCAACCAGCAAGGGTTCCTTTAGTTTTCACTGCCAGATGGGATTCTTAGAGTGAAGATATTTTTACACATTGGTCACTGCAACTTACCCTGTAACTTTAAAATTTTTGCTTCCAAAAAAAGAAACTTTCTGACTTCTTCATCTTTAATCTCAAAGGTGCTTTCTGCTCAGCACCTTTTCAATTTACGTTTATAGTATTTGTATTCTATGTGAGACAGTAAGATCTTCAAAGGTTGTACATTCATTTTTCATATTCAAGAAAACATCCATCATTTTTTATGTTATTAAATAATGAACAGCGTGAATTCTCATACATAGTCACTACCTTCTGAGATACGCAACTCTAGCCCATTTACAGATAAGAAAAATGAGGTTTAGAGAGTAAAGTTACCAGCCAAAGGTCACACAACTAGAATCAGGTCTTGTCAGACGAAGACCTGGATTTTCAGCCACCCTGCTCAGTGTATTGCCTGCTGCACCCCAGGGGCTCCCTGATGTCCTGTGGGTGGAAAGGATTGTGTTGCAGACAACTGACTGGTGTGTGGACAGCACTCAGGCTGTTCCGCAGTTGGTTACTCTGCAGCACAGGTTGGTGCCACTACAACCTCAAGGTCTGCTATCCCAGCTGGGCCCTCAGCGCTGCCCAGTAATCCTGCAATGGTCTCTAACTAGTTCCTGATCCAGTTATGCCCTCGGGGGTGCCACCCTAGTCATTCTCAGATGTGCCTTTGCTTATGTCATTATGGCAAAAATACAAGCCTCCAGGCAACTTCTCAGCTCCCTCCCCTGCCTCCTGTACACAGATGTCCACTATGCTTTTTCTTTCTTCCTTCTGGTTTGATGTCCATGCATACTTTCTCTATTAACGTTTTAGATCGCATCCCATTTTACCACCACATGAATGCTGCTCCATCAATTATCCCTCTTGTTTATTCAACTTCTCCCTTTATAATGGTTCTTATTCAGCAAACAAATACCCTCGAATCTCTCCCATTAAAACAAAAGCACAAACACACAAATCAAAACAATACCTTCTTGCTCAAACTTCCTACCTCCTCTCCTTCCCTTTATTACCTCCTTGAAAGTATTAACTACATCAGCTCTTTCTAATACCTTGTAAGTTCTAATTTCTCACATTTACCTTCCAATGATACCTCTCTCTGAACGTTCATCTTCCTTTGGACACCAAAGTCCACCATATGACTAAACTCTGTCTTTTAGAGACTTAACACTGTAGAATTCTTATTAAAACTCTCTCCTCTTTTGACATTTGTTGAGATAACTCTTTTCCCATTTTCCTTCTACCCTGCTGGCCACACTTTGGTTTCCTTCCTGGACCTCATCCTTATCCTTTGTTTTTCTCAGCCTTTACACTGTCATTAGGTGATCTCACTCATAACCACCTAGGAACGATAAATCCAAATCCATATATTCAGCTCAAATTTCTTCCCTGATACCCTTATAGCCAACAGCTATACTGGTATCTATTTGAGCATTCTTCTAGCCTTACATTCAAAATATCCCCTAAAGAATTATTTTGCCTTAGTTGCTGCTCTTGCATGTGCTGCTCTGATTATATTCACAATCTTGGTGAATGGTACCACCCTACAAAATAATTTCCCAAAGCAAAACCCTTGATTCCTCCCTCCTCTTTATTCTACATACAAATAGTTCAAGCTTTTTATATGCTACCTCTTAACATCTTTTTAATACATCTGCTTTCCTCTCTTTAGCAACTGTTACTTCATTCTTGATCCCATTTGGATGGCTGCACTAGCCTCCTTACCCATCTCTCAACCTCCAGTCTGGCCTTTTTCCAACACATTCTCCTCCCTGATGGAGTAATCTGTCCAAAATATAAATCTAATCCTGCCACTTACCCCTATTAAAATCCTTCAATAGCTCCCCTTAGTTTTCAAGATAAAGTTCAAACTCCTTAGCTTAGCACATAAAGCTCTTTGTGATCTCTCCCCTGAATAATACTCCAGCTTCCTTCCTCCCTGCCCCACTATTCTACCTTGCATATCCCTTACTCCAACAATACTGAAATACATGCAATTCCCTAAACCCATTGCCTTAGTCTGTTTATGTGGTAAAGCATAATACCTGAGACTGGGTGATTTATCAAGAACAGAAACTTACTTCTCACAGTTATGGAGGCTGGGATGTCCATGATCAAGGTGTGGACAGATTAGGTGTCTGGTAAAGGTCACTCTCCACTTTTAAGACGGTGTCTTAATGCTGCATCCTCTGGAGGGGATAAATTCTGTGTCCTTACATGGATAAAGGTGGAAGAGCAAGCAAAACCAAGTGCTGTTTGAGGCCTTAATTACTTTCACAAGGGAAGAGCCTTCATGGCCTAATTACCTCTTAAAGGCCCCAACTCTTAATAGCATTACATTGACCATTAAGTTTCAACACCTGAATTTGGAAGGGACACACTCAAATTAGAGTGCCCATCATGCTAATTAATTCTTGCATGTGAGTATACATGCTGTCTTCCATGCATGCAATGAATGCCCTGCTTATCCCGGCCCAGTCTCCATCTGGTATATCCAGAGTGCCCCTAACCAGTGTTAAAATCCAGCTTAATGGCCACTTCTTCCAGGTGGTTCTACCTGATCCTTTAATTTGATTTACACTTACTTTTCCTAGGGTCCTGTAGAAACACTAGACCATTTTTTTTTTTTCGGAAAGAATGGATGGATGAATAGTTGAGAGAGTGAATGAATGAATGAATGAATGCCTTGACTCTTACCCATCTTACATCCCCATTACCTACCACAGTCAGGCACATACTCAATACGAGTTTGTAAAACTGATTTTACATGAGGGGTGCTTTTGTGCAACTAATCAAAATTATAGCATACCTTCATGCATTTTTCCCCTTTATAAATCCTAAATCTCATCTAACAATGCATGTAGTTCATCTTAAGGAGTACCCTAAACAAGTGTGCGTATGGATCTACATTTATCCATGGCATGGATTTCCTCTGCTTATTCTCTAATAAAAATAGGGAATTGCCAGGATAAGAGTCAGGGCCCTTGAAGATGACATTCCAATATGGTAAGGAGCCAACTAACGTATAATAGTGGAAGTTTACTGACAGGGCCCTTCTATTACTTTCCCATGCATGCTGAGACTCTTGGCTGCATGGATTTTGGAGATCCAGGCAATGTGGGACAGTAAAGCCTTTCAATAAAAACACGATACGCCAGGCAGCTGCAAATACTCCCTGCAATTTCTTCCCTTCCTTCTTCGATCCCAAGGACATATGTCAGTGGCTGCTGTCAGATCAGAACAAGCCATTGATCTACAGGGCGTGAGGGAAGGCTAGAATATTGATGTCAGAGATTCTCTCTATGTATAAGCTGCTCCTTAATAAATGAGGTGCCTTGGGAATTCAGGCTTCTTGGACTAATAAACACCTAAAGGAGTAAAAGTCACCAGCATGCCCTGCCTTCACTCTGTAGGCCAATGCCTTCACAGCTAGCAGTAATTTGGGCCTAGAAATCAGTGTTTATATAATTAAAGCCTTTTCTTTCCATCACCTTGACTTAAATTATTTTCCTGAAGGTAGTTTTATTTATAGCACACAGTTGAATGTGAGAGGTCCCATTGTGTAATAAAAGAAAAGTAGAGTAAGATATGGAAGACTGGGTTTTAGTCCTAAGTAACTGACTAAATATCCCCTTCTCCTTTCTCTTGGTGTTGGCTTCTCCATAAGTAAACTGATTGTTTGGCCAGATCAGGAGACCCAGAGATGGGACTTAGAGTTTCACCTGAGGAGATTTAACATGAGGCCCGTGGATGGGACTCAGGATTTTGTTAAGTCCTAGAAATCAGATGTAAAATTTGATACATACATTCATTTTTTTCCACTAGGAAGACCTATAGTTTTTGCCAAATTTACAAGTGAAACTAGGGTTCGCAACATTATAAAATGGAGGGTTTTACTACGTCTTAGTCCATTTTCTGTTGCTTATAACGGAATACCTGAAACTGGGTGCTTTACAGAGAAAAAGAAATTTACTGCTTACAGTTTAGAGGCTGGAAAGTTCAAGGTTGAGGAGCCGCACCTGGTGAGGGCCTTCTTGCTGGTGGCAATGCTCTGTAGAGTCTCAGGGGAACACAGGGTATCACATGGCAAGGAAACTGAGCATGGTAGGCCAGGTCTGTCTCCTCTTATAAAGCCGCTAACTCCATTTCCATGATAACTCAGTAATCCATATACCCGTTAATCCATTAAGCCATAAATGGATTAATCTATTCCATTAAGATTCTGCCCTCATGACCCAATCACCTCTTAAAAACATCACCTCCTGACTGGCGCAATGGCTTATGCCTGTAATCCCAGCACTTTGGGAGGCCAAGGCGGGTGGATCACCTGAGGTCAGGAGTTTGAGATCAGCCTAGCCAGCATGGTGAAAGCCTGTCTCTACTAAAAATACAAAAAAAAAAAAAAAAAAAATCAGTTGGGCATGGTGGCAGGTGCCTGTAATCCCAGCTACTCAGGAGACTAAGGCAGAGAATCACTTGAATCTGGGAGGCAGAGGTTGTAGTGAGCCAAGATCATGACACTGCACTCCAACCTGGGTGACAAGAGCAAAACTCTGTCTCAAAACAAACAAACAAACAACACACACATGCACACACACACACACACATCCCTCACCTCTTAATGTTGTCACATTGGGGATTAATTTCTACATGAATTTTGGAGGGGACAAATATTCAAACCATAGCATACTAGATCTCAGCATTTGTACTTCTTCAAGGCAAAGTGAGGAAACTACTGAAGTTAAGGGGAAGAAGCTAAGAGACTTGGGTTCAAATCCCAGGTCTTCCGCCTGCACCCTTTGTCTTTTTGAATGGGTCATCTTACCACAGTGACTCTATTTCTTCATGTACGAAATAGCAATAATAATAGCTGTCTCACATGTTGTAAGCTACCTTCATGTGTTATGAAGAGTAAGAGAAATAGTGCACATAAAAACAAAATTGGTATGTCAGAAATGTTCAAGGAATCATTGTTCAGTGAATATCTGAAGAATCAGAACATAGAGAGCCACTACTTCATCTCCTGCCCCAGAATTCTTGCCATCTAAATTCATAGTTTCCTGGGTGTGATCATGAACTGATGAAATTTTAACATTGTTTTTCTTCAGGAAGGTGAGAAAAGAAATAGACCTATATGATTACCATGTTTCCACACAAATGGACGTCCATTTGAACTAATAGAATCATTCTAAGTCTTTAAAAGTAAGAGACAGAGTCCAGGCCAGGTGCGGTGGCTCATGCCTGTAATCCCAGCACTTTGGGAGGCTGAGGCAGGCAGATCACAAGGTCAGGAGTTCGAGACCAGCCTGGCCAATATGATGAAACCCCATCTTTACTAAAAATACAAAAAAATTAGCCAGGCATGGTGGCGCTCACTTGTGGTCCTGCCTACTTGGGAGGCTGAGGCAAAAGAATCGCTTGAACCTGGGAGGTGGAGGTTGCAATGAGCCGAGATCACACCACTGCCCTCCAGCCTTGGCAACAGAGCAAGACTCTGTCTAAATACATAAATGAGAGATGGGGCCCAGCTAATGTGGCTTAATCTTTGACCTGAATATTAAAAAAAAAAAAAATCCATTTCCCTAGATCCTTATTTTGACATCATGTCTGTCCAAAAACCTGGTAATACGAGGTTAATACTCAGGGTCATGCACTGAAGGGTGTAGGTTTGGAGATCGCATGGGAGAAGTGGCCTCAGACTGACAAGAAGTTTGTTGCATAGCTAGCTGGCACTGCATTAGACCTAGAAAACCTACATACTTAGAATCAGCCAATAACATCCCACCAACACCTGTGCCCATGTCACCAAAAGATTGGCTGCTTTACTGTCCACATCTTTCTCTGTCTTACAATCACCTTAACCTACGTAGAGCTCTTTTGTAAAATCTTTTTTTCCAAGGAGCTTATGCATATTTTTAAAATTACATTAATCTTCAATGCATTGTTATCTTTTTTTTATTTTTTAAAGAGACTGGGTCTCACTCTTTCGCTCAGGCTGGAGTACAGTGGTGCGATCATGGTTCACTGCATCCTTGATCTCCTGGGCTCAGGTGATCCTTCCACCTCAGCCTTCTAAGTAGCTAGGACCACAGGCATATTCCACCACACCTAGCTAATGTTTTAAATTTGGGGGGGATGGGGTCTCTCTGTGTTGCCCAGGCTGCTCTCCAATTCCTGGGCTCAAGCAACCCTCCAGACTTGGTCTCCCAGAGTGCTGGGATTATAAGCATGAGCCACCATCTATCTTTATTTTATAGATGAGGAAATGAAGTTCATGAGCATAGTAAGAGATATAATGGATATGAATCCAGGTGTCTCAGACTCAATAGTTTTTAAACTAATCCCTAAGACCTCAAGACATATTGATTAACAAAATATGGTCCTTGCTCTTGTGGACCAATGCGAGACACAGATATGTAAACAGAAGACTATAATATAGGTCCTATGTCTCTCGCTCTCCAGGTTGGATGTATGCAAAGAGGATCTGAGAGCAAGGAAGTTCAACTACCTAGAGTTGTTGGGAAAGAGAAGTGGATGTAAAACGTAAAGTTGATTAAAGGCCTCTTTTAAGAGTTGAGTCTTTGAAGATGGAAGATAATTAGTCTAAAGAAGGCAGGCCATGCCACACAAAATGATGAGCACATAAAAAAGCACAGTGGCAAGTGCCAGACATCAGGGAACCCAAACTCACATGTCACTAAGATGTAAGCGTTCCTGGCGATATGGAGAACTTGCAAAAAGCCCCACATTCTGTTAGCAGCCTTGAGAGATGGGAGGCTGCCCTTGTGCCAAGAATGAACTTGTGATCTTAGCTCTGGTGCTCTGGAAAGCGATAAGGGCTTTGGGGACCCCTGAAACTGGTTTTTCACTCCCTTTCTCTAACCCAGACATCCCAATCTCAGCACGAAAGGTTACAATTTCCCTGGGAAGAAATTGTGCTGACCTCAGGTTTTCACAGAGTGTGGTATTTCTGCTTGGCTGCACAGCCGGCTGAAACACTGCTAAAATAACTAGTGAGCAAGATGTCCCAAAAGTAAGCAGCTGCATAGGAGGGCTGAGCAGAAGTTTGCTTGTGGTTTATTCACCTCAAGCGAGGAAGACAAGGTGACTACATTCTGAGAAGTTGTAAATGCTCCAGGGACCGGCTGCATTTTGCAACTCAGCTCCACCAGTGCCCATTTTCTCATCCAAAGGAGAGGGAGTGTTCACTGCACAGCTGATAGCATCAACAAGGAGGGGTTCCAGGGCCAAAAAAAGCAGTCCAGGAATAAGGGTCCTGATTTTCTTTTTGTATTTTCCATTATTTGGACCAAGAATTTTCAGGCTTTCATTTGCCCCTCTGCAAAACAGGAAAATATTTCTCACTATAATACTGTAAACTTACATGTCATAAATGTTTTTTAAGTATTTAACTGTTGATTGTTCTCAACAAAGATAATGAACAAACGTGGTCTGGATTCCTAGGAGTTGTAGAAATTAAATCTGATCTTACACAATTGATTAAATCTATTCAGTGCTTGAATTGAGAAAGTCAAATAAGCCAGAATATTTCCCACTGCATTTTCCTAACCCTGATTATCCATGGGACAGATGCCCCTTGCTCAACCCATATTTGGTAAAGGCATATACATTCAAGTTCAACTCTTTGGGGTTAACAAACTCTTCTTTTAAAAATAAAAGTCTTGGGCCGGGCGCGGTGGCTCAAGCCTGTAATCCCAGCACTTTGGGAGGCCGAGACGGGTGGATCACGAGGTCAGGAGATTGAGACTATCCTGGCTAGCACGGTGAAACCCCGTCTCTACTAAAAAATACAAAAAAACTAGCCGGGCGAGGTGGCGGGCGCCTGTAGTCCCAGCTACTCGGGAGGCTGAGGCAGGAGAATGGCGTGAACCCGGGAGGCGGAGCTTGCAGTGAGCTGAGATCCGGCCACTGCACTCCAGCCTGGGCGACAGAGCGAGACTCCGTCTCAAAAAAAATAAATAAATAAATAAAAGTCTTATGAAGAGGGGAACATAAATTACTAACCATTTAGTATGATTATTTTACTCAGCTTAGTGCCCTTCCATACCACTGGTGGCATAGAAACAAGGAGAACCTCCTGATGTGAAAAAGGAAAAAACATGTTTACCAGGGACTTCTGCTTCTGACTATAATGGAAAAACCAAAATCAGATTTGTCCTCCTGCCTTAAACAACAATAATAACAACCACAAAACCAGACTAAATACACACATACACACACACACACACACACACACACACACGCACACAAGATTTTCAATCATTGAGCACAGGTTCCACAGGACTGTGAATTCTCAGAGAAAACAATAAATAAATGAAGTGGCCCCTATCATTGTAGAATATTACAGTCTGAAAGCAATTTCTAAGTTACTTTTCAGGGAAAGTGAAACCAACAAGGGTTTGATGGTCTTGCTGAGTTGAAGAGATGGAGACTGAAATTAAAGGAGACCAAGGTAGCTAGAAGTCGGAGGAAGGACATAGGAGAGGAGATATTCACAGAGAGAGCTCCAGAGGTCTGAAGAAAGGGTCTCTGAAACCTTTGGCTGAGACCTGCTATGAGTATGCATGTAAGAAAATAACCTGAAACTGGAAAAAGAATCACCAGAAAATAGAAGGCAGAACACTATCTGGAGATCAAATGGGGATGAGAACAATTTATTCTCGCACCAGTCAGAATGGAAAGACTTCCAACATGTAAGATTAGATTATGTATAAATTCCTTGAGTAAAATTGCCTTAGTAGTGGAAGTAAATTAGCACTATACAAAAGTCTGCTCTAAACCTGGCCTAGAAAGTTAAAGAGCAAACCTTATAAAAATCAAGCTAATCTGAAGTAACTTAAGTACAAACCAAAATAAAGTGTGATGCTCTTTAAAATAATATAACAAAATCCAACAATTCAACATAAAAAATTCATAATATCTGCATTCAATCAAAAATATGTAATGAAGTAGAAAAATATGAACCGCAACCAGGAGAAAACCTAATTAATTAAAGCAGACCCAAAAATAACAGGTGATAGAATTAGCCAATAAAGATGTTAAGATAGTTATCATAAAAATGCTTCATAAGCTCAAAAAGGTTAAAAAAAAAAAGACATAAGCATGAGAAGAGAAATGAACTTTCGGGGTGTGTGTGTATGTGTGTGTCCAAGCAGAACTTCTGGAGATGCAGATGTAGAAGTTAGAAAACTTTTGTCTACTTGAGGTATGTTAACTAATCCAAAAAAGTAAAGAAAAGAAGAGAGAAGAAAGAAAATGTTTTTACTTAACTCTAGAGAAAGGAGACAAACTAGAGAATTTCAAAGAACTGAACCTTCTTACTCCAACTTTAAGAATACAACTTAATCAGTTTTGACAAATATTACAGTCATTACTATTATCACAATCGTAACATAGACAATTTTTATACACCCAAAAGTTCCCTCATGCCCTTTTGCAGTCAATACTGGCATCTACTCCCAGTGTCCATCAAGCGATCAACTCTCTGCCTATATTATTTTGTGTTTTCCAGATTTCATATAAATGGAATCAAACAGTATACCAACTTTTGTGTCTGGTTTTTTCCACTCAGCATAATGCTGTGAGATTTATACATGTTATTGCACATAATAAAAGTTTATTTTTAAATTGTTGAGTAGCACTTAATTTTATAGAGATGAAAAATAGAATATCTGCAATGAAAAAGACATTGGGTGGAGTTCACAGCAGATCAAACAGAGGAGAAGAAAAGATTAGTAAATTTGAAGATATAGCAATATAATCTATCCAAATGAAGGAGGAAAGGAAAAATCTTTAAAAGACATGAACAGAGCATCTGTTTGTAGAACAATGTCAGTGTGTATAATAGCAGTCCCAGATGGATAAGGAGAGGGATAGACAAAATGCTTAAAGAAATAATGGTCAAAAGTTTTCCAAATTTGAAGAAAAATACCGACACATAAACACATCAAGCTCAAAGGAACGCGAGCAGAAAAAAGTAAAGAAAAGCACATCAAGTGCATCATGATGAAATTTCAGAGAAACAGTGATAAGAAAACCTTAAAAGAAGCTGGAGAGGGAAAAAAAAGCACTACATACAAAGTAACAAAGATAAGAGTTAAGTAGACTCATCATCAGAAAACATACACATAGAAGATAATAGAACATCATGTTTTAAGTGAAAGAAACAAACTACTGACCTAGAATTCTATATCCAGGAAAAATGTAAGTAATGAATGGAGGTGAAATAAACAAAACAGACAAAAAAAGATGACATAATTTATTGCCAGCTACCTGAACTATAAGAAATGCTAAAAGAGGGTTTTCAAGAAGAAAGTAAATTATATTAGATTTAATCTATTGAAAGGAATGAATAGCACCATGTGTGGTAAATATGGAATTAAATATAAATAACATTTTATTTCATTTTATAATCTTTTAAATAGTTAACAAGTTAAAACAAATATAGTAACAACATAATATATGATTATAAAAGTAAAATAAATGACAAAAATTGCAGAGAAGACAGGAGAGGTGAGGGAACTAAAACACTGTTAGGTTTTTACAATACACATAAAGTTATTTACTTAAAAGTATAATGTGATGAGTTAAAACTGTATATTGCAATCTAGAGCAATCACTAAAATTATAAAACAAAGAACTGTGAGTAATAAACTCATAGCACTCATAGAATGAAACTATTTTTTAAATTTAATTAACCCAAAAGAAGACAGAAAAAGAGAGAAATAAGAACAAAGAACAGATATGACAAATAGAAAATAGCAAGGTGGTAGATTTAACCCAACTATACTGATAATTATGTTAAATGTAAATGAGTCAACGATTTTAGTCAAAAGGAAGAACTCATGAGAATGTATAAAAAAGCAAGACCCAATTATACACTAGCTATAAGAAACCCATCCTTTTGCTGTGCAGAAGCTCTTTAGTTTAATTAGATCCCATTTGTCAAAAAAGGATGAGTTTGTGTCCTTTGTAGGGACATGGATGCAGCTGGAAACCATCATTCTCAGCAAACTATCGCAAGAACAGAAAACCAAACACCGCATGTTCTCACTCATAGGTGGGAACTGAACAATGAGATCACTTGGACTCAGGAAGGGGAACATCATACACCAGGGCCTATCATGGGGAGGGGGGAGGGAGGAGGGATTGCACTGGGAGTTATACCTGATGTAAATGACGAGTTGATGGGTGCTGACGAGTTGATGGGTGCAGCATGCCAACATGGCACAAGTATACATATGTAACAAACCTGCACATTATGCACATGTACCCTAGAACATAAAGTATAATAATAAAAAATAAAAAATAAAAAAAAAGAAACCCATCCTGTATATAGAAACTTTTGTAGGTCAAAAGTTAAAGGGTGAAAGACATCCTATACAAACACTAATGAAAACAATGTTTAAATTGCTACATTAGTACAGACATACAGACTTCAGAACCAGAATTTTAACCAGGAAAATGGAAGAATAGGTTACAGTTATAACAGGGTCAATTTATTATAAGGACATAATTTTTCTAAATATATGCACATAACAACAGAACTTCAAAACACAGCATGCAAAAACTGATAGAACTAAAAGAAGAACTACAGAAATCCACAATTACTGTTAGAGACTTCAACACTCTTCTCCCAGTAATTAATAAGCTATCTAGTTACACACACACACACACACACACACACACACACACACACACAAAGTTAGGCATACAGAATAGTTGAACAATAACATCAACAAACATGACCAATTAGCATCTATAGAATAGTCTACCCGACAGCAGTATAGTACCCATTTTTTATGCAGACATGTAAAAACATTCACCACATAGACCATATTTTGAAACATTTATCAAATAATTTAAGAATATTAAAAGCTTTTGTTCTCTGACTATAGCAGAATAAAAATGGAAATGAACAGCAAAGAGCTAGCTAGAAAGCACCAAAGTATTTTAAAACAAAAACTACAGTTCTAAATAACACATGAGTAAAAGAAGAAATCAAAGAGAAAATCAGAATATATCTTTGAATGTATGAAAATGAAAGTGAAATATATCACAATGTATTTGTGGGTAGAACTTTACAGAAAAGAAAGAAGTCTCAAATCTATTGTCTAAATTTCTGTCTTAAGAAACCAGACAAAGAAGAAAATATTGAAGCCAAAATATCAGAAGAGTAAAACTGAAAAAGATGAGAACAGAAATAAGTTAGGTTGAAAACAGAACCTCAGCAGAGAAAAATTCAAGAATCATAAGCGGACCCTTTGAAAAAACCAGTATGATTAATATGCCTCAGGTATTGAACTGTCAAATATGGTAGCCACCGGCCTCGCCACATGAAGCTATTGAGTTGTAGTTAGAATAAAGTAAAATATGCTGTAGGTATGAAGTACATACAGGATTTTGAAAATTTCTAGAAAAAAATATAGGAGACAAATCTCTGTGTCCTTAGGGTAAGAAAGGTATGCTAGGTCAAAAGTTTTCCAAATTGGAAGAATTTGGAAAAAAAGCCAAAACACAAAATTTAAAAACTGATAAATTAGATATCCAAATTTTAAAAGTTTACTCTTCAAGCTTTTGCTTTTCAAAAGAAAATTTTAAGAAAATATAAAGGTAAACTGCAGAGGAGCAGGAATATTTGCAAAAAAAAAAAAATGATAAAAGAGGTGAATCTAAAATATAATTTTAAAATTTTAAGTTATTAGAAGATAACAGAAGAAACCCAATTTAAAAATGGGCAAAATATTTTAAATCATTTCACCAAATAAGGTATAGAGTACATATAAGCACATTATAAGTTGTTCAATATAACTAGCGAAGAGGAAAATGAAAATTAAAACCACAATGAGCTATCAGAATATACCCACTAGAGTGGCCAAATTTAAAAGACAAAACAGAGTGCTGGTGAGGGTATGGGGCAACTGAAACACTCATACATTGCTGATAGGAACAAAAAATGTTGCTGTCACTTTGGGAAACAATTTGGTAGTTTCCTATAAATTTAAGCATACGCTTTTTAACACAACCAAACCCACTTTGAGATTCACCCAAAAGAAAGGAAAACTTGTATGTACACACAAAGACTTGTCATGAGTGTTTAAAGTAACAGCGCTTCAGCCAAAAGTCCCTAGTAACATACCTAGAGTTGAACAAGCTGAGTTTATTACTCATTGCAGTGAGGGAGAGCAAATACCGTGGGGAACTTTGGGTATCTCAGTAAGAGGGCATAAAAAAGAAGCTATTGCAGGATTTGGAGTTTGCTTGAATGATTTGTTGGGCAGCCTAAGGAAGCAGGAGTTGACTCTAGATTGGGGCTGTCAGAAAGACAAGGAAATTCTATGATTGGGTAATTCAATAAATCTTATCTAAGGGAGCATGCAGCTGCAATTAGTAAAGACGTAGGAATTATTCATTTTAGCCAAGAGGGGATGTTTAGTATTTTGTGGATGGCACAATGACATTGTTTCTGTTTGTGCTTAGACAAAATTATGAGGTGGGCTTATAAAGTGGGTTTGTTTTTGCTTCGTTTTATCATGGTCTCAGAGTAACCATATCTGAGTTCAGATTTTGTGAGATTGTTTGCATCCAATAGGAAAATAATTCAACCTAGCTGTGAGCCTCAGGCCAGCTTTCAAATGTCAGAGGATAACCTTTTTCTTTTTTCCTTTCAGTCAAAAACTGAAAACAATCCAAATGTTCATCAACTGGTGAATGTACAAATGAACTGTGATGTAGGTGGGAACTTTTGGGTACATGAAAATGGTCTATGTCATGATTGTGCTGGTAGTTATGACTGCAAATATTTGATATTTGTCAAACCTCATCAACTTGTACTCTTGAAGTTGGTGAGTTTTATCATATGTAAATTTTATATCCATAATCCTGATTTATATATATATATATATATTTACCCTCCTTTTAGGGTAAAAAAGGTTCAGTTCTTATAAACATTCTAACCTATCTCTTGCTTCTAAAGGTAAGTGAAAATATGTCAATTCCTTCTAATTAGTTAACTTTCCCCAAGAGTAGAGAGAAGTTTTCTAATATAGAAGGGGACAAAGTTGGTTTCTTAATGGATTACCCCAGTTAACCCTGGTCAAGGGACACTTTATTACTTTTCTTTCCCCAGAATGGACGCTGTCAGTGGCTCCTGTACTCCTATTTTCATGGCCACAGCTCCGAGTATCCCAGAGATGAATATCCTGGCTCTGATGAAGTAAGGGTCAGCAAACAAAACACTGGCAAATTATCTTCCCTCTCTAGACTTCAGTTCTTACCCCAAACAAAGGGAGAGGGGTGAATAACAAGGATTTTTCATGGTACTTCCAAATCTAAAAGTTTACTGTACAAGTTATACCTGCAAGGTTCAATCTAGGCTAAAATTTGCCTCAGATATTCAGTGTGTATTGGTATGTGCATGCATACATGTGTTGTTAATGATGTGGGTTGAGTTGAACGAGAGAGAGGTGGATGCTACAGAGTTGACAGATTATTTCATCTAGTTAAAACAGCAGAAGTCTGAATGATTTATGAGAATTCTTCAGAGTGTATAATGCATATTAATTTAATAAAAATGGTTATTGCTTATATTAATGGAAACTACTTAATAAAAATAAGATGGAAATATCCTTAAAGTAATAATTTGATGTCAGCTCTGATTCTTCTCACATTAACTTCTCTGGCCAAAACTCACTGAGTTTCTAACACTAGTGCTACCATTTGACTCCACCAGAGGGGTCTACTCGGAGCCCCACAATTTAGCAGGCTCCTCTCTGTCCCACTCTTCCAACTGCTCTCTACCCCATGGAATGAAAAGTCTATGGGCAGAAAGGACGTGCCTACCCAGTGGCTGTGGTCTCCCTCCCACCTCATCTATCTAGACCACACTCAGAGTACCTAGCCCCCCACAATCCCCTGGCCAATCAGCTTGGAGTTCACTGCCAGCAGCTAGGTAGACTTCCTCCCAGGTCTTTCTGTTTCCCCATGCCTCGGGTTGAGAGGAAGAAAGAGGTTTGGTGATGAAGATTGGACACAGTTGGATTATACAGACTGTGGCCTTCACATGCATGCTCACTGAGGCCCTTGCGATGCAACTCACAGACAGCAGTGGGAAGAAAAAGAAGGGTCATAGGTGAGGGACCAGGTGTCCCCATGTCCCCGTGCTACCACGTTCAGCAACAGAATTCTGAGGGGTCTAAGAGTTCTGCATGCACACTGGGGAGGAAGGCTGTTACTTAGGTATAAATGTCGATGTAGACATTTAGAACATAACTTATTTAACAGTTAGTTGGTTTGATTTAAAATGTTTAAATAGGTAGACATATGGAATATGAGCCTCCATTTGGTACTTTTGCCCTGGGGTTCGTAACCATTAGGAGCAGGCCTGTTCAGAACCCGTAGACAGGTTGAGGGTATTTGCTTGCTATAAGGCGATGTACCTCAGCCTGGCCTTACACAGAAATGTCTAAAGTGCACCATCTCTGTGCCATTGACTCCCTTCCTGTTCTTGAATGCAATAATTTAGACCATGATTCTCAATGCTCTGAGTACCTTCTATTTATCATTCCACTTAATTTAAAACAAAACTAATAAGTGGAAGGATTCTCATTATAAACTCTGATTAGTGGTATATTTAATATATATTGACCTTAATTTTCTACCACAGAGATTAGTTTAGGAGAAAGCCAAGTCTAGCATGAAAAGATTGGGGAAGGGAGGTGTTTTCAAATGAGTTCAGAAAAAAACAAAAACGTTAAAAGTAATTTTGAGCTGTACCAGTTAAATTGCTAGCCAGGAAAGGGGGCAAATAAATCAAACAGAAAACAAGCAGATAATGAAGTACTTGGAGAATTTATAGGATACAACATTTACCAGAAATAGAAAAAATATATAGGTAAAAAAATAAAAGCAAGGCCTATTCAGCTTTGTAAGGCCAGTTTTGATAAGTTCTCAGGCTTTCCACTGGAGACAGAGAAAAGGGGGTGTGTGTGTGTGTGTGTGTGTGTGTGTGTGTGTGTAAGGATGAAGAGGGGCACAGGTGGAAAAGTCCCTGCAAACAGATCCTTGCTTTTTGCAGAAAGTAACCTGACGCATCAGATTATCCCCCATGGTGGTCATATTTTCATCTAGCTCCCTCCTTGGGAAACAAAATGTCTCACAAGACATTCTCAGCCTCCCTAGAACTTCTGGTGTCATCAGTTTGCCTTCAGAGTCCTGCAAGGTTAAGAAGAAAGTATAGAAGTCTTGCTACAGCAGAGAGATTTTATGATTAACTGTGGGGTTGACAGGTGTCCAGAACACCCAGTAATCTTGACATTTTAATGTCAAAATAAAATTACTGGAAGCAGGTATGTGAATTTAAAAGGTGTGTCCATATGGTGTGTGCCTATTTCACATGAGGAGTCATTTTTATAATTTACAGTGTGTTTCCAAACTACTTAAGCCATGAGTCAGAGACCCACTCAGACTGGGCAGACCAGTGCCAGTAGCCCACAGGCTGGGAGCAGGTCCCTGGCTGGGCTAGATCAGGGAGAACAGGCAGAAAGCCTTTAAGTGCTGCAAGATCCTGTGTTCCACCGGCCTCATAGGGCATTTAAAAACCATGACACATCTCATTAAAATCAACTTTAATTTGATGGATATAAGATTTTGCAAATGCTATTAATCCACTCAACCACTGAGTGTGATACAGTGGGAAAGTATCAGGCAGGGATCAGGAGACTTGGCCCCATCCAGCTAAGCGGGTCACTTGCTTTCCTCACCCCTGCCACCTACCTAGGGCTAACTTTAGATGACACTGAGGCATGCCCCAGGAATTGAAAAATGAGGGAAACAGGAGTAGCTGTTGAAAACGATTAATTTCACGCAAAGTGTATTGGAGTAGAAATCTTTAAAATGGTCTGAAAGGGAGTCTAATTTCCAGCATAGTGTCCATTTAAAAGATGAGCAATGGAAACAAAGAACACAGGGAAACAGAGCCGTCTATCTGAGTACTGCTTAGCGGAGAAAGCGCTCTGAAGGGTTAATGGGGGTTCGAGGCACCTGGCAGGTGGACCTCTATTGTGGACATGTAGGGAGGCTCTGGGCAGTATTAAACCTAGAAGCCCCACAGATACTTCCCCCTGAGGCTAAGCTCCACAAGAACCCTTCTAATTACTAGTTGGCTTCTCATGTAGCTTATCTAGAGGAAGAGATTATGTCGGCCAGAAAATGCAAGTGTAGTGTCACCTTGGAAGTTGTAGCTGAAATTATGTGCTAGGCCGGGTGCGGTGGCTCACACCTGTAATTCCAGCACTTTGGGAGGTCAAGGCAGGCAGATCACCTGAGGTCAGGAGTTCAAGACCAGCCTGGCCAATAACGTGGAACCCCCTCTCTACTAAAACTACAAAAATTAGCCAGGCATGGTGGCACATGCCCATAATCCCAGCTACTAAGGAGGCTGAGGCAGGAGAATTGTTTAAGCCTGGGTGTCGGAGGTTGCAGTGAGTGGAGATTATGCCACTGCACTCTAGCCTGGGTGACTGAGTGAGACTCCATCTCACCAAAAAAAAAAAAAAAAAAAATTAAAAAATTGTGTGCTAATAAAAATATTAGTCTCTTGTAAATTTATTCTGACTTTACCATTTACCTGCTGAGTGTCCTTGGGCATGTTACTTGCCTCTAAATCTCAGATTCCTCATCTACACAACAGAAAATACAACCTCACCATTCTCCTGGATTTGCTGTGAGTGCTTAGTGATTAAAGCATGTATTTAGCACAGTGCTGGGCACATAGTATTGTCCAATAAATGTCAGTTAGTACTGTCACTGTGTTCTTTTCCCTTTCTCTTTTTCTCTTCTGCCTGCTTCTTATCTTTCCACCCATGTACCCTCCACCTGTCTACTCACTCATCTACCCAGCCAGCCAGCCATTCAGTAAATTTAGCAGTCATTTACCATCCAGTAAAATGTTTTAGGGACCAGGGAATGGGCTGGACACTGAAGCTTCAAAGATAAATTGTACACAATTCATTTTCCCAAGGGCTCACTCTCTTCCAAACACTGGAGGCTGCCATCCTCTAATATAAAGAGCACGCAATAGGTGCAGCTGTATTGAACACTTTGATGTTATTATTGATGGTGAGTATCAGTCTCCCTGGTGAACTCTAGGATACAGATAACATTGAGTCTCTGAACCTGTAAAGCTGAAAGATGGTCTCCAAACCTTAATGAATTCAGCAGTCTTATTAAGCCTTTTAGAAGCCAGGCCTCTCTTGGTGACATTCCTCTGTATTTCCTTTTACTATGATTCCTCCATGACAACTTCTACACTATGTATTATGATTCAAAATGTTTGCACAAGACAAAATCTGGCTTTAGTAGAATATTTGGTGTTGGTACCATAACCCTTTAGGCCAGACTGTCCAAGTCCTATGGATAACATATTTCCAAATCTCATAATAAACTGTATTATTCCCCTTATGTAAGTTTTCCCTTAACATTATTTTCATACTTGCCATCCCTAGCCCCCTGCCCAGGATATTAGAAACCATAACACAGCATCTATTCACTATAAGGTGCTGTTGGGACTGAGAGCATTTGCCTTCCTGCAATGATATTAACAAACTCAAAAGTCCTGGAAGAAAAATGTTTGAGTGGTCACCACCTTTACTCATGTTTCCACCTAGACTCTCTGAAAGACGGGGTGGGAAGGGTTTTCCACAACTATAAATGGATTTGAAAACTCGGTGAAGAAAATTATCTGTCTCTATGGAGAGCCAGGGTGACATGACAGATAATTAGCAGGACGAACTGTTTCTCTGAGATGGGAAGCTTAGCCATATCAAGGACTTAAAGCCCCCAGCCCTTCTTATATCCCCTAGTGAATTCATTCTCTGCAAACAACCAGCTCTGCCAACTGATAGTGACTTTCACCTTGAATCCTTCAAAGTCACCCTTCTTTGAAAATCCCTTCACTATGACACAGAATAACAATAGCTTTGCTATCGTGGCTGCAATTCATGGGGTATGTTGGGGTGGAAGTGAGTTGAACCCCAGAAGAACCGACCTGTCCAACAGGATCATGCCTTGAATATGGATGTGCTTCATATACTATCTTTCTTAAGGGGCAATTACTCATTTTTTTCCTTTAGAGTATAGAGCCTGAGCAACTAGAGTTTTCCTGATATATATTTAAGTGGGTAGAGAGTTTAGGGCAAAGTGGGAAAAATGTTTCTCCACTGGTATGTTATGCTGAAATACTTTTTGTTGATGTGCAGTGGTGCTTTGTGTAAGAGGAAAAGAGAAAGATGTGCTGAACAGGGCAATGACTTAACAAAGGGGCAAGTTACCCATCTATTTCCTGAGACCTGGGCTGATGGCTACTGAATTGCAAGGGTGTTATTACTTGTAATACACAAATGCTCCTCTTGACTAGCCTTAGGGGCCTGTTTTTAAAATAAGCCTCTCGGAGTAAATTGGCATAAGTAGAAAATTTGCCCTTAACTTTCCTTCCCAGTAGGTGGTAATTTCACTTAAATTTCCCATCTTTTTTACTTACATATTAACCAGTTTTCAGGCTCTAGGAGGAGGAAAAAGCTTCCAGAGAACTTCACAGGAGAGACCCAGGGTAAAAAGGAAAACCAGGAGACTGACCAGGATGGAGAAGCTTGAGAGGAACAGCCCCTGCCACCGAAGAGCTGCCACTGGTTCCGAAAACTGAATTTAAGCCGGTTCTTGACCAGTTCCCAATCCTTTTTCCTTACTGTTCAGTCTTATTCCAGAAGTAGCAAACAAGAGACTGCCAGTTTGTCCTTTCCTATCTCAGTATGCTTTAGGACATCTCGCTTCACCAAAATTGCATAGGCCTCATGTAGCTTAGAGGGCTGAAACTGGCATGCAGCAAATCAGGTGAAGAATTGGTACCATTCAGGCATCCGCTTGATGCCCAAGCCATAAACATAAAGGGCTTCATCTCTGCCAGGCACAGCCCTGAGTGCTGAGCGCTGTAAATAGGGCCAGCCATCTCTTTCCTCCCTATCTCCCCACCTTAGTTTTCTTCCTACTCTTTTGTCCCAATAACAATAATAATAGCTAACATTTACTGAACACAGTTCATGTTAAATGTGTGCTGGGCACCTCACATACTACTTCATTTAATGTACCCAAATCCTATAAATGCTATCATTTTCATCATCATCATCATCATCATCATTATCATTAAGAGGTTTACAGACTTGCACAACGACACAGAAGAGTGAGGCTTTGAATCCAGGTAGTTTGATTCAACACTCACATATTTTACCATCTCACCAGTTCATCTTAGCTCTATGTAGCATGTTGAGTCATGAGAAAAAGGGAGCAATTTAATTATTCTGGAAGATGTAGGTTCATTTAAAGCATTGGGTTTTGTGGTAATAAAGGGAAGTAAACTGAATTGCAGCATGAAAAAATGTAGGTTAGCAATAAAGAAGAACTTCTTGAAGGCAAAGAATATTTAAAATTTCCATTCCATTATCTTTTTGGATCAGTATGTCATGAGAAACAACATTAATACCTATGTTTTCAGAATTAAGTTTAAGTAGTCACTCCCAAAGCAGAAAATCGATTGCTGGCACTTTCCAGAACATTAGATTATTGGTGAATGAATTTCTGGTATTAGTGTTTCCGGCTCTGTCCTTTCACAGCACACACAGGGAAGTACTCCCTTAGCCCGTTAGTCTGCCACTTTTTCTCATTCATCTCTGTGCTTTTGGCTGACTGAGAATTCTTAAAAAATAGAATGGCTTCCCCTAACTGCCAGTTCACAGATCAATTGGTAGTGGCTGCCTCTATTGCTGAACCAAGAAGAACTGGCAAGCCAAAAGAATGCAGGCTCTATTTCCTCTGTCTGCCATGGACCAAGGAAGAGTGCATTTGCCAACTGTGCGGAGCATAAGTTGCCTCCTTTAGAATGTGCAGAGAGCAGATGATGGGGCAATGAACACGAAAATGAGTTGGGGGCCTGAGGCAGCATGTTGGTGGAGTGTGGAGGGAAGAGCTTTGGGAGCCAGACTTGGTGTTGAAATCCCTCTAAATCACAAATTAGCTCTGTGACCTTGAATAAATTATTGAAGCTTCCTGAGCCTCAGTTTCCACATCTTAAAAAGAGTCCATTTATATCTGCAAAAAAAGGCACGCAATGAAAGTGGCTATTTATATTGTTTTTTAAAATAAATGTCCTTGCCTGATTTTAATCATAATCTGAACTCATTTTATGTTTCTCCATGTATTATTAAATTCCTCCCTCTGTTGTAGTCAAGCTGGGCCACTCAGTGTGGTACGTTTATGTTGCTTTATCTAGAATATTTCTCTCACCCCACAAAATCCCCTCCTACTATCATCTAAATTCCATATTGTCTAAGAAACTTTCCCTCGAAGAGTCTCACCCACCTCTCACCCTTTTAAACTGCAAAAGCACACAAGATTCTTTGTAATCCGACCCCCATCCACTTCCCCAGGCTCATCTCCTGCCGCGCACCTTCCAATTTAGGCATCAGAAATGCCAAATCACTTACAGTTCCAGAAGTTACCATACTGCTTTTTGTGTCTGATTTTTGGAACAGGTTTCTTCATCTAAAATGCGTGTCGATTGGTGAACTCCTACTCATCCTGAAACTTTTTATAAGTGGTGTAACTTCCTCTACATAAACCGTCCCTTAAAGTCCTCTCCCTCTGGCCTACCAAAACTCATTACCCATATTTCTGCATTAATTTGGCAGCTTCTGCATTTACTATCATTGCCTTCATCATATAATGTTATAAATTACTTATTCACATATATCCAGATATACACTCCTTGAGAGCAGGAGCAATGTAGTATGTTTTTTTGGTTTTGTTTTGTTTTGTTTGAGATGGAGTCTCCCTCTGTTGCCCAGGTTGGAGTGTAGTGGTGTGATCTCAGTTCACTGCAACCTCCGCCGCCCGGGTTCAAGCAATTCTCCCTGCCTCAGCCTCCTGAGTAGCTGGGATTACAGGCACCCACTACCCCACCTGGCTAATTTTTTTTTTTTTTTTTTTTTTTTTTTTGAGACGGAGTCTCGCTCTGTCACCCAGGCTGGAGTGCAGTGGCCGGATCTCAGCTCACTGCAAGCTCCGCCTCCCGGGTTTACGCCATTCTCCTGCCTCAGCCTCCCAAGTAGCTGGGACTACAGGCGCCCGCCACCTCGCCCGGCTAGGTTTTTGTATTTTTTAGTAGAGACGGGGTTTCACCGGGTTAGCTAGGATGATCTCGATCTCCTGACCTCGTGATCCGCCCGTCTCGGCCAATTTTTGTATTTTTTAGTAGAGACAGGGTTTTGCCACGTTGGCCAGGCTGGTCTTGAACTCCTGACCTCAGGTGATCTGCCCACCTAAGCCTCCCAAAGCACTGGCATTACAGGCGTGAGCCACCGCACCCGGCCTGTAGTATGTGTTTTTTATGACCAGATTCTAGTACAGTGCTTGGTATGTATTAAGGAGGGACTCAAAAACATTTGAAGACTTGACCTAAATATCACATATATCTGAACTGCTATTTTGCATTTGATTATATATTCTCTTATTCCGTTCTAATGCTTATCTGTCTAGACTTCTCAATAGGTTATAAGTACATTGGAGACAGTAGCAGCCTTGGTTTATACTTGTATCTCCTAGAGGGCTGAGCATTTCCTAGATAATTATTTGTCAGGTGAGATGATGCAATAGAGAAGAGGATGGGAATGGATTTGCAGCAAGAAAGTGAGTGGATCCCTACCCCTCACAATCGTGAGGCTGGCAACAATTCTTCCAAACACACAGAAAAACCACACAGGGCTGACCATACATTTGTCCTTCCGAGACAGCCCAGAGATCTTACTGATAAGGTCAAATTCATACTTTTGGATAGATCAGGAGTAGAAAGAAAGCACACGTTCTGAAGTTTAATTCAATTTTTTAAAACCCCTCCCTAACTGCCTCTTAAAGGCCATTGTATAGCCCACTAAGGAAAGGTATTTTGCTTTCAGCAATTACACATATTTTGCAAGTGCTAATCGTTCTGCAGGAAAAAAAAAAAAAAAAGAAGGCAGAAGGGGAAAAGAAAAACAAAGAAAAGTGAGAGAGAGGAGAGCTGGTTTGAAGGGATTTTATCTAATTTCATTTTAATTAGATCCTTTTTCTAACTGAGTTTCTAATTTTTCAATTAGCAATTAGCAGCTGCAACTCATTCTGAGCATCACGAGGTGCCAACGACACTAATTACACCACAGGAGTAGGAGGCTGGAAATGAGAAATAAAATTATCCATGAATGTTATTAGAAGAAAGGAATGATTACTCTCCGTAATAATATACTGATGTGAGCCTAATTAGATTGAAGGATTCAGAGGGAAAAAATGAGATTTAAAAATGGATCACATTTAGATGCCTTGAGGTCATAATTTTGCTATAAATATTGCTTTAGAATATCACACTTGAAAACAGGTTTGCAAGCTTGATGATGTTTATGTCAGGTTGTTCAGCAATGACCCACATCCCTAGTATACAATAACCCAAAACATCAGTGACTTCTGAAATACCAGTACTCTTCCTGTAAAACGTGTCTGAGATTTCAAAAATAAACACTCACGCACACGCACAGACATAAACAATGCAATAAAAATAAGACCCAGGCACTGGGAGATACCAAAGCCAAGATGCCATTTTTGGCATTAGAAATCAGGGGTGGAGTTTTTAACCACGAAATGAAAAGCCGTGTGTCTTTAGTTTCCCATCTGTTGGTTCAATTAGTTTCCTTCCTCCCATGACAGTGTTGAGCCTGTGACTGTGTTTTAGGGAAGACAGGCGCAAGTTGATGATTCTCCATATCTAGAAGCTGCTGATTTGAAAAACACTCTAGTCAAGAAAAATGTAGCTTTCTATTAGCAAAGCAGCCACACAGACCATCCATACTCTCAGAGAGGAGCTAATTTTCTGGCTCTGGTCACAGGAAATCAAAACTATCGTATTGATCCTCAAGAGCAATTCCTAATTAGCTACAGAGTAATCTCCTAGATTTCCCCGAGGCCAGAGTGCCTGACTGTGGCATTAGTGGGCTGGACAGAGTCACTAGCCTTGACACCCAGCCTCCTGCGCCACGTACCATGGAGAAATTGGACCAGGATGAGTAAACATTCTGGGAACTTCTGTGCGCAGTAAGTTGCTTCCTCACAGAAGGAAATAATACCATTTCCCCTCCTTACTCCTCCTTTACTCCTCCTTCTTATCTGGGGAGAAAGGTAAAAGGTTTTGAAGGAAAGCAGAAAATTCAGTGAGCAAATTAAGTCCAGGCATCCACCTCACCTTCCAGTAAACTTCCCTCAATTCTCCTGTCTATTCTCATTCCCTCCCAGCTTTTCCTGTTTCTTAATGATTTCAAAATGCCTTGACCCATCTTCGGAGCTCTATCCTGGCAATTTTGACCGTATTTGCAGTAGTTTTAGCAGTTGATTCTATCAACAACTTCAAATCAGTATCACATTTATAATGCCCCCTATTTGCACCCCAACATGCCCCTCAAGCTGCACTCTTGTCAATGGCCTGGCCGTCCTCCCAGTTGCCCAGACTCCTATTATTGAAGCAATCTTTGATTCCTCTCTTCTCCCCTTATCCCCAGTTCCTGCTAGTTCTGCCCAGCATTTCTCCCACAATGTTTCTTTTCTCCACATCTGATGCCCCATGGTAGGTGTCCCTTGTTTCTTACCTTAGCTTCCTAACTAATCCCCCCTGACAAATGTCTTCTACCTTATACCTCCAGCTTTGTCTTCCTGCAAAACTGCCTGGATCATACTATTCCCTGCTTGGACTTGTCAGTGTTTGCTGTGAAAAAAAGCCAAAGCTTCCAAGTTTCCATGTATGTTCTTGCTTCAGCCTACATTTTGGATATGATGTTTTCCTTTTCTGATTAAATATCCTGTGTTATAGGTGAACGCATGTATATGGTCAATGCCTTACTCATGCTGCACCCTTTAGTTGATATTCCCACACACATTTCCAGAGAGTCAAATCCTATCCATTCTGGAAGATCCAGCTCAATGATGGTAATATTCCTAATCTTCCTTTGCATGTATATAGGGTTTCTAATTTTCAAAGCAAGTTCACATCCATAGAGTTTATTTAAGAGCTCCAAGGAAAGCAGGATAAATAGGCATTCTTAGCCCCCTTTTACAGAGGAGGAAACGGAGACACAGGCAGGATCAGTGAAGTGCCTGGTAATCAAGGGTAGACCAGACACATACCTGCTGATTTTCAGCAGATGCTCTTTCCTTTAAGCATTGGCAACGCTCAGAGCGTGCTTGCTTTTGCTCTGCAATCACTTGGATGGAGTCTTGCAGTCAAACAACTGCCCTCCTGATAGAACCTGGAAAAATTGATGAGCTCCCATTCCTTGGGCGGCCTATCTATCTTTATATATCTCAGCACATTTGCCACTAATTATATTTCTCTTTATAATGTGAGCTCTCCCGTTAAGTAAGGTAATTGATCACCCCTGAAAAATACCACTAATTCCAAAATGGCCCAGAAGTATTTTGTCATGCTGTTTCCTTTTCCATTTCTCCACCTATGGCGTTAGAATGATTAAGATGCCACATGCATCAGAGGAAGAAAACAGTATGAAAGGCCAAAAAGGGCAGCGTCTGTATATATTAGAAGAGGGAGAGAGTTAGGGAAGAAAGTTAGTACTTTATTTTATTTTTAAGACAGAAAAAGGAAAAAAAAAAAGTAACAACCTCTCTGAACTTTAATTTCCTCTAAAAAATGAGGGTTCTGATGGTATATATATCTTGCAAAGTTGGCATGTGAATCACAACAAATGTGATAAAAGATATGAATATACTTTTATTTTTTAATATAATGCACTATACAAATATTTGAAATGTGTAAACATTTCATTTATACATAGATATAGACATAGATAAGTGTATGCATACATTTATATGCACACACAATGAATATGAATGTGCATGCATATTGCATTATATACTTAAGAGAGCCTAACCTCCTCCACACACTGGGGCTTCCTTTTTTCAAGCCCTATCTTTATCCAGGTGGGAAAATGCCTCAAAAGCCCTAAGTCAGATCCAGCATTGATCACCAGTTAATGCACAGAAATAACTAAATGGCACTCATGTTCCTCTTGTTTCTGCGCAGGGTGGAGGGGGAAGAAGTCTTTAATCTTCCGAGTTGTGCCTTATTAGGTAGCAGAGAGATGCTCTCTGACTTGGCACATGCCTGTGATCTTCCAGGATGAAAAGTTCTGTCTGAAGGCAGGCAGGGATGATTTGCTAATCAAGAATGAGATAGAGCAAGTGGCATGCCCAACAGGACAGGGACAGTCAGGCTGAGGCCACCCCCTTCCTATTGATTTATATTTCCATTCACTGTTCTGAAATGTGGAGAGCTCATAACCCTCTGGAAAGACCATTTCAGCTGCTGGTGGGGAGTTAGTGTTTCAGGGGTGAGGGTGGTGAGGAGAAGCCCTTGCTCTGAAACTTATGTGGTCTCGAAACTTCAGGATCTTATCTTCCTCTTTCTCTTCTCTCCTCCTCCTCCTCTTTCCTCTCCTCCTCCTCTTTTTCCTCCTTTTGCTGTCAGTTGCCTAAGGGAAGGGATCTTGGCCTTACCTGCTAAGTTGCCAGGGCAGTTCAGGGAAGGCTAAAGATGCAGGGGGCAAGAGGAAGCCCAAGGCCTTTCTTGTCTCATCAGTCTTTCCGGGTCCTGGGCTGAGGCAGACAGCATGGCTCGCTGAGCTTGTGACAACATTCCAGGCCTGCAGCTCGGGTGGCAGCTGTCCATGGCAGGCCAGACTTTGGAACATCTCACTAGAGCCTTGCTTGTCTCACAGACCCCACCCCGAAGCTAACACCCCTTTGTCTCCAGCTGGTCCTTGGCCCCCTGCTGTTCTCATTTGTGATTTTATTTTCCCTGAATGCAGGGAGTTACTCAGAGCTGGGCTCTTGTCCAACTGGTCCTGCACGATCTTTCTCTTCCCGGGGCGGCTAGCTCCTCTTCGTGAGGATTCTTGCTGGGTCTGCCTTCCCTCTCTCCATCTGGTGCTGTACGCCTGCTGAGTGGGCCCTGCAGGGCTGGAGTTGGCCAGGCTGGGCAGCCAGCAAGCCAGCAAAGCCCCTACAGCAGTGAACCGGGAATCCAGGATGCCTAGATTTCTCTGCCAGTCTATGTCAAAAAGACAAAACACCTAGAGAGGTTTAAAAACATTCAAGAGAAGAAAAAGCAAACGCACAGCATGAGAGCGCTTTGTCCAGCCAGCACTTCTACTAGCAATAAATCTGCCTTTAAAATGTATAAGGATATACAGAAAAAGAAAATTGGGTAAATCGCTTTGGTGGAAACCCATTTCTCCCGCACTCGGCCATTTCTCTGCATCAGTTCTTCACTCTCCCAGGGAGAGCTCCCAGCCAAGTAAGACAACAGTGTAAACAAAAGTCACCCCAGGCCCAAAACCAGGTCTCCTGCTGGGCACAGGCTGCTGCGGCTGGCAGAACCTACTGGGTTTCTGGCTTTGTGCTGACCCTTGCAAGTGTGCTTCAGTTGGAAAAATCAGACCTATCCATCCATCTACATGTGAAGACTCCCCGGGTTCAGGCTGTACAGGGTAGACAGGCCTGAAGTGTCTCATCGTTCCTGATCCTGAGGATGGCGGTGGTTTCTGGAGGAGTCCAAAGTGATGCCAGCCATACTGCCCAGGAATGATTGCTTACCACCCAGGAACAGAACCTGGGGTCTATTCTCTGCAGCTGGATCTATGGAGGTCAAACGCGTCTGCTGTAACATATTATGTTACGTGAAATAAGCCAGGCACAGAAAGACAAATACTGTATGGTCTCACTCATACGCAGAATCTAAAAAAGTTGATCTTGAAGGAATTCAGAAAATGCTGCCCCAAATTGTATTGTTTTAGACTTAAAACTGAGGGCACTTGGGAATAGTAAATGCTGAGAGGGGCTTCCTCTGAACTTCCTTAGTGTACCTAAAGATAGGTCCTCCAAAAGGAGCACAACTGTCATGAATGCACTCTCAGGGAATCTCATCAACCAAGGAAGATTAAACTCAGATCACAGCAGAGGAGCCTGGAGGTTGATGCCAGGACTAGACAGACTTTGTCACAGGCTGTCACCTACTTCTCTGGAGGGCTATTCGTCTTTAATTATTTATTTATTTTTAAGTGTTTTAGAGGCAAGTTCTCTCTCTTTCGTCCAGGCTATGGTGTGGTGGTGCAATCATAACACACTGCAACCTTAATCTCCTGGGCTCAAAGAATTCTCCCACCTCAGCCTCCCAAGAAGCTGGGACTACAGATGCACACCACCGTGTCTGGCTGGCTTTTTAATGTTTTTGCAGAAACAAGGTCTCACTATGTTTCTCAGGCTAGTCTCAAACTCCTGGCCTCAAGCGATCCTCCTACCTCAATCTCCCAAAGTACTAGGATTTTAAGTGTGAGCCATTACACCTGACTCCATTCGCCTTTTCCGAAAATCACTTACTCTAGGCTAAGTTGCCTACATCCCCCCAACCTTCTCTCCTACAAAGAGGGTGTATACTCTTCTAGATCTCACTGGGATTTGGGGTAGTCTCTTTTCCTTCATGTGATGGCCCCATACACGTAATACCTTTGTATCATAGTCCCCACTTACCCACAAGGAATACATCCCAAGACCCCCAGTGGATGCCAGAAACTGCGAAGAGTATTGAACCCTATATATCCTATATTTTTCCTATACAGTAATGGGCAGGTAGCATCTACGGTGTGAATACACTGGACAAAGGGATGATTCATGTCCCTAGCAGGACAGAGTGGGATGGCACAAGGTTTCATCATGCTACTCAGAATGGAACGCAATTTCAAACTTATGAATTGTTTATTTCTGGAATTTTCCATTTGATGTTTTGACTGAGGGTAACAAACGGCAGAAAGAAAAATCAAAGATAAGCGAGAACCACTGTGTAGTTTTTCTCCTGTTATTCTGCCTACTGTCTGTTTATTTCATACACTCAAATACTGAACCCTCACAGGGCAGAGAGTCTTCCCTGTGTCTAGAATGGTGATTACCAGGAAGTACAGAATAGAATGGTGGTTACCAGGGGTGGAGCAGTGGTGGGGGAAGGGCTTGGGAGCTGTTAGTCTAAGGTTACAAGATCTCAGTGAGATAAGAGGAAGAAGTTCAAGAGATCTAGTGTACCAAATGGTGACTATTGTTAACAAAACACATTGTATTCTTTAAAAATGCTAAAAGAGTAGATTTTTAGTCTTCTCACCACAAAAATGACAGTTATGTGAGATAATGCCTATGTTAGTTTGATTTAGCCGTTCCATAATGTACATATTTTAAAGCATCATTATGTACATGATAAATACATACAATTCCATCTGTCAATTAAAAATAAAATAAAATATGTCTGCAATCCCCTTCAGGTATTCATCACTAGCTATGCAAAAGTGAAACTTCACGTAGGCAACGTGCAATGGGCAATGCTTATCACATGCTTCTGAATACAGAGCACAGTACTAATTTCTCAGGACAAGACTCCTTACTCATCTGCTGAGCCCTTTACCCATTTACCTTTGTGATCATTTAGGCTACACCATTGGGCCCACATTGCTGTTTTTGCTACTCACAGAAGAGCAAGAGAGAGCCACCACAGCAGAATGAGATTCCAAGCCTTCTCATGCATCCCTCAGGGATCAGGCCTGGCCTTGGTCTCTAGGAAGCTCTTGCTGATTACTCTGGGAGTTTGAATCTCAGTGACCACAATCTGCCCTGGCCTGCTCCCAAAGGCACAAGCATACAGGAACCTGGAGGCAGATGTGTAACCTCAAAGACAGTAATTATGTCCTAGCCAATAAACAAACAATCACTGGAACAATTAGTGCTCACCCCTTTGAAATTTGCATCTCACCTCAGGACAATATTGCTCTTCAACCTTGTCAATACATTGATATGTTATAAATAAGTGGTTTTACTGGGATGAGATGCAAGCGATCTTGAAGCTAACTAAGCATGACTAGAATACACTGTATCTCACGTCCCAGGAAGTCATTTGCATTCTGATACAAACTGATGCTAGATTCCTAAACCTAATCATGATCCTCAGCTGCAATAAGGACCACTGACCTACTATGTTCTTGTGAAATATATATTTGGACCTCTTTCTCCACATTTCCTGGCCCACACCTCCTAAAACTCTTGGAATCTCTGGAATAAGAAAAGTGATTTTTTTGTAGCTAATGAGATGACTGGTGGCTGGCAACCCGTATGTAGCTTCCAAAATACCAAGGCATGATTAGAGGATTGAGCTTTTAGCCCCACCAGCCAACCTCCTGGCAGGAAAGAGAGGCAGAAGACTAAGTTGATTACTAGTGGTCAATAATTTAATCAATATTGCCTGAATAATAATGCTTCATAAAAACCCCCAAAGGACCTGGTTTGGCTAACTTCTGGGTAGCTGGACATGTGGGAGCTTCTGCAGGGTGGTGTCCCTGGGAAAGGCATGGAAGCTCCAAGTCCCTTCCTTCACATATTGCGCTAACATTTCTTCCACTGGCTATGTGTATCCTTTGTAATATCCTTTATATTACATGGGTTAAAGTAAGTAAACTATTTTCCTAAGTTCTGTGAGGCCATTCTAGCAAATTAATTGAACAAGAAAGGGTCATGGGAATCCCTGATTTATAACAAGTGGGTCAAAAGTATAAAATGTCAATCTGCTACTTGCAACTAGCATCTGAAATTGGGGGTAGTCTTGTAGGACTCAGCCTTCAACCTGTGGAATCTGACACTATCTCCAGGTAGATAGTGTCACAATTGAATTACATTGTGGAGAACACCCAGCTAGTGTCTGCTATGGAACTGCTTGGCTGGTGTGTGGGAGGAAAAACCCCAGGTGTTTTGGTGACCAGAGGCAAAGTATTCTGTTATAGTGACTGTGTGAGAGTAGAGAAAAACACTTTGTATTTTTTTTCCTATATCTTATAGACCCACTAATGGACTAAGTAATGTTCTTGTTGGTGACTCTGAGCAAGGAAAATGAATAAGGCAAAGAAGGAGGTAGAAGAGACAAGTAAGACATTATCTGAGAACCTGCAATGACTCTTGGGAAGACATCAAAGTAGAAAAAGAAAGAAGTGGCAAGTGACAAAACAGGTGCAATGTTTTAAATGTTTGCCCCCTGCAAAACTCATGTTGAAATTTAATTCTGCCCTCATGGATGGATTTATGCATTATGTTGGGAGGGATTTTATTATATTGGGAGGTGGGTTTGGCCCCTCTTGCTCTCTCTCACCCTTCTGCCTTCCTCCGTGAGACAATGCAGTAAGAAGACACCAACCAGATCTTAAACTTCCCAGCCTCCAAAACTGTGAGGAAATAAATATCCGTTCTTTATAAATTACCTATTTTGTGATATCCTGTTATAGCAGCACAAACAGACTGAGACGGGAGGTATATGTCAGGGTGCAGTAGAAAACCATTCACCGCATTAGGGGTTTCCCTTCCATGGCACTTTTTGCCTGCTCAATTAATTCAAAACAAAGAGATCAGGCACCAATTACAGGCAAGACCCACTAGAAATCTTCACCAGTGGGATACAGAAATGAACAAGATGCATGGTTTCTGCTTTCAAATTGCATACAGTTCAGTTGGGGCTAAATTATGGACACAAATACCAATATTATAAGTTAGATTTTACTACATTCACCATAGAGGTAGGTTTTAGAATTTCAAAGGAGAGGTTCTTAGCCAGGGGTGGGAAATTTTATGGAGGAGCTGGATTTTGACAATTTTATCCATGCTAAATGAATGCCCTCTTTCCTGGAACTAAGGAACTTTACCCTTCTGGGGATTCATGGCAAGAAGATACAATTCTTGATCTCAGAAGATATTTTGATACAAAATGACAGATAAGTTGATAATGAAATGTAAAACTGCTTCCAGAAGCTTCTAGGTGTTCAGTTTGACCACATGATGCAGCTACCATCATGCATCTCACTCATTTCCACATTGTCTTCTATGTCTATTTCTGGCCCCCTCCTCAACTATCCTAAGCGTTTAGAGCATCTCCTTTCCCTATAACAGCCATCATAGTTTATGTTTATGGCTATGTGTTTTGTTTCTGCAAATCTAATTGTTCCTTAAGAGTAAGGATTATGTCTCAGAGCCTCAGGGGAAGGCACAGAGGAAGATGTCAACAAACAACATAGAACTATTAATTACTGACAATTCACATGCCACATTGCTAAATGAGGAAAGGGAGGAAGGAGGAGACCAGGCCACTGAGGCATTAAGAGAACAAGGATCCAGCATGGATCAAGCAAATCCCACCACATTTAGCTCTGAGACCAAGTCCCCGCTCTGTCACTTGTTAGTTGTGTTGTCTTAGACAAGTCAATTTACTTCCTGAGAAGCCCTGCCCTCTTCTATAATAACATGTCTGTTGGATTTCATTCATTCTCAAATACTGAGGACAGTCTGCAACAAAATTTTCTGTGAAATTGTAAAATACAGATGAATAAGCCCACAGAGGATGAGCCGAAATTTCTATATTTATAAGATCTCTGAATGAATTTAATGAAGAATGGTATCTGCAAATCAGAGGACTAATGCTCATGCTGTAAGATTCTTCCACCTGTTACATCAAGGACACTAAAATGTCTTACTGTAATGTAGAAACAGGGTGATGGCCTTCTGAAAGCCAGCACATAATGACAGCATGGAATATTTTGCTTGTTAATTTTTTGTTTGTCTGTTTTTCAGATGTTTCAGACCTTCGTGAAGAAGTTCGGTGGTGGGGCAGGAGAAGAAGTTAGAACTCGGGATTTCTTTGTTCACCTTGGCTGCGAAGCCATATATGATCAGCGCTGAATCTCATTGCACCAGGCCAACCAATTGGTCTGTATTGGTCCCATAAACTTTGGGCTGACAAGTATCAGGTGAAAGGTGTTTGAGAATAAGACTGAAAAATCCTTCTTACCTCCCCCTACAAAAAAATTCTCCAGCCGCAGAATGTTATTCCTTTCCAAGAAACACAAATTAACTAGCTGCCACTAATGACCTCCAGACCAACACAAACCCTTTTCCCCTTGAAATTAACCTTCTATTCTGAATTTAAACAGTGTCTAATTAACCCCAAACACTGGTGAGTTAACTGGAAGAGAAGTCTGTAGGAAATTAAAACAAGGGGATAGTTTTACTGTTGGGAAAAAAAAAAAAAGAAGAAGAAATAGCAAAAAGTCATCCTCCAATTATCTTATCCTTCTAACCTCCACCCCCAGATCCTTATCCTGCATCTTCATTTGTCTTCCTTTCCGTAAACCTTGTAAAGGAGTCTGCTTTTCAGACAAATATTTTTCCCATCTCATTTGACACCTAGAAGGCAGGAAAAATATTGCCCATCACGATAAATATCAGTATAATATTCCAATTTTCCAGCGTTTGACAGCAATCAAGGGAAGAGTAATGTGTTCCCTCTGTGACTAAATCATTTAGAGACCAAGGTATTCTGTCTCATTCTCATTAGGAAAAAAAATATTCCAATAATCTCATTATCCCAGTGTGAATAACAGTAAAAAAGCACCAAGACTAATGACTTCTTCCGCGCTTGCCTCCACAGATACCAGCCCGGGCTGTGCTTTTATAGGCAATGCTTGGGTAATGGAGTCTCCCTTAGCAGCGATCCCACAGCATCTGCTGCTCTGAAAGCCCTGCCTAACACATTCTGCTTTGTCTGCAGCAAGGTTTACACACACCCCTGGACTCCAAAGACTCTTTTTATGTACTTTTTAAAAAACTAACTCCAATGGAAAAAGAATGTGTCATGGCATGTTAAACTTTATGGAAAGTCTTCTAGAGAATAACATAATTTCACGGTGCATTACTCTGAAATGACCTAGTACTTGAACAATTAATTTTTAAGGTGTAGCATTGACTTCCCCTTGCTGTATTTAACCCGTATCTGAAATTGTCAACAATGCCAAGGGTTGGACAATGAGTTGGGAGAAGAGCAGGAGCCTGAAAATTACTCCCTATCTACTATGTTTTCTTTTATCAGACATAATGCTTCCCTCTTTGGTTCAAAAATGAAAGAGAAGGGAGCAGGTACTTTAATTAGGGACACTTCATAGGCAGCACAGCCTGGCAGGGAAATAGTGCAGTCCTGGAGACATAAACTCTACGTCTTACCTTTGTCATTAATTTACTGTGTAGCCTTAGACAAACTTCTTTTTCTCTCTGTAGCTAAAATGGGGGAAGGAGGGGTTTGTTTGTTATGCCCCCAAAAGGAATTCAGTGATGGAAAATGAATAGATGTATAAAATATCCTCTGATTTCCTTGGAATAAAAGCTCTGAATTTTTTTTCTTTCTTTTTTTTTTTTGGCTGACTTTTTTACACCTTACTTTTTCTACACACTTGCATTCCTCACCCACAGGTAAATGGAGAATTGGTATGCAAGAGCATCTTCTCAAGACTAGCATGAAACACTTCAAATGCACAGGAAAAAGTCATAGAATGGTAGAGGTGGAAAGACTCTTATAAAAGATTCCTGTGAATCCTTTCTCTTTGGGGAAAAAAAGACTCACAGAGGAAAGGTTTCTCCCAAGGTCACACAGTGGTTTACTGGTAGAACCACCCAGTCTATCGCTCTGCCCTCTAGACCAAGTGAGTGACACCATTATTGTTTTCTTTTATAGAGTTCATGAAAGCAACACTGCACTTATACATACATGCATCAGAATAAAGGGATTTTAGGGTTTGAAAAAAGCCTTATAAATCATCAAGCCTGGTCTGCTGGGTGGGTGATCAATTGTCCAGGTTTGCCTGGAGCTGAGATGTGTTCACAACATGGAACAGGAGAGCCCTGGGCACACAGATTAGTTGGTCACCAAGCCTACCCCCAAATGACACTTAAATTTATTCTCCAACCTTCAGCATTCTAACATGAATCTCTTTAGCACTAGAGCATTTATGACATTCTCATTTAGTAAATTGCATTGCTGGAACTGTCACCTATAACTATAGGTCTTTATTCTGCCATGTGAGGTCCCACTGAACAATATAGAGGGTGGCTCCGTAGACAACTGACCACAGCCATTCCAACATGGGTCCTCTCTCCCATATTAGAATCTGAAAAGACAATATAATTAAAAGCTACATGGACATGGCAAAGCGGTCTAAATATTTTTCTTTCTCTCTTAGCCTTTGTTTGATAAGAGCAACCTCTGCTCTCTTACGGCCTACTTACAGGAAGCATTATTTAGGGACTGTATATATTGTTTTTTACTTATCTGAGATTTCAATGTCCCATATCCCATTCTGGAACAGTTTTCCTTTTAGGGATTGGCCACAGGATGATCAGATAGCATGGGGGACAGATTTCTGAGGCATTAGAACAAACAAAAGCAGGGGTTTTTTTGGTAAAATCTTTCTGCAACCCAGATAACATTTCCAGCCACATGTATCTAATAGGGCAATAACTCCTCCCAGATGAGAATGGCTTGTTTTTTAGTACTCTGATTGGATGAGTGATGGCTGCAACCTCGCCATTTATTTCCTGGGAAACTATCTTGACTGGCTATTAGTTCTGTTCAAGGAATTGGTAATTACCTTCATCCCATAGGACAATGGTCATTTGGGTGATTTTTCAGGGCGTGAAGACAAAGAATTGAGTCCACACACACACACACACAAAATTACATGAAGGAAAAATTTTGGTTGAGCCTCCTCTCCTTCCAGTCTTCAGCTGTTCCCTTAACCTTCTCACTTTTTCAGGGAGCAGTGTTTTTCAGCTACCCTTCAGCTTCCCAAAGCTTCCCCACTCTCTGATTGAATTTTCTCTCCTAAGTGTTACATGCTCCAAGTCACTACTGCCACCCAAAAAAATACATTAATTAAAAGCAAAAAAACTCTGTGATTCTGAGATAAGTATTCAAAAGAAAGCAATTTAATTATCTGATTAAAGAAATTTATACTAAGGTGAGAATATAAGGTTTAACTTTCATAAGGGATTTTGTCTTAGAAAAGGAGTTAGCTAGAAAGCAAGTCTCTAATTGATGTTAGGGATGTGTAGAGAGAAGAGGGGTCTTTACTAAACCTTGCCTATGCTGGCTAACTCTTTTCCCTTTCATCTTGTCCTATTGAAAGCATTCCATTTATATATTGTACTGGAATGGAAGCTGGCAGCTCATCTGACTGTTTCTATTTTAAAAAAGAAAGAAAAATTATAGTCACATGCAGCCAGTTGCCTTGTAAAATAGCCCTCAATTTGGATCTGTTTGATATTTTCTCATAATTTTATTCAACTTATATATTTTTGCATGAATATCACAAAATATATGCTGTATTCATCATGATGAAACATACCAGGAAGCACATAATGTCTATTTGTCCAATTACTGATGATATTAACTTGATTAAAATGGAGTTTACCAACTAGCTTCACTATAAAGTTAATTTGCATTTTGTAATTATTGGTTAATAACTAATTCGTGGAGAAACGCTTTGGCAATACAAAAATATCTTGCTCTTATTCTAACTTTTACCCACAAATTTTAACATCCATTGGTGATTCTTGTCTGAGTCATTTAATGTTATGATGATTGAAAAATGGTGATTTTTCTAATGCCTATATTACTTCAACATTTATTAGTTGACATTTTACTCCAAGGTAGAACTATCCCTTCTCATCCATCCATTCCATTGTTTATATCAGTATGGAATTATGGATTTCTATTGTACTGAGTAAATCATAACCCATTATTTATTTTTATGTACAAATTGTTCCAAATTTGGCCAGTAGAAGTTCAAAGGAGCAGATTCTTATATCCTTCTGTCATATCCCCATCACTCTGAGCACTTTCTTACTTTCCAACACGTGGAAATGTTGCAGACACATCTTGTACTTTCCATGACTCAAGCATCATTATTTCCTGGCGTAGGTGAGAGAGTCACTTCAGACCTAGAGTTGGAGACCAGCCTGGGCAACACAGAAAGACCCCATCCCTAAAAAAATAAAAAATTTAACCAAGCATAGTGGCATGCACCTGTAATCCCAGCCAGTTGGGAGACTGAAGCAGGAAGGTCACTTGAGCCCAGGAGACATAATCTGATTATGCCACTGCACTTCAGCCTGGGCAATACAGGGAGACACCAAGTCTAAAAAAGAAAGAAAGAAAGAAAGAAAGAAAGAAAGAAAGAAAGAAAGAAAGAAAGAAAGAAAGAAAGAAAGGCAAACAAAAAACACAATGATTTTCTTTAGGAAATCCTGGTTTCTTTTAGTGGATAATGGTATTTAGTGTGTTTACTGCTCCTGAGTGTCATTGATTCTAGGTCCAGTCAATGGGCAAACCTCATAAATACTCACACACACACACCTACATCTACATTTATTTCTATTCATCTCTATTTTGTGTCTATATGTATATTTTTTAGATACATAGGTAGGTAAATAAACAGATAGATGTAAAACCACGAGTTCACACCAATACCTAAATTCCAATCCAACACTACAGAGTTTATTGTGACCTCCCCTCTTTCCCTGTTTGTTTTCATTTTGAGGTAGGGTCTTGTTCTGTTGCCCAGGGTAAAGTACAGTGGCGTCATCATGGCCCATGCAGCCTTGACCTCCTGGACTCCAGCAACCCTCCCACCTCAGCTTCCTGACTAGCTCGAACTACAGGCACATACCACTATGCCCAACTAATTTTTTAATTTTTTCTTAGAGATGGGGTCTCACTATGTGGCCCAGGCTAGTCTAGAACTCCTGGGCTGAAGCAGTCCTCCCACCTCAGCCTTCCAAAGTGCTAGGATTACAGGCATGCACCACCATGCCCAGCCATATTTGTAACTTTCTCCTTTAATAGTGAAAAACTGGATGCCATTGTACTCAAAATATTTACTTACGTGCTCAATCTCTCTTCACCTAACCAGTCTCTGATCCTCTCTTGGCCACTGCCACACTGGTCCTAATCACCCAGATTTGCCTCCTTGGCCCCACCCTGCTGGACTCTACCACCCCAGTTGAACTCTTGGTCCTAATCCCACAAGACACACCACAGAGCTGGTCAGTTCTTCATACTCACCCTATATTGTTACAAATTTCTGTGTTAATAGTCATTAGTTTTTTAACAACAATTTATAAAGAAAGATCTTTTACATTTACCCACAGTTTTACTCTTTGTAGAGCTCTTCATTCCTTCTTGAAAAACCAGCTTCCATCTGATATCAGATACATATCCTATGTTATTTTTGTAGTTCAGGTCTGCTGAAGAGGAATTATCTCTGCTCTTATCTGACTGAAAATTTTAATAAATATAGAATTCTAGGTTGACAGGCTTTTTTTCCCCCCCTTTCAGCACTTTGAAAATATTATTTCATTGCCTTCTACCTTCATTATTTCTAATAAGTGCACTTGGCATAATCAGCCAACATTCTTATGTTGTTCCATTCATATCTGGTATTCATCAGTTTGATTATGACATATTTGTATCATTTCTTTGCATTTTCTCTTTGGAGTTTGCTAAACTTTTAGGATCTATGGTGATGTTTTTCATCAATTTTGAAGAATTCTAGACTATTATCCATTTAAATATTTCTTCTGCACTACTATCTTGTCCTTTTCTCCTTCTGAAATTCTAATTATATGTATTCTTAACCTTTGATATTGTCCCACAGGTCTCAGACATTCTGTTTTGTTCTGTTTCCATTATTTTTTCTCTTTGATTTTCACTTTGGACAATTTTCTATATTTCTATTGATAATGTCTTTTCATGTTTCCAGACTGCTGTTCAGGTCATTGAATGAATTCTTCTGATGTTGTATTTCTTATTTCTAATATTTCCAGGTGGTTCTTTTTATACTTTTTATTTTTCTGTTGAAATATTTAATGTAGTTATAATGGATTATTTAAAGTCCTTGTCTGCTAATTCCAGTATCAGAACCATTTGTGGGTCTCCAACTGACTTTTTTTTATTATGGCTTACATTTTCTACCTTCTTTCTATGTTTTATAATTTTTATTGTATATAAGACATCGTGTGTAAAAGGACAATAAAGACTGAAATAAATGATATTTCTTCCCAGAAAAAAAAGTATACCTCTTCCCATCCCAGGCGGAAAAGAGTTTGAGGGCAAAGTGAATCTAATCTCCACTTGAGCAAGATATGGGATTTTTAGCAACTGGGTTATATTTAGCTTACTAATAGTTTCAGTTATTTTGGGGGACATTAGAAATTTCTAGTTCAATATGTTAACTGGTATTCACATCTTCATTCAAAGTTATAACTCCTTAAAAACATAAGCCCTTATTCCCCTCGTCATACCCCAAATAGGGCATGATTGAAAGTAGGGATTAGGCCTTTCCCTCCAGCAGTGCTCAGAATTTGTGTACTTGTGATAATCTGTAGATCTCTTTGGCACTACTTTTCCACATTATGGGCTTTCTCTCTCCTCAGCTGTGTTGACAACTGTTTCAGTCACTAAAGAATTTTCTTTGCTCTCGAGCTCTAATGTTGGCTCACTGTATCTTAGAAGAACTATATCTTCTGCAGGCCTGTTCCCAGCCTTCACTGGACCACCATACTGTACTTGGAAAAGACCCACTGAATTTTTTTTTTTTTTTTTTTTTTTTTTTTTTTTTTTTGGTAGCCTAGGCTGGAGTGCAGTGGTGCTATCTCAGCCCACGGCAAACTCCACCTCTCAGGTTCAAAAAATTTTCCTGCCTCAGCCTCCGGAGTAGCTGGGATTACAGGTGCCTGCCATCACACCTGGCTAATTTTTATATTTTTAGTAGAGAGGGGGTTTCACCATGTTGGCCAGGCTGGTCTTGAATTCCTGACCTCAGGTGATCTGCCCGCCTTGGCCTCCCAAAGTGCTGAGATTACAGGCGTGAGCCACTGTTCCTGGCCTGAAATTTATAGACATTTCTTTCACCTCTTCTGCTCTGCACCCAGCTGGGCCCTGCTTTGCTCTTAGAAAAGACCCCTTATACCCAGGGGGAAATCCCTCTCAATTCTTCTGCTCCTGCTGCAGCTTTTTAGGACAGTGCCCACATACACTCAGTGCAGGTCCATGGGAAGAGTTGCTAGGTGAATACAGACTCTCCTATGACTAATGAGGGCTTCCAAATTCTGGCCTGTCATGCCAGTCCACATGTATCCATGAAAAGTTCATTGAGAAACAGACTGGCTTCTCATTACCTCTTTCATGGTAGGTTCACTCCTTTTTCTACCATGCCCCTGGCAATCAAAGCAGCTATGAGATTCTTCTCGCTTAGAAAGGGCTCATCTCTTTCCAGATTTACTTCATCTAGAATACACTGAAACCTCAGATCTCTGATGATGGGTTTTTAAAAAAAGAATATTATGATTTTACAGTTTATCCAGATTGTGCTCATTGTCGGGATGAAAACATCTGTCTCCTGTACTAGTACTATGTTTGATACTTCTCATTTTCTTGATTTTTACATCTCTAATCTCATTGACTTCTCTGGTTTTTTAGGCTCTCTTTGTCTGAATCCTCTTCATATAAAGGCTTGATATAGCACAACTTGTGAGATGCAATTTGTTTTTGGTGTTTCATTGTACATTTATACTTTTTTATTGGGAGATATCTTTTTCGTGTTCCTGGATAAAAATCTGGGCAGACACCCGGGGGAAATAAATAAAGCCAAAGAATGATTTAAGTCACAAAGTCTCAGTCTGGACATTAGAAAGTTCTAGTTCAATATATTAATTGGTACTTAAATCTTCATTCAAAGTTATAACTCTTCAAAAGCATAAGCCCTTATTCCCCTCCTTATACCCCAAATAGGGCATGATTGAAAGCCGATTAACTACCTTCAAGAAAGGAGGTTTGATTCACTTTTGCTCTTTTTCTTACTTTCTCCTAATCACTGTTTTTAAACTTACCATGGGAGGAGAGGAAAAGAATGCCAAAGTTCTACCCTGACTGGTACTGTCTTAAGGTGGGTCTGTTATCTCAGAGTCTGGCAGAAATTAAAAGCTAACTCTTCCTGTCATGAGCAAATTAGAAGATTTTTTTGGAGGCTCTCCTACTGAAGCCTCCAACTAGAACTCTGACATAAATTTTCTTGGTCAAGATCATTTTTAAATGACATTGTACTAATATTCTTACCATGAGTTCCACATCCCTTCTCCAGAATCATGCATCTTAAACACACCATCAGAAGGAAGTGCAATAATCTCCCACTGTCCTGCTACCTGAGGCTAGACCAGGTGGCCTCTCTCTCACTGTATGATTCCCTAGGCATAGATTAGATATCAATCAATAGTTCTCCCACTCTTAATACAAGGTTTACATGTTAAACTTTCCAAGTGATCTCCTTTGAAGTCCTTTGCCAAGACTTGATGAAAAATACTAGGAATCACAGAACCAATTTTCCCCAAAGAAGTTCTCATTAGAAATTCTATCAATCTCTTTAGATCTTTTCATATTTTCCTTGTTGGTGAGAGAACTAGCAAAACATCCTCAAACACCTAGTTTTACATTTCTACCTAGTGATCTGATATCTCATTTGTAATTTTTTTATATCTGTTGTATTTTGATGTCTCAGTCAAAACACGTAATTTGACATCCTATTTCATCTTCCTTTCCCTATCTACTAAATATTTGAATTTCTTGAGCCAATTATAGCTTCACTCAACACACTCACTTTCTCTGAGCAGTCCTTATGTCCAGCTTCATCCCCTCACTTGAGTCTCTGACTTTAGATTCCAACTACTCACTGAACAATTACACTCTGGGGGCACTATGGAAACTTTGAATTTAGCAAGTTCCAAACAAGCTTACCAACTTCTTCATTCTCTATTTCTAACTTGCACATCATATAGTTCTGCTCTTCTACCTTCTTGGAATGCCCTTGCCATCTCCATCCTATTTCACTTCTTGCTATGCCTAAAGAAACCTACTAATTTCTAGCTTAGATGTAAACTGCTAATTTCCTATACCCAGAAAGATTGATTGGTTCTTTTCTAGATTTCTCAGATTTTTCTTTCCTCCATTAATGGCATTGCCTTCTATATATTCATACCTGCACCTGTTTCTGTCTTCTTCATAACTTGGTGAGTCCTCAAAGGGAATGTCACACTCATCTCTTTATTGCTTAGTGCCCAGGGAAGTCCTGTTATATAGTAGGTTCTCACTAAATGTATGCTTATTTTAATTTTTGTATATGTATACACATATACATACATATACAAAATTATATATATACACCATAAAATTATATATACATGTATATATACATATATGTATATAATTTATTCTTACATAAATTTTATTCTTTCAACATATCTATCAGGACAAAATTATTACTATCTATCCCCAAATTCCAGATAAGAAAATTGCAGTTCAGTTATGTTAAGCCACTAGAAACAAGGTCTCACAGGTGGAAAAGAAGCAGAGCCAGTACTTTAAAATTATATATTTTACTCATGGCCTATTCCTCCTCCTAGTATTCCTCTTTTCTACTGTGTTTGTTTTCATTCTAGCCTTATGCTGCCTGACATTTTAAGCATCCCTAAAGATTTTTCATTCCCAAGCTCCTATTGCACATTTTTAAAGATAAAAGATGTATGAAGATTCTGCCTCTATTCTGCCTCCTCCCAATTTCTTCCAAAGAGCATGCTTAAAACACAACAATCAATTCATTTTACTAATTGATATATCATAGGCTCTCTACTTTGTTTCCTCAAGTTATCTATATAAGCTGTTTACAGCACTAGTACTATGCGCCTCTATGCTTCTCTGCCTCTTTTATTTACACAAGCAAGTCATCTACAACTTGGCCTGCTGTTTAAAGGGCATTACAGAGCTATGGATCTCCCCAAAAGTCAGGTGTTGTGGTAAGAGATGCCTCTGGCTATTTTTTCCCAGGCCTTGCTTCCAACTCATAGGTGAATATTGTAAAGAAAGACTGAGCTTTGTCTTATTAAAATATTTTTATCCTGACTTGGGTTTTCCTCCACTTCACCAACTAATACAGTTGGCACACACCCTTAGCAGAAGCTGACATAGGGCTTGCATGCAGGTAATTTATTTTGGGAAGCAATTCCAGGAAACAGAAGTCAGGTAGCAGGATAAAATTGGGACAGGTAAAAAGTCAGTACGAAGAGCTGGTCACTCCTGTGGACAATTGGACATTAATTTCCTTGGGACCCTCTAAAGAATTAATATAGAATGCACTTCAGAAACATCCCCCTCAGGGGAGCATTATCTCAAGTTCCCATTTCTCATTCACCCAAGATTATTCCATGGGTTATAACTCCCTTTCACTTCTAAATTGTACATGTAGATGCCAATTAATTTCTGAGTATCTCCGCCATGGTGTTGGATGATCCTGAGGCAGAAAGCAAGTAAGGAGATGTCAGGTTGCACCTGTGTGAAGCTGGCTGTCCTAGTAGTGACTGGGCTAAAAAGTGGGCTGAGCAAATGGGAGACAAGGCAATGAAGAGTCCATTGTACCACATGTGTCTGAGCCCAGCGTCCTAGCCTCCAATGACAGGACCACACCGGAGCTCCCTTAGGAGAAAGTAGAATGCAGGGAGGGGAGTCAGCATGGACATGGGGTGTGCAGGAGCTTCTTAAAAACCAGCACCATCAAAACCAGTGCTGTGGACAGGCAGAGCCAGACGACTAGGACTGCCAGCAAAGCAAACAGATGGCCAGAAACCTGTGCCTTAAAACCAGCAGGTCATTCACTCCAGTATTCCCCAAATCTTGCTTTGTCTTCTACAGTTGGCCTATCTGAGGCTGGATAGAGATCTACACAATCTTCAGGCAACGTGAGTGCTCCAGAGATCAACCACACTCTATACCCCATTGACTTTCCTCAGCAAAAGCAGTTTAGGCACATTGAAGAAAGCAACATTGTCCTCTACCACCTCTGCCTCCAGTTGGAAATCTCTAGTTTTAAAGCCTTATCTCCTACCCACTCAGAGGACCAACACCTTCTTGCTCCTCTCAGTTGCCCATACCCATCACTGTACTCCCAGGATGTGGCCTGCCCCCACATCTCTTCCCTTATCTCCTTTTAAAACCTCCCTTTTGTGTTGTTTGAGCCTATGATAGTCAAATAATAGCCCTTCCAATGATATCCACGCCTTAAATCCTGGAACTTGTGAATATGTTACATTACATGGTAAAAGTGACCTTAAGACAGAGAAATTACCCTGGATTACCCAGGCAGGCCCAGTGCAATCACACAAGCCCTTAAAAGCTCAGAAACTTCTTCATCTGAAATCAATGAGATAGAGGTGACAAAAGGAAATCAGGAAGAATGAGGCAGAAGTAAAGGATAGAGAGATATGAACAGTGAGAAGGACTTGACCCACCATTGCAGGTTTTGACAAATGTGGTTGGACTCTAAGAGCTAAGAATGACCTCCAGCCAACAACCAACAAGAAACAGGGACTTCAGTCTCACAACCACAGGAAGCTGCCAACAATCTGAATGAGCCTGGAAGTGGATCCTTTCTCACAGCCTCCAATGAAGAACACAGGCATCTTGATGTTAGCCCTGTGAGAACCATTTCAGATATCTGAGCTAAAGAAACTGTAAGATAATTAATACATTTGTGAGTCTGGGTGAAGTGGTTCATGCTTGTAATCCCAGCACTTTGGAAGGCTGAGGTAGGAGGATTGTTTGAGGCCAGAAGTGCAAGACCAGCCTGGGCAATACAGCAAGATCCCATCCAAAAAAAAAAAAAAGCCCAGATGTAGTGGTGTGTACCTATAGTCCTGGCTACTCAGGAGACTGAAGTAGAGAGGATCACTGGAGCTGAGGAGTTCAAGGCTGCAATGAGCCATGATCATACCACTGCATGCCAGCCTGGGCAACAAAGTGAGACTCTGTCTCCAAAAAATAAATAAATAATAAATAAGTACATTCGTGTTACTTGAAGCAACTAAGTTTGTGGCAATTTGTTAAAGCATTAATAGGAAACTAATATAGAGTCCTAAGTGATTGATTCAAAAACAACTCTTTGTCTCTGATAAACTGGTAGATTTCAAGGTGCTTTAGACTGGCTATATTATCCATTTCAGTAGAAGTTAATTTTTCAAACTTAGGAGCAGTATGGAAAAAAATGAAAGATTCTGAGAAGTGGGTATCCCTCCCAAAGAAGGTCTGCTTTCCACTGTCAAACTTAAAGACATGGGATTGGCATTATCAACAGAAAAGTAAAGAGCAGAGATCATTGAGGAATTCCCAGTCCATAGAGTGTTAACTTCACCTTGACTGGCCATCTACCCCTCCTCCATTGCTTGGAATCCTGAAAAATATTCCATAGGGAAACCGCAGCCAAATGCATATCCTTCTTTTTTTTTTTTTTTTTTTTTTGAGACGGAGTCTGGCTCTGCCGCCCAGGCTGGAGTGCAGTGGCCGGATCTCAGCTCACTGCAAGCTCCGTCTCCCGGGTTCACGCCATTCTCCTGCCTCAGCCTCCTGACTAGTTGGGACTACAGGCGCCCGCCACCGCGCCCGGCTAGTTTTTTGTAATTTTTAGTAGAGACGGGGTTTCACCGGGTTAGCCAGGATGGTCTCGATCTCCTGACCTTGTGATCCGCCCGTCTCGGCCTCCCAAAGTGCTGGGATTACAGGCTTGAGCCACCGCGCCCGGCATATCCTTCTTCCTAGGCTCCCCCACCATACTTTTTTCCAAAAGTTCTGGACTGAGCAGATTTTTATTCCTCCTTTCCCTATCTCCTTATTTCCTCTTGCTCCATTTCCTGTCTTCTGGTCCCTTTATAACTCTCTTAAACCTGACGGGTAACTTCCTCAGTTAACAGAGTCTGCCCCAACTTCTATTCTAACAGAGGAGAGGAAAAAAGAACCTAGAGAAAGACCACAACAATCTCTTTATTTTTCCCATCAAAGCATTCCCTGTCTAGTGAAGGAGGTGAAGAGAAGAGTTGGTCTGTGTTGTCTCCTTTGGGTCATTTTGTTCATGACCTTTATCAAAGTCCATCTCTGAGATTAGAGAGAAACAAAAAGAGAAGGAAAAAATGGATGTGCTCAACACAAAGCAAGAATAATGACCATTAAGCACATTCATCTCTTAATGGATACACCATCCTCCATAAATAATTGAAGTATCTCAAAGTATCTCCCACCAAATATGTATTAATTTAAAAAGGAAAATAGCATCTTTACCGTGGAGAAACGTGAAAAGATACCACCTTATCCAAGTGATAAATGTCAACCTCACCAGCTGTAGAACACATCAGCATCATGCATTCCCCAATATGATTTTCTAAAAGGACATGTCATGTCTGTGGGATTTTTTCCTAATAATGAATCATCGCTATCTAATCATGAAAAAATATCAGAGAAACAAAAAGTAAGGACATACTATAAAAAACAGCTTAACCAGAGTTTTCCAAAAGTAGCATCTGCATGAAAGACAAAAGAAAACTAAGGAATTATCAGAAATTGGAGGAGACTAAGGACACATAACAACTAAATGCAATGTGGAATACTAGATTGAATTCTGAAATAGAAAAAGGAAATCCGTGGAAAAACTGGTAAAATCTGAAGAAAATTTATAGCTTAATTAACAGTATTGTACCAGGGTTAATACCTTAGTTTTGATCATATACCATTGCTATATGAAATGTTAACATTAGGGGAATCTGAGCTACAAGAACTCTGCACTATTTTTGTGACTCCCTGTAAGTCTAAATTAACTCTTCCACAAGTTACCTATATGATTTTGAAAATTTTAATTAATCTCTTTGAGTCTCAGTTTCGTCATCTGTAAAAAGAATATTTTTGTATTAAATGACTTCTCAGGATTCAAACTGGTTTAAAGAGAGAAGGTACATTTGAAAGGCAAAAAAGAAAAAAAAGGACAAGAAAATGATAATAATTAAAGTGTGCAAAATCTGTTAGATTGTTTGCAGTGGACTAAATTGTGTCTTCCCTCCTGTTTCCCATATAAATTCATACATTGAAACCCTAACCTTCAATGTGATGGTATTTGGAAATGGGGCCTTTGGGAGATAATCAGGTTTAGGTGAGGTCATGAGGGGGCACTCATGATGAAATTATACCCTTACAAGAAGAAACACTACATAACTTGCTCTCCTCTGTCTCTGAACACACAGGCACCAAGGAAAGGCCCTGTAAGCACATATGACCCCTAGAAGGTGGCTATTTGCAAGCCAGGAAGAGAGCTCTCACCAGTATTCAACCATGCTGGCACCTTCAGTTTTGACTCCCAGCCTCCAGAGCTGTGAGGAAATAAATTTCTGTTGTTTAAACCACCAGTCTATCGTATTTTATTATGGCAGCCCAAGCTGACTAAGGCATAGTTTTTTTTCACATATAATACTAATGTTAAAAATAACCAAAATAATTATACATAAGAGAAAAATGAAGGTTCAGCAAGATAATGAGTAAAACACTTCGCACACACAATAAGAACTCAATGAATGTCATTGTTTATGACTTGACAAGGGGATTTGGCTTAGAAAGCGGAACAGCTATATTTTGGATCTAGGCATTCTAGATTCCTAATGTCGTGAGAAAGATAAAATCATAAATAACTAAATAGTCTGAAAACTGTAAAGAATTAACACACAAGAGATAATGTCAATGTGAGGGAGAGGAAGAAAACTAGGTCAATCATGACCCCCAAATTAAAAAATCCCCAGTGGAGTAAAACCTGAGGGAAGAGCAGATAAAATAGGTATATAAATGAACAGTTTGAAATCTCATGCCTACGAGACCATGCACCAAAGCAGGACTAGCTGCCCCTCCCCTATCCTCTACCCAGGACCAGAACCAGTCCAGTGGATAAGAATAAATATCGGTGCAGAATAAATTGGCTTAGACTCTGCTCTAAAGAATTCCAAGTTCAAGTGATTTTGAAAATGGATGTTTAGGATTGGTATAAAAGTTGTGCTGACAGACCTTTGAACAAAAGTCCAAAAGAGTCATCAAGTCACAATTTGAAAACAATCAGACTTGACATTTTTGAACCACCCAAGATCAGAGATGTCTGGTTCTGATTGGTCATTTGAACTAATTTTTTGGCAGAAAAAAAATAAAATTCTAGGCTGGGCGTGGTTGCTTATATCTGTAATTCAAGCATTTCGAGAAGATGAGGCAGGTGGATCACTTGAGGTCAAGAGTTCAAGATCAGCCTGGCCAAAACGGTAAAACGTTGAATGGTAAAACACTGTCTCTATCAAAAGTATAAAAATTAGCCAGGTGTGGTCAAGGGCGACTGTAATCTCAGCTACTTGGGAGGATGAGGTGGAAGAATCACTTGAACCCGGGAGGTAGGGGTTGCAGTGAGCTGAGATCTATCCTGGGTGACAGAGCTCTGTCTCAAAAAAAAGAAAGAAAATTCTAGGTAAAATATTTGTTAAATACTAAATAGCAAAGGCTCAAAAGGATACAAAGTGACTACTAGATTTAAAATAGAGGAAGAGTTGAGAACTTGAGGATTAAGCTGACACGCCATACTGCTGGTACTCTAAGTGCATTTGACAATCAAGAAGAAATGGCTGGTTGGGTGCGGTGGCCCACACCTGTAATCCCAACACTTCGGGAGGCCAAGAAGGGCAGATCGCTTGAGGTCAGGAGTCTCCATTTTAGGTGAAACCCCGTCTCCATTAAAAATACAAAAATTAGCTGTGTATGGTAGTGAGCGTCTGTAATCCCATCTACTCGGGAGGCTGGGGCAGAAGAATCGCTTAAATCCAGGAGGCAGAGGTTGCAGTGAGCTGAGATAGTGCCACTGCACTCCAGCTTGGGTGACAGAATGATACTCCACATCAAAAATAAATAAATAAATAAAAAGAAGAAGAAGAAATGGCTGCAAAACTGATCTAAAGTGTTGGTGGATTCTCTATGTTAAAAAAGGGCAAACCAGAATCTGAAGTCCTAACCAAGGTACACAGTCATATAGAGCAACCCTCTTTTCCTTTCACACACACACACACACACACACACACACACACACACACACGCTAAGCCAGGATGTCAAAGAATTATCCCCACTCAGGGCACTCAGGATAGTGACCCCTTAGAAATAAATCTCCCACCTCCTGATGGGAAAATGGGAGAGAGGATAGAATGGTGCTGAGAGAGAGATAAAGACATCAAAAGATAAAAAGACAATTAGAAGGAGGATAGAATGGTGGTGAGGGAAACAGAAAAAGTAGCTATAAAACAAGCTACTTTCTGATAGTCCAATGGAAATTGCTCAAACTTGCATAATTTGAGTGGTCCAAAAATGTCAAGTCTGATTGTACTCTCTGCAGGTACCTGAAAAAGTAAACTCAAGTCAACTCTGGAGGGAGGTATCTTTATCCTAGTGTAAACTAAAAGTAAAATCCTAAGCCCTGCAACCAACTGAATGGACCACCTCCTCTAAGCCAATGGGATTCCCAAGTAAACCTAGAAAACTAGTTCACGTTATGACAGGAAGGTGGGGGTCAGACGTGCCTCATTATAGTCTCCTCCCTGTGGAATTCAGGAACAATTGAGCAGCGTTAACATTAAAACAGAGATCTTAAGACTGACAAAACAGACTCTGTAACAATAAGATACCAAATTCAGACCTAACTGTAGTATAGCATCACATGACTGATAGCAGGCCCTGAAAGAAATTATTTTACCCTAAAATATATTTGTGATATTTTGAAATGGCCCTGCCAGGCTATCTCTTATGGGGGAAATTTACATTCTGTAGATCATTTCCTGATCCAGAAGAGATTAGCTGAGAGTCTGGCATGTTTTAAAGATCAGAATAGGAAACATTTGCCATCTATTGCCTCTAAGAGCAGTCACCTTTGAGACTTCATCTACATAACAAAAACCTTGGTCTCTGCAATCCCTTATCTTAACCCAGACACTCCTTTTTATTGACTCCAGGCCTTTAGATAATAACTTAATTCTTTCAACCAATTGTGAATCAGAAAATTTTTGAATCCACCTATGACCTAGAATCACCTACTTCAAGTGTCCCACCCTCCCAGGCCAAATCAATGTATACCTCACATGTATTGATTGATGTCTTATGTCTCCCTTAAAAGTATAAAACCAAGTTTCAACCCATCCATCTTGGGTACATGTTCTCAGGACCTCTTAAAACTGGGCCTTGCACCTTGATCACTCATGATTGGCTCATAATAAACCTCTTTAAATATTTTACAGAGTTTGACTCTTTTTTGTTGACATAGGCCTTTGAGAATATACACAAATAATTTTTAAGGGCCATGGGGGGCACAGAAAGATTTTTGATTACACAAAGAAAGAAGTTACCAAAAATGAGAACTAAGGCCAGACATGGTAGCTAACATTTATAATTCCAGCACTTTGGGAGGCCAAGATGGGATGATTGTTTGAGCCTAGGAGCTCAAGACCAGCCTGTGTAACATAGTGAGATGTCATCTCTACAAAAAAATTTTTTTTAATTAGCTGAGCATAGTGATGTGTGCCTGTAGTCCCAGCTACTCAGGACTAGCTGGGAGGATCACTTGAGCCTGGGAGGCAGAGGTTGCAGTGAGACATGTCACACCACTGCATTCCAGCCTGATGACAGAGCAAGACCCTGTCAAAAAAAGAAAAGAAAGGAAGGAAGGAGGGAAGGAGGGAAGGAAGGAAGGAAGGAAGGAAGGAAGGAAGGAAGGAAGGAAGGAAGGAAGGAAGGAAGGAAAGAAGGAAAGAAGGAAAGAAGGAAAGAAAGAAAGAAAGAAAGAAAGAAAGAAAGAAAGAAAGAAAGAAAGAAAGAAAGAAAGAAAGAAAGAAAGAAAGAAAGAAAGAGAAAGAAAGANAGAAAGAAAGAAAGAAAGAAAGAAAGAAAGAAAGAAAGAAAGAAAGAGAAATGAGAACCAATAGAAATGATGAGATGGGAGTGTTCCCTTGACCTTGACCCCCTTCGTGGGCGAGAACTGGAATGGCTCATTTCACTCAGCCTGCCATTGGCCACTTCTTGAGAGAGGGAGCATGCAAGCAAGCGAGTGCAGGAACTGGAGGAAGTGAATACTGGAACCTGGGATCACTTCTCTCTGGTGGGAACAGGCTCTGTGTAGGCCCCGCAGCATCCGAGTCCCTGCCCTCTCGGCACCTGGGTTCCTGTCCAGCATCCAGGAAGAATCAGGTCCCATGAATGGGTTGAAGGGTAGTGTGTGTGGAGGAGTTTATTGGGTAATAAAAGTGGTTTTCAGCGGGATGGAGAATTGGGAAAGGGACGGTGAGGGAAGAAGGTGACCTTTCCGGGAAGCTGCACCGTTTGAAGTTAGCCGCGTCTATCCGTGGTCTCCAACAGAGAGAAGTTGCTGCTTCTCTGCTTGCTGCTCAGCCACTTGTATCCCAGTCGCTCAGCTGCTTGCGTTACTCTGCCAGCTGAAGTTTTTTATGGGCACAGGATAAGGGCAGGGCAGGCCAAAAAGGCAACATTTGGGCAGAAAAACGGGGTCAGCTGTTTTCACTTACTGCCGCGGTTCCAGGCTTAAGGGTGGGGTTTAGCCAGGGGCCCAGGCGTTCTGTATCAATAACAAGGAACAGAAACTCATACCCAAAGACTTCAGATGCTGAAGCAATTAGAAATTAAAACTTAAAACTACTCACTATTTGAAGGAAATAAAATACCCGCTTTTTAAAATGACAGTATTTGAGGAAAATGGTTTCAAATCTGGTACATAAGATGCCTGGAAGTTATCGTTTTTGTCCTTACAAGATAAAAGGTGAACAAACTAAAAATCAACAACACTTCTTAGATCCATCAGAGAACGGGGACCACAGTGCAAACTGACGTCCCTGGAATTGGAGAGACAGAAAAGCAGATACAAGCAATTACAATACACTGGAGCAAACGCCCAAGAATGAACACCTCTCCAGGAACCAGTACTGGAATAAGAAAACCTAAAACTATAACTAATGAATTGCTGGAGGCTCAGGATGAACACGTTTGAGAATGTAAAACTCCGAGGGGCTCAGTTTTAGGTGTATGCACCCACAATTTGGTGAGTTTTTACCTCCTACCAGGTTCTCACAGTGGACATCAGAGAAAAATTCCCTTGTGTTTCCCGGGGATGGAAAAAGTTGCCATTTTGAAGGATGCCACAGCATTCTGCTCTTCTTAAAAAGGCCCGCCTGCAAGAGACAGTATTTTACCAGAGCCTACCTAACCTATTGGATTTTCATCAGAGTCTAACTGACCTGAAGAAGGGAAATACCCAAGGTCAGCCCCCTCTGGCACTCCAGTCTCACCTAAGAGGGTAAACAAACAAGGCAAAACAAAACTGAGAAGCACTTGATAAGGGCACAGCCCAGGGGCATAGGCTCACTAAGAGACTGAAACCTGATCACAGGGCTGTAGAACACTGGCCTCCACTCCCCCAACCTTTTACTACCACTTCAATGTGACTCCAGTATAATAATGGGAAAATACAACTGAAAGAACTGCATGTCTCAGATCTTATTTAAGAAGTCTCTGTAGAGAAACCAAAAGATCAAAGGGGACACAAAAAACAAGGATACCAAAGTAAATTTTAGACTCTGACATTGACAGTTACAACAAATAATAAACACAGCCTAAGCTTTAGCAAGATAAATATAAAACCTTACTAAAGGCCTCCTTACCTCAGTTTGTTTTTACCTGGTGATACTGGTGGGCTGGGGGAGGTCCCTGAATGCAGGTGGGACGTTGGCCTGGCCAGTGTCCAGGCTCTTAACACTGTTGTGAGGAGGAATTTAAGGATGAGTTGGAAAACAGTGAAAGCACAGAGACTTATTGCAAAGTGAAAAGTACACATTCAAGAAAAGAGAATGTGGGCATACTCATGAAAGAGTCACTCCCAGTGGGGTTTGGGGTTTATACCTTTATGGGCTTCTTTAACCAAGGTGTGAAACATTCATGAAGATTCCTAGAAAGAGGTGAAGATTTCTTGCAACTGCGGTGTTACCCATTTTAACATCCAAATATGGATGCTCCTGGAACTGTCTTGGCGCTAGTGGGTATATGATTTAGTATGTTAATGTGCATATAATTAGGTCCTAGGTGAAACCTAGGTCAAATCCAGCACCATGTTGAGTCCAGTCAGTCTTAACCAGCTTGGTCCACATCCTCGTTTTCAGTCTTATCAGGCTCATGCAGCTATTTCAAGTTTCCTTTTGCTAGTCATGTGAAACTGGTGCTTAGAATTTTCTATTCTCCTGTGACCACCTTGTCTTATTCCTATCTCACTAATATCTCATATTTTGCTTTCAATAAAATATAACAAGTCACACTAAAAGACAAAAACACACACACACACACACACACACAAAAACCCCAAACATTGAAGAAACAGAGCAAATATCAGAACCAGATTAGATATGGCAGAGATGTTGAAATTATTACAAGAGGGATTTAAAATAAATATTAAAATTCTAAGGACTAAAGGCCGGGCGCGGTGGCTCAAGCCTGTAATCCCAGCACTTTGGGAGGCCGAGGCGGGCGGATCACGAGGTCAGGAGATCGAGACCATCCTGGCTAACACGGTGAAACCCCGTCTCTACTAAAAAATACAAAAAACTAGCTGGGCGAGGTGGCGGGCGCCTGTAGTCCCAGCTACTCGGGAGGCTGAGGCAGGAGAATGGTGTGAACCCGGGAGGCGGAGCTTGCAGTGAGCTGAGATCCGGCCATTGCACTCCAGCCTGGGCGGCAGAGCGAGACTCCGTCTCAAAAAAAAAAAAAAAAAAAAAAAAAATTCTAAGGACTGTAATGAAAAAAGGGAACAACTTGCAACAACAGATAAATAATGCAAGCAGAGAGATGAGAACTCTAAGATAGAATCAAAGGAAATGCTAGAAATAAAAAATATTGTAGCAGAAACAAGAATGCCTTCAAAAAGCTCATCAACAGGACAAAGTGGAGGAAAGAATCAGCTGGCTTGAAGAAATTTCAATAGAAGCATCCAAAACTGAAATGAAAAAAAAAAAAGAAGTAAAAAAACAACAAAGCATCCAAGAACTGTTGAACAATTACAAAAAGTATAAATACATATAGTGTGTGAGTTCCAGAAGGAAAAGAAAGAAACAGAAGAAATAATGAGTAAGAATTTCCCAAAATTGATAATAGATAACAAACCACTGATCCAGGAACTTTAGAGCACACCAAACATGATATACCTAAGCATATCATATTCAGACTGTAGAAAGTCAAGGACAGAGAAAAATCTTGAAAGAAGCCATAGGGGAAGGATGAGGGAAAAAACAACCTTATCTATAGAAGAGGCTTGTTGGAAACCATGCAAGCAAAAAGAAAATGGAGAGAAATATTTAGAATATTTAAAGCACTGAAAGAAAAAAAACCAACACCGACATAGAATCCTGAATAGAGCAAATTTATTCTTCAATATAAAAGAGGAATAAATCTCCCCTGTCCTCCCCTCCCCTCCCCTCCCCTTCCCTTCCCTTGCCTTCCCTTTTTTGAGACCGAGTCTTGCTCTGTAGCCCAGGCTGGAGTGCAGTGGCAAGATCTCGGCTTACTGCAACCTCCACCTCCCGAGTTCAAGTGATTCCCCTGCCTCAGCCTCTGGAGTAGCTGGGATTACAGGCACAAACCATCACACCCGGCTGATTTTGTATTTTTAATGAAGACACGGTTTCACCATGTTGGCCAGGCTGGTCTCGGACTCCTGACCTCAGGTGATCCTCCTGCCTCAGCCTCCAAAAGTGCTGGGATTACAGGCGTGAGGCACCGTGTCTGGTTGGAATAAATATTTTTAATACATACAGAAATTAAGGGAATTTGTCACCAGCAGGCTTAACTGTAAGAAATGTTACAATAAATTCTATAGACAGAAGGAAAATGATAAAATAATATAGGCCAAAAATTTGGATTTACATAAAGAAAGAATGTTAGAGAAGAAATAAAGGTAAAATGAAATATTTTATTCTTATTTTTAATTGATTAAAAGATAATAGTTTGTTCAAAATAATAGCAACAATGTTTTTGGTGATTACAGCTTTTAGATAGATTAGTGAAATGAATGACAGCAATGTTAGAAAGGATGAGAGAGAAGAATTGGGAGAACTCTGTTATATAGTACTTGCACTACTTGTGACGTAGTTTAATAATATTTGAAAGAGGACTTGGAATAATTGTAAGTATATACTGCAAACTCAAGGGCAGCCACTAAAAAAAAGTTGTTTAAAAATAAAATATCTGAAGGCCGGGCGCGGTGGCTCAAGCCTGTAATCCCAGCACTTTGGGAGGCCGAGACGGGTGGATCACGAGGTCAGGAGATCGAGACCATCCTGGCTAACATGGTGAAACCCCGTCTCTACTAAAAAATACAAAAAACTAGCTGGGCGAGGTGGCGGGCGCCTGTAGTCCCAGCTACTCGGGAGGCTGAGGCAGGAGAATGGCGTAAACCCGGGAGGCGGAGCTTGCAGTGAGCTGAGATCCGGCCACTGCACTCCAGCCTGGGCGACAGAGCGAGACTCCGTCTCAAAAAAAATAAATAAATAAAATAAAAATAAAAAAATAAAAATAAAATAAAATATTTGAGAATCATCTAGAATTGAGGAAAGACACCAATCCACATAATTAAAATGCCCTACAAATTCTTTGAAAGATACATTTTTAAAAATCTACATGGCACGTATCATTGTGAAACTGCAGAAAACCACAGGCAAAGAGAAAATATTAAAAGAAGTCAGACCAATTTCTTAGAAATATATAGAGAGAAACATATTAAATGTACATAATAAACTATGTAAACAACCAAACCAGCAAGATCCACAATGTTCACAACTTCCTGGAACAAACAACTCATTTCTTCAACAAATAAATTGCCAGAGAAAAAGCAGAGGAGTCTGTGGTCAGGCTGTAGATGAAACATGACTGACATGAATGAGTTAGTAATTATCAAAGATGGATGACTGGCATGTGGTACATGGTTGACGGTACATAGTTTATTATATTACCTTCCTACTTTCATATCTATTAAAAGTTTTTATGATAAAACTTTTAAAAAGAGAAAATGGTAACTTTTGAAAGAAAAATGGCAATCTTTCACGACATGACTTCAAAGAAGTTGACAGTAAGACCAAGAAGTAAAATTCTCAACAGCGACAATGAAAGGTAGAAATCTGTGGAATGAATTCTTCCGTGTGCCAAACTAAGTAACTACTAGCCTAAAATTTTCCATCTAGCAAAAATATCTTCTAAGAATGAGAGAAAATAAATACATGTTCAGGAAAATGTAAATTGCAAACTCCCTAAAGGAAAATGATCCCACATAGCACATAGGGAAGATATAAAAAGGGATATTATATAGAAATTTGAGATGTGGCCAGGCGCGGTGACTCATGCCTATAATCCTAGCACTTTGGGAGGCCAAGGCAGGCAGGCAGATCACCTGAAGTCAGGAGTTCGAAACCAGCCTGGCCAGCATGGCAAAACCCCGTCTCTACTAAAAATACAAAAATTAGCCAGGCGTGGTGGCACACGTCTATAATCCCAGCTGCTTGGGAGGCTGAGGCAGGATAATCGCTTGAACCTGGGAGGTGGAGGTTGCAGTGAGCTGAGATAGTGCCACTGCACTCCAGCCTGGGCCACAGAGTGAGACTCTGTCTCCAAAAAACAAAACAAAACAAAACAAAAGAAATCTGAGATGTTAAAAGGAAGAAAAATAAATGGTAAATATGTGGATAAGTACATTTGAAAATGATGGATAAAACAGTAAAAATACTGTCTAGTGGAGTGTTTTATGACAGTATTAAAACACTTGACAGCAATATATTAATTTTTATATTTATTTATTTATTTTGTGACGGAGTTTTGCCCTTGTTGCCCAGGCTGGAGTGCAATGGCACCATCTCAGCTCACTGCAACCTCTGCCTCCTGGATTCAAGCAATTCTCCTGCCTCAGCCTCCCAAGTAGCTGGAATTAGAGGCACCACGCCCAGCTAATTTTGTATTTTTAGTAGAGATGGAGTTTCGCCATGTTTGCCAGGCTGGTCACAAACTCCTGGCTTCAGGTGATCCGCCCGCCTCAGCCTCCCAAAATGTTGGGATTACAGGCGTGAGCCATGGTGCCAGTCCTTAATTAATTTTAGACTTAACTAACATGTATGTTGTAAATTCTAAGTTCCCTACTAAACAAATAGAAACTATGTTTTTTACATCTAAACTTGTAGGAAAAATACAATGATCAAAGTTTTTCAATCTAAAACTTAGCAAGAAAGGAAAAAAATGAACATAGAATAGATAGAGCCAACACAAAGCACAAAGAAGAAAATAAGATGCTGGATTTAAACCCAAATGTTCCAGTAATTATATTAGGTATAAGTAGACAGAATATTTTAATAAAAGGCTATTTTCAAAAAGTATAGCACTATACATTATTTAAAAGAAATATCTAAATCTTAAAACTACAGAGTAGTTTTTAAAAATTATTAGAAACTTTAAACAAAAGAAAGCTCATGTAGCTATGTTAGATATCTGTGAAAATGGACTTTTAGATAAAAGAATTGAGATAAGGAGGAATACTTTAATAAAAGCTAAACTTAAGCAGAAAAAATAACAATTTTACAGTTGCATGCACCTAATAGCATGGCCTTCAAATATATAAAGCAAAAATTTACAATAACAAGAAATCAATACAAAAGGAAAAAATAGTAAAGAAATAGAATATTTGAACAACAAAATTAACAAAATTAGGGTTATAGATACATGTAGAAGACTAACCAATAGCTACAGAATATATAGAACATTTAAAAAATAATTGTTTACTGGAACATAAAAAGTATTAATTAGTCTTAAAGAAATAAACTTTACATAATATGTTCTCTGATAACAATGTAATTAAGCTAAAAATCAATAACAAAAAGAAAACTTGAGGCTGGGCACGATGGCTCACGCCTGTAATCCCAGCACTTTGGGAGGCCGAGGCAGACAGATCACCTGAGGTCACGAGTTTGAGACCAGCCTGACCAACATGGAGAAACCCCATCTCAACTAAAAATACAAAATTAGTCAGGCATGGTGGTGCATGCCTGTAATCCCAGATACTTGGGAGGCTGAGGCAGGAGAATCACTTGAACCCAGGAGGCGGAGGTTGTAGTGAGCCGAGATCATGCCATTGCCCTCCAGTCTGGGCAACAAGAGCAAAACTCTGTCTCAAACAAACAAACAAACAAACAAAAAACCAAAAAACAAAAAGAAAACTTGAAAAGCTCTCTTTTGGGAAATTAAGAAATATACTTGTTAACAAGTCAAAGAATAAAACATAATAGAGATTTTTAAATACTTTTAACTGAAAAATAACAAACTGATACTATGACTGTGGATGAAACTAATGGAGTATATATATGCATATTTATAGCCGTAATTGTTTATATTAGAAAAGCAGAAAGATTGAAAATAAACAAGCTAAGCATTCATCAGAAGTTAGAATTAAAACACCAAAATAGGCTGGGCACAGTAGCTCACGCCTGTAATCCCAGGACTTTGGGAGGCTGAGGCGGGTGGATTATGAGGTCAGGAGGTTGAGACCATCCTGCCCAATATGTGAAACCCCGTCTCTACTAAAAATACAAAAATTAGCTGGACATGCTGGTGCGTGCCTGTAATCCCAGCTACTCGGGAGGCTGAGGCAGGAGAATCGCTTGAACAAGAGAGTCGGAGGTTGCAGTGAAGCCGAGATCATGCCACTGCACTCCAGCCTGGCGACAGAATGAGACTCCGTCTAATAAAAAAAAAACACCAAATAACATAGAAGGAAATAATTAATATAAGAGCTGAAATTTAATTTAAAAATATATAAGAAGACTGAAGAGGCAATCTTTGGAAGTATACGCAAGTTGCTTTCAGTGAGGAGGATTGGGGTGATGAAGGTGATTAGAGGGCAGGTATGGGAAAGAATTTTTACTGCTTATACCCTGTTTTCCAAATCTTAAGCAAGATGAAAGTCACATTCTTTTATAAATTAAGTACAAATTTTAAATTAAAAATAAATGATCAGATGAGGCACGCAACATAAAAGGTACTAGAGGGTTGGCAGACTCATAAATGCCTCATTGGAACACATCATTGCCTACTCATATCATGGCCTTAAACTAATAAAGTAGTTGTGCTTCTGGAGATTGGGATAGAGGTAGTAATGACAGATTTCATTGCCTGCTCATTTACTCATCTTAATAAAGTAGTTGTGCTTGTGGAGCTAGAGATGGAAGTAGTAATGTAGCAGTGGTGGTGGAGGTGGTGGTAGTAGAAGTGAAGGTGATGGTGGTGGAGTTGGATGTGGAGGTAGAAGTGGTGTTGGTGGATGTGGTGCAGGTGGGAGGTGAAGGCAATGGAGGTAGAGGTGGTGTTGGTGAAGGGTGAAGGTGGAGGTGATGGTAATAGAGGTGGTGGTGGTGGTGGTGGTGATGGAAGTGGAAGTAGGAGGCGAGGTGTTGGTTTGGTAGGGATTGGAATTGGGATAATACCAGTTCTTAGAGCTCCTCCATTAAGCTATACAGTTTCTATTAGCCAAATATCCTAGGCAATAGAAAAGCCTTACTCATCAATATGGGCTAAAAAGTATGGAAACATTCTATCTCAATCTAGTTAAAGTCACCACGTTTTCTTCCTTTTTTGTGTTCTATTTTTAATGCATTTTTTAATTGTAGTAAACACACAGACACACACTCAGGAGATCTATCCTCTTAACACTTTTTTATGTGTATAGTACATTATTGTCAACTACCAGCACAATGCCATATAACAGATTTGTGGACTATTTTCATGTTGTGTAACTGAAACTTTATACATGCTGCACAGCAGCTCCCTACTTCCCTCTTTCTCTACTCCTATAAGCCACCATTCTACTTTGCTTCTATGAGTTTAACTACTTTAAATGTCTCATATAAGTAGAATCATGAAGTATTTGTTCTTCTGTGACTAGCTTATTTCACTTACCATATTGTCCTCAAAATTCATTCATGTTGCTACATATCACAAGATTTCTTCCTTTTTATGGCTGAGTAATACTCTAGTATATGTATATATTACATTTTCGTCATCCATTCGTGTGTTGATAGACATTTAGGTTGCTTCCACATTTTGGCTATTGTGAATAATGCTGCAGTGAACATGGGAATGCCAATATCTCTTTAAGATCCTGATTTCAATTATTTGAGATAAATACCCAGAAGTAGGATTATTGGATCATATTATAGTTATATTTTTAATGTTTTGAGGAAACATAATGCTGTTTTTCATAAAGGTTGCACCATTTTACATTCTTACCAACAATGTAAGAGGATTCCAATTTTATCACATCCTTGCCAACACGTGTTATTTTCTGTTTTTTTTTTCGATAATAGCAATCCTAACACGAAATGATATCTCATTGTGATTTTTATTTGTATTTTCCTGAAGGTTAATGATACTGAGCATCTTTTTATATACCTCTTGGCCATTTGTATGTCTTCTTTGGAGGAATATATACTCAAGTTCTTTGCCCATTAATTTTTTTTTTTTTTTTTTTGTGAGACAGAATCTTGCTCTGCTGCCAGGCTGGAGTACAGTGGCTCAATCTTGGCTCACTGCAATCTCTGCCTTCTGGGTTCAAGTGATTCCCCTGCCTCAACCTTCAGAGTAGCTGGGACTACAGGCATTTACCACCATGCCCAGCTAATTTCTTGTATTTTAGTAGAGATGCGGTTTCACTATGTTGGCCAGGATGGTCTTGATCTCCTGACCTTGTGATTCACCCACTTTGGCCTCCCAAAGTGTTAGGATTACAGGCATGAGTCACCATGCCCAGCCTAAATTTTTTTTCTTTGCTCTCGAGTTGTAGAAATTTCTTATATATTTTGGATATTAACCCCTTTTCAGATACATAGTTTGCAAATCTTTTCTCCCACTTCTTAGATTGCCTTTTCACTCTGTTGATTGTTTTCTTCACTGTGAAGAAGGCTTTATGTTTAGATCCACGATATTCAGTCTCCTCATTAGTTTCCAGGTGGGACTGTATTGACTATTAAAAGGCTGAAGAATAACTTATCACCCAGAAACTGTCCATATAATATAAAGAGTCGAAGAAGATATGAGCTATAAGATACTACTTATCATTGTTTCATGGACCATAGAATCCCTGAGCAGATACTCAAAGAGCAATTAGTCATTTTATGCCTTGTGAAACATCTGCTACGTGTTCAAAAAACTCAATATCCCTTGCGGTTGAAGGAAACCTGAGAATGGGTCTTGGGAGGTAAAGTGATTCTGCAATGAGGACATGATGACGAAATTGTTGTGGAGGAAAATATTTAGCAACGTTAAGAGAAAAGCCAAGAACCTTGCATAGGCCACAGGGGTTTTACTATTCCTTCTCCCCCTCAGAAGCCCATTGGCTCTGGGTCAGAGGTGTGGTAAATGAGTGAATTCCTGCCCTCAGAGAAAAGATTGCCTCCTGAAAAGAAATGATATTCCTGCATCACCAAACAGCAACTTCAATTTCCCTTTAATCATGCCACTTAGTTCATACAAGCAGAGGGGGCTGATTGCTCAAAGGCTTTAAAAATGGTGGATGAAAAGCAGAATCCTTATAATAACGTTTTTTTTCCACATCCAATCAATCAGTTTTCACTCTATACCTCCCACCAACCCCATTTAGGCAGCAACACAGGGGCTCTCTGATTGTCTCGCTAGGTTCTACAGCATGCTCAAAAATTTCTCAAAATCAAATTGTCTTAATCCAAACAACTGGAAGAAAAAAAGGAAGGAAGAAAAGGAAGGGAAAAAGAAAGGAAGGGAGAGAGGGACAGAAAAGAATACAGAAAGTTAATGTGTTCAATGCCTGGAACTCACTGCCTTAGGAAAGTATTGGTCAAGACAAGATTTTCCTCCCCGTAGCTACTTTGGAGGCAAAATGTGCACCGTGTGAAAAAAGCAAAACTAAAGAGGTTCTGTCCATACAGGACTAAGTTCTCTCAAGAGCAATGGTAAGTGCCATTTACTGCTTCAGGAGGACTTTGCTATTATTAATAACATGACTGTTATTCCAACTTATTCCAGGTCTCTTCTTTAGCATCACAAAACTCCCTGAAAATCACTTCTGTCTTCTTTGATCATTTCTGTACCTCTTCCGTTTTCTTTGCATTATAATACACAGGCTAACAATACAGTGTACCATAATTTCCCCCCATTGAAATATACCATCTCCTCTCTCCAAAAAATAGACTGATGTGATTATTGAGTGGGTCTGGGTACTTCGTGCTTCATCTTGTCTTGCTGTAACAGACAGCCCTTTTTTATTCTTATGATAACTGAAACATTTGAACAATCATTGTCCTATAGAGGAGCTGATCTTGGAGCAATTGTGCTTTGTACCACTTCATCCCCTTTGGGAGCAAGATCATTTTTAAAATAATGACTTCTCCAGCAGTTTATTACCAGCCTGAAGTCATTTTCACACCTCAGAAGTGAAGGCTTAATGAGCAGAGAAATTAAAGAGTAAAACTCTGCTAGTGTCTTCTTGAATGGCAGCATTTTGGCACCTTACTAGATGCACTCCCAAAGAGGAGCTGCGTCACATTTATCTTGTTCTTTAAGTGACCTTTAGGTAATGAACCTCAAAGTTTTCTCCTTCCTGCCCCACAACTCTATCCCTTCTTTTCCATGCCGGAGGAGATATCTGGCTAGAAGATTAGGTGGTAAATAATGCAGTTGTGTTAGTATAATGAATTTACCTAGCACAGTGCTGAAAACACTATTATCAAGCAATAAAATTTTCCTGATTGAGTAGTAGTCACACAGACCCTCACCACCACAGAAACTCCCTACTAAAAGTTGCAAATTCCTAGGCCTCTTTTAGAAATATGTTCAAGTACCACTTGTTCTTGTAATCCTTTTGAACTCTTCCAGTTAGTTGCTGTCTCTTTAATGCTCCCAGACTGCTTGGTTCTTATGTCCATTATTTGTACATGTTATTGTAATTATTGTGGTTCTAAGTCTATTTACTTGTCTATCTTTCCCATTAGACCTTGAGTTCTGCAAAGACAGTGACCAAGCAGTTTTTGTTTTTACATCTCTAATTCTCATTATAATGCTTAGCAAAAGGAGAAGCTTAGTAAATATTTAATATTTACTAAGTGAATAAATGATGGATGATTACAAAAATTCTTTTTAAATGAAAGATAGTATCAGAGATTGTATCCTTTGATTCAAAATAAAGCAATAGGCTTTTTGCAGTGGCTTACGCCTGTAATCCCAACACTTTGGGAGACTAAGGCAGGCAGATCACTTGAGTTCAGGAGTTTCAGACCAGCCTGGCCAACATGGCAAAACCCCATCTCTACTAAAAATACGAAAATTAGCCGGGTGTGATGGTATGCACCTGTAATCTCAACTACTCGAGAGGATAAGGCATGAGAATCACTTGAACCTGGTGGGTGGAGTTTGCAGTGAGCCAAGATCATGCCACTGCACTCCAGCCTGGGTGACAGAGCAACACTCCATCTCAAAAAAAAAAAAAAAAAAAAAAAAAAAAAAAAAAAAATTGAGCAATAAAGACCAATAGGTACATGTAAAGGTTGACTGTGCTCCACACGTGAATGGTACGATTAAGTTAAAGGAAGAGGATTCAGCAGTCCACTTCCGAACTCTGGAATAAAACTTCCCACATCCCTGCTATAATACAGACACCCTGTGAAGCATTTATGCAAATCTATTGGCTTTTCCACCTGTCCTGGAACAATCATATCTATTTCTTGCTAAGAAATATGCTGTATGGGTATGATCAAATTGCCCAGAGTAAGAAAGTCAAATTAATGAAGTGGTAGAAATCAGTCTATATCAGTGGCTGACAAGCCAGCATCTGCCTACCTACTTGCATATTTTACTTGGTTAGATTCGAGATTCTTATTGATATTTGGAACATTCATCTCTTCCTGCTAATGTTGGTAATTGGAGTGCTAGATTTTGATTTCCAAAGCTTTCATTCATTCTTCTTTGTGATAGGGAAAGCCATAGAGGAAACAAGTGAAGAGAAAATAGTTATTTGGGGATGAGAGAGAATATAGGGTAAGGAGGGGAAATACAAGAATGTGAAAGTCCTTCCACCAAGAGAATTTGGGAAGGTGAGATGATCTCAACAATGCTATTAACAAATATGAAAAGCATTTTTAACGAATTCCAGGTTTCCCACGTTGTTTGTTGAGTGGGACTGTCGTCAGAGGTAGATTCACTCCTCCTCTGCAGTAGATATGAGAGATGAGGCAATTTTATTTAGAAAAGCCAATGGAATTTAGCTGGTGTTTACGGTTTCATAAAGGAATAATGGATGAATTACCTAGCTAGACCCTATTGGGTAGAATTGTTAGTTAAAAGTGACAAGCAGTCCTGTAATTTACACTGCAATTTGGAAATTAAAGCTAGGAGGCTCAGAGCTCTCTATTGTGCATTGTAAAGCTTCTTTTGTACTTCTGACTCATTTTGTGCTGGGAATCGTTTAGCCATTGACTTTAACTGCTAATACAGTTCCATCAAATACCAAATATAAATCAAAGTTACTGGATCATTCAAAATCTGTCCTTGGAGTTGTTTATTATGTATTTTTTTCCACCATTAGTTCAGTATAGTTACAAGAGAGGCTGCTAAATTATGATATATTTTGCATGCCTTGTTGCCATCTTACTAGAGCCTCTTGCAAATAAGATGTAGTCCATGACAAATTATTTTTCTAGTTATACAAAACATAAATAATGATAATAAAAAGGGAATCAAATTGATGAAAGATGAAGAAGAGAGAGAAGAGAGAGGTTTCAAATAAATAGCTCTGTTTTGGGTCCTGGCTGTCCAAAACAAGTGAGAAAATAAAGGAGGAATTTTAAAACTCATCTTATGACACAGGGGCCTAAATTGCATTCTGCCTAGTCTAAGCTACTAGAGAATGATAGAAAACTCTCACTGGTCACATATATAACCTTTTGTTTGAAATCGGGTCCATTTACTCTCAGCCTTGTATATAGAATCTGCATGCATCATTTGTAAAGTCATTGCACTCAAAGAAATATTTACTGTGTACAAATCATCATGGATCATGAAGACAACAGTGGGAGAACCCCACCTTGGTGATTCCAAGTTCTCTAATATGCATACTATGTCAATGGGCCTCAGGTGGTGAAAAATCAATGTGATGTTCAATCTGAGCAAATCAGCCATCTTATCTGAATCTTTGTATTATGACATTTTAAATTGTAATTCAAAGGATAGACAGATAAATAAATTAACATTAGATTTACTTACAGTGAATAAAGATTTATTGTGGCAGGAAGAAATTGCTAATGTCCCAACATAGTCTTTCTGCCTTTCTTTCCTGGCTGTTATTTCTAAAATTTCTACCAGGTATGCCTGGAGAATTCTGAAATCTACCTAGAAATGTCAACAGTGTCTTGTTAATAGAAGGCCTTACTCCTACCCTCTAGTTAAATTATTATTTTCTCTCCTTGTGCCATAGACATCTTTGCAGATCTGTGTGATATTGGAAGACACAAAGAAAGCAACAAATCAAAAAATTCTATCTCAAGTCATCATGGTCATTAATCTTACATGAACACACTAAAATAAAAGATTTGAGAATGAGCATTTATCAAATCATACTTTGCCATGATTAGTATTACAATACAAATATTACACTGATAGATGAGATACTAACTGAACTCTAATAGTAGCATCCACAAGGATCATTAGAATTATATAATAACCAGACATATTTCATTGAGATTCCAGAACTCAGGAACATCTTTTTTAAAAGGAGGTTTTGAAAATCATGAGTCTTGTAAATTTGGATCATCACTGCTCTATCCTCCCAGGCATCAACAATCAGCCACTATCGCAGGATGCTGGCACTCCAAGGCCCCCGATCAAATCAGCAAAGCATTTTAGAAATCTAAGGAGAGAAAAGTCTTTGCAATTAAGAGTGTTCTGCCCATTTATAGAATCAAATTTTCCAGGAACACAGCTTAGTATAAACCACGTTTCATGAACATTTCAACATAATATAACGAACACAAGTGTCTCAATGAAGCAGATAGCAGAGCAATTTGTACTAGCAGATGGTTCACCCTGGGATTAGAGCAATTATCTTCTTACTCTATATACAAGGGTAGCCAAAGATTCAACAGTTGCCTATTCAAACAGCTTAGCAATACAAGTGAATTTTTGAAACACTAAAATAAATAGAATTTGCATCTTCTTCTCTCCACAAGCAAATTCTGGAGAATGTCCAGAAGAATATAAGATGATTTCTTTTTTTTTTTTTTTTTTTTTTGAGACGGAGTTTTGCTGTCACCTGGCATGAGAGCTCTCTGGGTCTTGAACACCGAGTTAATTTTATCACCTCAGATATGAGAATTTTCTGAAGCAGTGCTTTACTCTCTGCTTCCAGAACAATTTAAGATTCTCTAAGATCTCCATGCCCACTCTGGTTCAACTGAGAAAAACAGGAACTCAAATGAGAACCAAAGTTCAAAGTAAGTAATTTTTTTTTTTAAACACCTAGACACCAGTGCCAAGCATTGTCCTAATTACTTTGAAAATATTTAATTTAATCCTCCTTATATTCTATGAGATGTCTTATGGTCTCTCTCTTTTTTTTTTTTTTTTTTTTGAGACGGAGTCTTACTGTGTCGCCCAGGCTGGAGTGCACTGGTGCGATCTTGGCTCACTGCAAGCTCCGCCTCTGGGTTCACACCATTCTCCTGCCTCGGCCTCCTGAGTAGCTGGGACTACAGGCGCTCGCTACCACACCTGGTTAATTTTTTGTATTTTTAGTAGAGACGGAGTTTCACCATGTTAGCCAGGATGGTCTCGATCTCCTGACCTCGTGATCCACCCTCCTAGGCCTCCCAAAGTGCTGAGATTACAGGCGTGAACCACTGCACACAGCCCTTATGGTTTCCATTTTTATATGAGGAAACTGAGGCTGTTATTTTATCCTTTGGATTCTAGAATAAAAGCCTGACTATCCGTTTAATATATTTTTATTATTTGCATGAAAAACATTTTCATCACTATTAGATCATTCAAGCAGATCTTTGTGCCCTTTCACAAGTAGCTTTTATTTCATCTATAGTAATTTAACCCAAGATTATCAGGACAAGAAACCACATACTGAGGGAAGGTAATGGGATGGATATGAAGAGAATGAGGACAAAGGAAAAGGATAATCCAAGCACCACTGGTGCTTATATTTAACTGATAAATTGGTTTCCCTGCCTAGAAGATAAGCTTTTGACCCCATCTCTTGTAATGACAACAATAAAGTAAACAACATCAGCAACAACAAAACACACTTGTAGTAGAAGGGCTTGCTATGTGCCATTCATTATTCAAAGTGCTCAATGTATAACTTCTTTTTTTGTTTTAGATAGGGTCTCGCTCTGTCACCCAGGCTGCAGTACAGTGGATCAAGGTATAACGTTTAATAAATTAACTCATTCACAAGAATTACTGAAGCACTCTTATATAGTCATCATTTCTATGTTGCTTTCTTTTATCTGAATAGTCACAGCTGAAAGAATTTACCACACAGTTCAATACCAGTAATTTTTAGGGCAAATATATTAATGGTTATTGGTACCTGAAATGCAAGTTTCAAACATGTTTCACATTAGAATTCTAGGCTTTATTTTTTTTTACTACTCCAGGAAAAAGAGTTCAGAGTTCTTTTTTCCCTATTTTTCTGTTGAGCTAGAGATACATGAATCACTTTATGGTAAAAGATTAGATGTCTTGAATCTGGACATGCCCTACTTCCTACTTTTAAATGTCATTATTTAGAGAAATTCCTGTACCTATTCTAAAAGGGCTCAGGTGGCCCTGATGTAAGATTAAGTAATGTCATCTTATTTAATGATTTCAAAAGCATCAGGCATTAGATTTTGTTGCCAACTCAGTAAACCTCTTCCTCAAAATGATATTGGTAAAAAGTAGAACAGATGCATAACAGCTGGCTCATGAACTTCAACATCTCAGCCATTTCTTGGCAGTACTATCAATGTTTTTCCCTGAATACAAAACCTAATTGGTTAGTGTTGTACAACTCTGGGGGTAGAAGTCTTAAATACACTACTTAGTTATCAATTTTCAAATTATAATTCACACAATGGGTGGTAGATTCTTAGGCACTTACAGTTCAGTACTGCTTTATTTTCCATGAGTATGACTTGTAGGTTACAGAACTTTCCCTTAATTAGTTAGCCTGCAAAGAGTCATTTCTTTCCTAAGTTTTATCCAACAATATAATATTTTTATGGTTGAGTTGTAAAACTTTTGAAATATAATTTTATAAAGGGAAGCAACAAACTCTAGTTTCAGTTCAACCATCTGCCTTTAATAAATACATGCTCCTTTCTTTCCTGCAAACCCTGACATTTTCTTCCTATGACCCAAGGTCGAGAGAGAGAGAGAGACTGATTGTTTTTAAAAAGACTATTAATAAATCAGCACTGTGAAAAAATAGCTATAATTGAAGCACATGTGTCTCTGAGAAACAGTGATAAGTCAGAAGTCTACTTTTAAATATGCTTTTCTGATATTTACTACTGTCTTCATTAATGGCTTTCCCGCATCTGAAGTCAAGGCAAGCTTTTCAGGACCACGGACAGAAACACACTACTCCCAGTAAACTCCTCATGGCATATGGCAACATGGACTATTGAGTTTTGAATGACAGTTATATGCATTCATCTTCATTTGGGGGGGCCATCTGGTTTGTTCATACCGCTGGGATTTCAAAACTCAATGAAGATGGATATCGCCTAGGACACTTGATGCCTTCAGGCTGACGAAGGACAAATGTGCGTGTCTAATAAACAAAATACAGTACCTTTAAAAATCACTGTGTCACCATATTCGGGAATAATTATGTTTTCCTTAATTCAATAATTTTGCGTTTTAGGGGCAGAGTGACAGGATCCATCAACATTTGGTTTCTTCCTTGTTCCTTCAGGGAGATTGATAGAGCGCCCACCAGCATCATTGGGCCCTATTTTATAACTCAATTCATTTCCTTTACATAAACTGTTTTGAGAACTGTGAAGAGAATGTTCAGGAGTGCTATCTTGTAAACTCAAAGTAGAAATAAAGGGGCAGAATCTGAAATGTGCCAAGTGGACATGTTAGAAGATAAAATGTAGACTCTTAGTTATGAAAGAAATTAGCTTGGATATACTGTTCTTGAGGAAATTTATATCAAGAGATGGAAAGAAAGATATAAATATATAGAGAAAATTATTATATTTATGTCAAATAGAAAAACTTAATGAAGATGAGTCAAGGAAACAGAATGAAGAGTATACTTTTTGCTTTAAGATTTTATCACTTTATGTCTATCTATAAAATTTTGTCTCTAATTTTCCAATTTTGAGGAATGGATTACAATTTTATGCTTGTTGGATAGAGGTAAGTGAGGCATTGTGACTTTAAGATATTTATTAATAGATCACTCTTACTTTTTATCATAAAGTTTAGATTTTTTTCTAAAAATCAAAGAACATTTATTCAAATGTTCCTGGTTCCAGCAAGTAAAGCAATTCATCTGCTTTGCTCACTGCTGAATCTCTGCTATATAAATGAGTATCTGGCAAATACTCAATACATATTTGTTAAATAAATGAACACTTCTGACTTCTGCCTTTTAAAGTTATATTAATCCTTAAATAAAGCGTCTTCACTTGCTTTTTAACTAACTTTTCTCTCACTGCCTTCATCCCTGCTGAAGGTGGTATAAGGTCAGAAAGAGGGTGATTCCTTTCCTTCGAGGGTCACAGCTGACACCCCTGTAACAAAGAGAGGTTAACAAGAGAAAAGCATAACAGATGTGTTCAATAACAGTTTTATATGACATGGGAGTCTTCAGAATGAAGACTCAAAGATACAATGGAAACTATCTGATTATATGCTTAGGTTTGACGAAGCTGGAACAACCATGTAGAAATGTGATGAGATAAAAAGGGTAAGCTCTAGTAGTAACAGACTGAGCAGGGAAACCTCAGCAAGGCCTGTCTGTTTAGATTCCTCTTGACCTCTCTATTGTAGCATTTCTTCCCCCTAGGGATGGAGTAGGATTCCTCTGGAATGAGGGTAATTTTTTTACAGCTAGCTGTTTCATAGAAAGGTGGGGGAAAGTTAGGGTAATATTTTTAAGCTTTATGGCTTCCTTTAGGGAAAAGGGGTCTTGGTTCTGTGAACCACCTTGAGGCAGAAGAATTCTAGTTTCTGTGGCTAGCCTCAGGGGAGAATAATAAGTGAGAGACAAGAGGTCAAGGGAAGGTCAGAGAGAGAGTTTCTTTCCGGGGTCTTCATGTTAGGGTATCATTTTCTGAATTCCAGCAATGGCATGTCTCTCCTTTAAATTCCCATAGTGCTGTGTGTGTGGCTTCCTTGTGGCACTTACATTATTCTGAGTTGGAGCAAAGAAAGTTATGTAAGTATTTTGTTTCCATTACTTGAATACAGTCTACAGGAGAGTAGTAAGTGTGCAATTTGAACCTCGTAGGTGCTCAGTGAATGTATTTTTAATGGAATTAAAATTTTAGCTTCAATTCTCTGCACTGACCAGATATCCCAGAGAATTCCTTGCCCACAGCCCTCTTCTTGCTTTATGAAAACTCTCTCAGAATGGGCCAGGGCTCTGTCACCCACTTTTTTTTTTTTTTTTTTGAGAAGACATCTTGCTATATCACCCAGGCTGGAGTGCAGTGGCACAGTCTCGGCTCACTGCAGCCTCTGTCTTCCATCACCCCCTTTTCTAAATAATAATAATAATAATTATAGCCAACATTATTAAGCACTGATCTGATTCCTTTAACTTCATTATCATTTTATTTTTGTACTATGGGCTATTATTATTCCATTATTATAATGGAAAAAAATTGAGCTAAATAGAAGATAAATAAAACTTCACATAGCTTGTAATATAGCAAAGTGGGATCTGAAATCAGCTCTGTTTGATGAAATGCAGGTCAAAAAAGGGATTTTTAAATTGGTACTAAAAAAAAATAAAACCCATGAAACCCTGAGAGGAACATGTTAGAATCCTGAATTATTGAAGTTCGAAAGTTCTAAAGTAAATGTTTTTAGATTTACCTAATTTCAAAACTTGCATGTGCTCAGAATATTTTTAAACACAGAGAAGATTTTATTCAGCCAATTTGACTGATGCTGATAATTTCTTCATGACAAAAGAGGGGAGCTGCTTTGTGCCATTTCTGAATTAAACGGTATTATTTGTTCTTTACGTCACCCTTAGTTTTATTTCACATATACATATGCATCTCACATGACCCAAATAATAATTTTGCCTGCTGTCACTGGCTTTTAGAGCTATGATTTCCAATAGAGGAAAGGACTAAGGAAAAAAATCTTTAAAGCCTTCTGAAATGAAGTCTTTATTTACAAAGTTATGTAGCTGCGTAACTGTTGCAGATAGATTTGTATTCAATGTATTTGGAGGCTTACGTGCATTTCTTACTTCTGCCTTTGATCCCTCTTCTCCTAAAATGTATGCACTTATTCTCCGCTTACTTTAGGATTTCAATTCTGTCTTGGAGATACTGTCCTGATAGTCTGAGTCATTGGTCCTGTTCTCAATAAAGTATAGAAGATGGATAGCTTTACTACTTTCCTTCAGCTCTTATAAATCTAATAAATGGTTTCATCCATATTGCCTCTCTTGGAATCCATCACATTGCCTTGGCTGGTTTTTGTTACAGATAAGAAAGGGGAATGTTTGCCAACCTTGATATTGATGAAACTGAAACAGCTACTCTAATAATTCTACATCTGCGCAACTTTATTCTTATTGTTCAGTGGGCAATGAGTGCCATACCCTACATTAAAAAAAATGTAGCCAGAACAATAAGGAATCAGATATTGTCAGGTCATTTGGTGCCTAAATTATTCTGGGGGCTCCTGAGGGTTAAAAATGAGTTCATGGCAACTGTGGCAAAATCCTGGGGGCAGCTCTTCCCTCCAGACAGTCAGATGAGATGAGACAAACTTTCTGAAGTTGTCTAATTTCTTTATTGAAAAACAGGGAAACTGCTTCATCAGAATGAACTTCCTATGAATAATCATTTCTAAAATTAGGAGACACAATATGCTTCAACATAAGAAACAAATCACAAGAACCAGACCCTAAGCAAGAAATGTTTTCTTTGCTTTACCCCAAGTCTCACTTATTTTATATTTTGTTTAAGCATATGTTTTGCAAAATTAATTTCTTCCCTCACACTCTCCATAAGGACTCTTTGCAGATGTAGTAATGATTTTTCAACCCCCACGAGACTGAATTAGGTTATTTTAGACCTGAAAGGGTTTTCTAAAATTATTATTATTAAAGGCAAGTAAGAGCAAAACAAAAAGAAAATTTTAAAAAGCTATTTGTTAACCTGCCCTGACTGCTCTTTAAGTACACTGAGATAATTTACAAATGTAAATCATGCTAGAAAATGCAATCATGCCATGAGTTTAATAGAACTCTTGGCCAGGCACAGTGGCTCACATCTGTAATCCCAGCACTTTGGGAGGCTGAGGCGGGTGGATCACGAGGTCAGGAGATCGATGGCCAACATGGTGAAACCCCATCTCTACTAAAATACAAAAAAAAACAAAAAACAAAAAAACACATTAGCTTGGCATGGTGGTGCACATCTGTAGTCCCAGCTACCTGGGCAGCTGAGGCAAGGGAATCACTCGAACCCAGGAGGCAGAGGTTGCAGTGAGCCGAGATCATGCCACTACACTCCAGCCTAGTGACAGAGCAAGACTCCGTCTCAAAAAAAAAAAAAAAAAAAGAACTCTCTCCACTTGTACAATTACATAATTGATATGCTTCTTGATCGTGTCTTCAGGGATTTTCAAAGTCCTCAAAGACATTTTTTATGTCTCTTACGTTTAAAAAAATTAAGATAAGCCTTACTGGTGTCTACCTGGTACACCACAAGTGAGGACAATATCTTTGTGTTGTTCTGAATTATCAGAGCACAAAAACACATTAAGGAAGCCAAACACACTCACATTTGCCACTTGGTTTCTCACTGACAACAGTAGAGCAGCCCCAGTTGTTCCCAGCAGCTGTTTGGTGAAGAGCTGCCTGAGCTGAAATGCCTTCCAGCTGATGGTGGTCCCCAGGAGCCAGAAGACAATCACCAAGCATAGGAATGGAGGCCAGTTCCAAAGGGAGAGAAACCCAAAGCCCAGAGAACCAAGGAAACCACTCCCATCCTGCCTTTGCCCCTTAGAGGAAAATAGAACTCTGTAAGCCTGTTCATTCTCAGCCTGCCCTCTCGAGGGCTTCACCTTTATAATGAGCTAGACTGGAAGAGGAGATTCCATTTCGTTCCAAATGAATTATCATTATAATAGGCATCTAGGCTGCCCATCAAAGATCCCAGAACTGGGGTAGCAGGGAAGTAGAGTGGGTAAGAGGAGAGGGGAGAAATTTACATACAGAGATAAGCATGGACACTCATTAAGAGAACAGGCTTTTGCTTCAAAAAGACATGAACTCGGCACAGGTCACCTGCCTGTTAAGTATGTACAGCGTGTGCTTATTTGATGATGAAAATCAGAGGATGGCTATTTGAATGGAAATGAATTTTAATAAGCGTTTGAGGCAGAAGAAGCAGCAACCCTTCATTCTCCCCTCTATCACCAGGCACCTTCTTGACCATCATTACCACAGAGGAAAGAATGCCGGCATGCTAATCATCCAGTGAAGAATACTCTCTCTCCTCCTCAGTCTTTGTGGGTGTTCATTAACCTTGTGGGCTCCTTAGCCAGCAGAGCACAGCTGTCCCAGGGAAATTTCCATATCCCTTAAGAAAAGCAGGATGTCAGTTAGCGTTCAGGGATCCAGCCTATAGAAAAAAAGTGGGAGAAATCTCCCTGAGGAATGAAAGCAAGACTATTAGCGTTCAGCACTTATGTTGCACTATTTTAAAACTTGCAAAATTTTGCACTTACTTTGCACTTTTATAAAATTAAGTACAATATGGTTATTTATTACTCTTTTTGAAAAAAATCTGGACAGAAAAAAGAATTGTCCTAGTATTGTAAACTCTCATCTCCGCTTCCAGACTGAAATGAAAACCAAAATAAACATCCTTGGATTATCTATCTCTTATTGGTACTTAAACATACAAGACAGCACAGAAACATTCTGGTGACCTTAAGAGGTCATGAAATCTATCCTCTTACTCCACACAAAATCACTTAAAATTTCTCTGATAATGATAACACAATCAATTAAATACATTTTCAAAGAACTTTCACTTGAAAATGGCAGTCATTTGGGAAACCGTGGGTTCTCTAGTAACTGCCTTTTCCCAATGTCCACACTAATTCCTGTGGTTATTGTTGTTGTTATTGTTTTTCTTCTGTGCACAAATCCTAAGTTTGTAAGGTCATTGACCCTAAGTTGGTCCAAGCTCATTAAGCCTGGCCTTAAAGGCACTACCAGCACGGTTGAACCTCTTCTCAAAAACTTGGTAACATATTTTTTTTTCCATCCATGACCATCTCTAATGGGTCATTAAAGTCAGCAAGTCTTTTCTGGTTTATTTAATACTAAATTGTGCTTCTTTTTTTTTTTTTATTTTTTTGAGACGGAGTCTCGCTCTGTCGCCCAGGCTGGAATGCAGTGGCATGATCTCAGCTCACTGCAACCTTTGCCTCCCAGGTTCAAGCAATTCTCCTGAGTCTCTCAAGTAGCTGGGGTTGCAGGCATGAGCCATCATGCCTGTAATCCATGCTAATATTTTTGTATTTTTAGTAGAGATTGGATTTCACCATGTTGGCCAGGCTGGTCTTGAACTCCTGACCTTGTGATCCACCCGCCTTGGCCTCCTGAAGTTCTGGGATTACAGGCGTGAGCCATGGCGCCTGGCCTTTAAATTGTGCATTTTTATGATAGAAAGAAATAAAATACTTCAATTGCCTAATAGTGGAATATCTAATATCTTTAATATCAAGAAGTAAACATTGCCATCAGCAAAAGCTGTGAGCTCTCTGCAATCTACATATTATGGTGTTACAGACAATGTCACTGACTGGGCTGTTGACCAAAGCATTGGAGAAAGAAAGGGATTCAGCATGTTCTAGTAAGCTTTTTCTCTCCTAATCCTAAGCAAGTAAGTATTGCATTCTTAAACACATTTGCAAATGGATGTCTGCAGATATGCGTGTTAACCATAGATTTTTTTTTTAATTTGAGGATTTGCCTTATGAGAATTAAGACTTAATCACTGAGATTTTACCATGCAGTCTTCAACATCCTATAATGTTTTTACTAAATCTCAAATTAATATAGAATAAAGCAAGAGATAGCAAGCACATAGGGATCCCCACCAAAATGTAAAAAAAAAAAAAAATCAATTGCCCCCCACCCTGGAAAACTTAAATTAACCTCTATCTTCCTTTGTACTAGAAAGATGCTTTAAAAAAATTAGCAAATTTAATTAAGTTATTCTCTTTTACCTTCTTTTTCTCTTGAGCAACTGTTTTACTGACGCTGCCCCTCGGGTCCCAGAAGTGAGGAGGGTAGAATGCCAAAGAACTGGGGCTGGGCTCAGAAAGGTCTCAGCCATTTCCTCCCCATTATCTCCCTGTTCAGCTGCTCAGGCTCTGACAGCCTAACAAGGTGCTAATGGGCCATACGTTCTAGCCCAGTTCACAGCAGGTTGTTTCAAATGGGTTGAGGAGGTTGATTTGCATTCGAAATCTTCTCTCCCTCACTTGCTTTTTTGTTTGGCCCCTTGATTTCTGCTCCCCAGACACCCTTCGAGGTTGACTTAGAATGGAACAAAATCACATCGGTTCAGAATTTGAATTGCCTGAGTTTGGATTTTAAATGTGCCCCATTATTTCATCAAGTTCTGGTGGAGGGGGGAGGAATGAAGGGAAATAAAAGAGAGCAAAGAGATTTTAAAATGAAAGGGAGAGATGATGACAGATGGATGCAAATGTTCCTTTTAAGTGGAGAGGAGCAGCTGATGTAGGGGCATGAAATTGAATTAGTACATCTGTGGCTGGATGCGTGTCATTCAGCTTCATATTTTCTACTCCACAGGAGTTTGGTTACCTTGTGATGAATGAGTTCACTTTCACAGGGCCAGGAATACTTCCCTGCACACAAGATGGAGACCCTTTTCTTCAAAGGGGAGCTGCTTGTGGAAAAGCCTATCATACCAGGGCGGCCCTCTAACCTCTTGATACATATCACCCCTGGAAGGAGGAGTTGGCAATCGTTGAAACTCTAGTTCCTAAAGTCAAAGGGAGGTAAGAGGGATATGAAATAGAAGTCAGCACGTTTTCCAAGGAGACAGTGTTTACGAGTGGCCTGCGGTGTGCTGGCAAGTGAACAATCTGCTTCTGAAAACCCTGCCCGCGTGCGCTCGAAGTGCTCTGGATCCGTAAATGTTTACAACCACTTCCAGGGAGTAATGGGATGAGGCTGTTTCTTCAGGACCAGGCTCTGGGGGTGCTCCCCATAAATAACCAACACAAGTTTCCACTTCCCTTTTGAAAGCCCAGCAGTCCTCCAGCTTCAGGGCCACTGCCAGGAAGGTTTATGGCTCCGTTCTGCTCCTAGCTCTATATTTTTCTCTACTTCATCTTGGATCTCACTTCCCATTCTTTTGAAGGAAACCAAACTATTTCACCCCAAAATACACTTTTTTGATATATTTTAAGATGGCTATTCAGAAGGGCTGGAAATACAGGAATAACTGAAAAGCTGTCTTTTCGGGGGAGATTTGCATCTGTAGAGTGAATAGACAGTGATTCAGCCAGGCTTCTTCAGAGACCCTTCCTTGTCCAGATCTAGGCAAGATTAAATAAAAGTCTGACACCTTTAAAGGTCTGAAAGAAACATTTACCATCTATTCTCTTAGAGGGTTGTTACCTGTGTGGTTTCACCTATATAACAAGGCCATCTTTGCTAGCCAGGCCTCCTCTTCTCCCTCTGATGACCTGTCTTGCCACTATCAACTGATTTACCAACCATAACATGTTTTTGGCCCTACTCCAAGCCCCCATTCTTTTTGTAACTTCAAGGTGGTATAAAGCATCAACCATCTGGTTATTTCTTTGAGATCTTATATTTTGTTAAGACTCCTGTGTATGTTAATAAATTTGTATACCTTTTATCCTATTAATCTGCCTTTTGTCACTAGATTCTCAGCCAAACTTCGGAGGCCAAAAGTTTTCCCTTGGGCCCTAAACTCTCTTTTGCCCCAGAGCTAAAAATCTAAGACAGTTGTCCCCCATCCAGTAAGGCGTAAGTCACAAGCCTAATTGTCATAACCTTGCTTTGTAAAAGCCAAATAAATGAAGAGAGCATTGTTACTCAGAACCAGTTGCATGAAACTTAAACAGACAAAAAAACTGCTTAAAGCAAAAGTTAATTTCTGGATATTTGCAACAGATCTGGGAATCCCCTTTGTCCACTGGCCAGGGCAGTATTGGAACTGTGCTCACAGGGTTAATGAGAATTACATGCCAGCTTCTGGAAAAAAAATATATAATTATCATTAAACATCAATCAGACTGCACTCTGGCCTACTTCCTTATAACTGAAAATCATGTAGCACTAGATACTGACAATTTACATCCCCATTGTTTGTATAGATGGGATTTCTGATGTTAAAATCATAAGGCTTTAGTTTAATAACTGATTTACATCCCCATTGTTCCCGTTAGCAGTGGAGAATCCATCTGGGTGTGCAGCAACTTGATTCTTGACTTCTGGAGGGGAGAGAATTCGGCTGAGGGGCATAATGCAGAGTCAGAGACCAAGGCAAGTTTTTGAGCAAGAGTGAAAGTTTATTAAAAAAATATTAGAGCAAGAACAAAAGGAAGTAAAGTGTGCTTGGAAGAGGGCCAAGTAGGCCACTTGAGAAATCCAAGGGTGCCATCTAACCCTTGACATGGGCATGGTTCTGGGGTTTGCATTTTTTCTTCCCTAATTTTTCCTTGGGGTGGGCTGTGCACATGCACAGTGGCCTGCCAGCACTTGGGAGGGGCCACATGCAGTGTGTTTACTGAAGTGGTACACATGCCCACTTGAGGCGTTTTTCCGTTATCAGTTGAGTCTTCCTAGGGGAAGGTCCTATACTGGTTAAACTCTGCCATTTTGCCTCTTAGTGGACATGCTTGAGCCCATTCACCCAACTCCTGAGATCTTATTGGGAAGCTGCTGGTCACCAGCTTCAGGTGTTTTCTTTCTATTGGGAGACTGTCTTTCCTTGGCACCAGCTACAACCAATTATTATTTTAGAGAAACAATTTAACAACTGCCTGACAATCACTTGATGGTCGCCTGACATTTCTGGCGAATTGCTCTGCTCTTGCCCTGCTCTTGTTTGCCTAACTACCTACTCTATCATTCTTAAAGACAAGACCACTGATGTTAGAATGAAAGACTTGTTTAAAAATGCCTAAGATGTTTATCAGACTCAGAATTCCAGTGAAGCAGCTGACACCAACCAGTTTAAAGACCTCCACAGAAAAACCAAATCAGTATAAAATACAATTTCATCACTTCCCTCTTCCATGACTGCATCCTACATTCCTTCATCAATCAACAATCCCCACACCTCAACCCATTACAAACCCCTTAAAATCCCTAGCCCCAAACTCTCTGGGGCGGAGGATTTGGGGTTTCCCACTGTCTCCTCATTTTGCTGCCCTGTGATGTTTAAACTCTCTCTGCTAGAACCCTTGGTGTCAGTGTACTGACTTGCCACAGCTCAGGCAACGGACCTGTTAAGGTCACAATATTCTATGAGTGGTCCCCAAAATGTCTCAGAGAATCGGTGTGTGGGATCACTCTTGTGGGCTGAATGCTTATGTCCCCTCAAATTTCATACATTAAAATCTTTTTTTTTTTTTTTTTTTTTTTTGAGATGGAGTCTTGCTCTGTCACCCAGACTGGAGTGTGATGGCACGATCTCGGCTCACTACAACCTCCACCTCCTAGGTTCAAGTGATTCTTCTGTCTCAGCCTCCTGAGTAGCTGGGATTTCAGGCACACACCACTATGCCTGGCTAATTTTTGTATTTTTAGTAGAGATGGGGTTTCACCATGTTGGTCAGGCTGGTCTCAAACTCCTGACCTTGTGATCCGCCTGCCTTGCCCTCCCACAGTGCTGGGATTACAGGCGTGAGCCACTATGCCCAGCCTAAAATCTTAAAAAATATATTTTTAGAGACAAAGTCTCACTCTGCTGGCTAGGCTGGAGTGCAGTGGCACGATCATTGCTCACTGCAGCCTTGCACTCCTGGGCTCAAGTGATGCTCCTGACTTGGCTTCCCAAAGTGCTAGGATTACAGATATGAGCCACCTCAAACTGCCTGATACGTTAAAACCTAATCTCCAGGATAATCATATTTGGAGGTGGGGCCTTTAGGAGGTGATTCTGTCATGAGGGTGGAGTCCTCATAAATGAAATTAGTGCCTTTATAAGAAGAAGCCAGAGAGCTAGCTTGCTTTCTTTCAGCCGTGTGAGGGTACAACAAGAAAGTAGTAGTCTGCAACCTCAAAGACAGCCTTCACCAGAACCTGACCATGCTAACAGCCTGATTTTGGACTTTTAGGCTGCAGAACTGTAAGAAATGAAATTCTGTTGTTTGTAAGCCATCCAGTTAAGAAAAAAGTAATAATAATAAGGCAGTCTGGGTCCTGTGAAGTATGCAAAACTTACCAGGCCCAGAAAGACATGAATGTAGGACTTCAGTAGGAGGGGGCACATCCATGCCCAGGGCTGACTGTTTAACACCTTCTTTGCCCCCAACTGGCTGCCTCGCCCATTATCTTCATGTTCCTGGAATCTGTGATATAAAGTACAATGCAGAGCCAATCAACAGCTTAGGTTATTTCTGTGTAAATTATTATTAAATAATGGAGGAACTGCCTCTTATTTTTCCTTGAAAATCCACTTGTAACTGCTGCTAATCGAGTGTATATTCACAGCAACTTGAATCTATGTTTCCGGGTGGCCATCCTCAAGCTTTGGGGTCAAATAAACTCTATACTTAAATCATATTTTCTGAATCTCATTATTGAAAGTTGACATAGTCTATGGTACTTTGTTATAATAGCTTAAACTAAAACAATCACAAATAAAATTTGTGTTTTCTTTTTTAAAGACATTATCCCTTGTCAACTCAAATCCATTAAAAAATAAGAAAAACAATTAACGTAAAAGTATCGTCATGATAATAATTTCTTATCTAGGTAAAAGAGCCACTAAAGCCTCTTTAACCCACTGAACTGTTTCACGGACTTGAAAATCAAGCTGAAGATTCATACTTTTTTTTTTTTTTAACTGTTCTTACCTTGGCAAGCAAAAGCAAAATGAGGAAAAAGGCATGTCTCTTCCCTACAAACCCCAGAACTGTATGAAAAAGACCTCCAAATGGGGTTCGTCTATCAAGTGCATAAAGTTGAAGGAGGCCTAGGTGTTGCTATTCACGTCATCTGCTTAAGTTAGCACACACCATGTGGTCTTTCTTTTTTTTTTTTTTTTTTTTTTTTTGAGACGGAGTCTGGCTCTGTTGCCCAGGCTGGAGTGCAGTGGCCGGATCTCAGCTCACTGCAAGCCCTGCCTCCCGGGTTCACGCCATTCTCCTGCCTCAGCCTCCCGAGTAGCTGGGAGTACAGGCGCCCGCCACCTCGCCCGGCTAATTTTTTTTGTATTTTAGTAGAGACGGGGTTTCACCGTGTTAGCCAGGATGGTCTCGATCTCCTGAACTCGTGATCCGCCCGTCTCGGCCTCCCAAAGTGCTGGGATTACAGGCTTGAGCCACTGCGCCCGGCCATGTGGTCTTTCTTTAGGCAATTTTCAAGTTGTCTTCTTGGATTCCTTACACTAGAAGTGCATACACAACAAAAGTGAGGAAAGTATAACATCTAGGGAAAGGGAAGAAGAAAGAGGGAGTCAGTCCCCTGCAAATCCATTGGTATGAGATGTTCTTCCTGGATGGTCCTTCACCTTACATTTGCTTCATGCTGTCCCTTACAGCCCAGGCAAATTCCCCACAGCATTTTGCCCATAAGATCATCACCACATTGCTTAGTTCCCCTTTCAGACATGATTAGTCAGCCAGTCCATATTTAGCTCCTGTTGCTATTTCCCGGCCAAGTCTTTCATTCCCTAAACATTTCTGATGTGGTTCTTGGAACTGTCTTCAGTGTGCTAAGCCTCGGCTGCCCCAAGCAAAATGCCTTATCCATCTGTGCCAGGAAGATACTTGCATTGTTTTCTATCAATCTCTCTCTCTCCAAAGGAATTGGATAAGAAAGGATGTCTTATTGCATTGTTGCCACTATTCCACAATAGAAATTCTTGGGGTGGCTCTCAATAAGGAAAAATCAAGCCTGAGTTAGAAAACCATAATTGCATTGCTTTCAGTAGGCAAGACTAGACAGATATAGCACTGTGATGTATGCAGGGTATATCCTGGATTTTTTCTCACCTCCTCCTGCAGAGCGTTCTTTCTTGCTCTAGCAACCCCAGTGTGATGGTTAATTTTAGGCATCAACTTGACTGGATTAAAAGATACCCAGATAGCTGGTAAAGCATTCTTTCTGAGTATGTCTATAAGGGTGTTTACAGAAAAGAGGCACTAGGATCAGTGGCCTGAGTAAGGAGGATCAACCCTCACCCAATGTGGCCAGGCCCCGAACAATTGGTTCAGTGTCTGGATAGAACAATAAGGTCAGAGGATAGATGAATTTTCCTGTCTTCTGGAGCTGGGACACTCATCTTCTCTTACTCTTGGACATCCGGGTTCTCTGGCCTTTGGACTCTAAGATTGCACCATTGGCTCCCCAAGCTTTTGGGCCTTTGAACTTGAACTGAGCCATGCTATCAGCTTCCTTTGTTCTCCAGCTTGCAGACTGCATATGGTGGGACTTCTCAGCCTCGATGTTTGTGTGAGCCAATTTCCATAATAAATCCTCTCTCAAACATTTCTGTTGATCCTATTGGTTCTGTTTCTCTGAAGAACTATAACTAATACACCCAGTTCCTTGCACTGTTCCCACAGGTTCCTATAACCAGCCTCACCACTTTTGCTCTCTCTGCCTTCTAGGACTTTTTTGCTACTTCTTCCCCCATCAAAATTGGACTTTCTTCTATTTAATGTCAATTTTTCTTAATTATGGTAAAGTAATTCACATAATAGCAGTTTATCTCATTGTCTCACCTGATGTGACAAACGAATGAGAATTCAAAAGAATGATTATAACAGAATTTTGGGCCCTTGTGGGCCACTGTTGAGGTATTTTTTATATAAAGTTTGAATATATGTCCTTGCCAAATCTCTTGTTGAATTATAATCCCCAGTGTTTGAGATGGAACCTGATAGAAAGTGTTTTAGTCATGGGGGTGGATTCCTCATGGCTTGGTGCTGTCCTTGCAATAGTGAGTGAGTACTCATGAGATCTGATTGTTTAAGTGTGTGACACCTCCCTCCACTACCCTCTTTTGCACCTGCTTCTGCCATGAGACACCTGCTCCTGTTTCCACCTTCCACCATGATTGTAAGTTTCCTGAGGCCTCCCCAGAAGCAGAGTCTGGCACCATGCTTCCTGTACAGCCTGCAGAAACATGTGCTAACTAAACCACTTTTCTTATAAATTACTCCAGTCACAGGTATTTCTTTATAGCAGTATAAAAACAGCCTAACACATTTTTAGAAGGAGCAACTACCTTGGCACATTTCTTTGCAGCACATAAAGAAACACCTACCCCTCATCCAATAGGATTTCAATAATTATTTGCTTATTTAAATTTTTAAAATAGGAGATGAAACTTTCTTTTTTTTTTTTTTTTTAATTGAGACATAGTCTCGCTCTGTCGCCCAGGCTGGAGTGCAGTGGCGCGATCTCAGCTCACTGCAAGCTTCGCCTCCCAGGTTCACACCATTCTCCTGCCTCAGGGGAGATGAAACTTTCTACTATGATTTCTGCTATCTCAAGTTGAACCATACCTATAGATACCAAGATTTATTTGATAGTGAAGCAAGCATGTAGAGTAAGCATATGGCAACATTTTAGATAATCTTTTCTCAAACATTACTATACATGAGAATTTCCTGGGAATCTTGCTAAAATACAGATTTTGATTTACTAAGTCTGTGGAGGAGCCTGAGATTCTGCTCTGAGGTGATGCCTATGCCACTGACACCTGTTCTGTATATCAAAGAGAAACGATCTATAGGGTGAGGGCAGAACTTCGAATGAAAGAAAGGGAAGATGGGATCATTTCTAAATAATTTCCTGGAAGAAATGGAAATAGGAGATGTCATTGACTTAAACACAAAATGTACCAGACTATTAAGATCCTCTAAGGAATAGCCTGCTGTACTGATTCCATTTTTTTTTTTTTTACCATTTAGTTTTAATTCAACCTGTATTTATAGTACATTTATTTACTTAACAAATACTTATGTGTTCCATGGGTAGTACAAGTCATTGAGGAGAAATGTGGTCAAGGTGGCATCATTTTCACAAACACAGAGCTGAGAGAATATGCCAAAAGCTATGTAAAGGAAGAATAATGATTAAATTTTATCCCATAATCAGATATATACAAAATGGCCATAAAACGAAGTATCCTAAAAACAAAAAAAGGCTAATTTCTGAATTCAGTTGCTTTTTGTTTTACCTCTCAAATCAATCTGAATGGTCATAAGGTAGAATTTTATCATTAGTGCTTAGTGAAGAACTTCTATATGTAGTACATTTTCTCCTTCAGAATCACACCTCACAACTTCCCACAGCTCAGAACCATAGAAGATGCCCTCCAAAGAGGTGAAATTTATTTTGGAACTCATTCATGTATGTATTAATTAATTCATTTGAAATCATTTGTGGCATGTCAACTTTGTGCCATACTACAGTCAGTATTGGGGCCCAGAGATGAAAGTACACAGTAACTGTGTTCAAGGAGCTCAGTTGGAGGTATTTTAATTTGAACACAATCTGGCAGTAAAGTCAGACCATTGTCATACTTAACAGCATGGTAAAACTGACAGTTTCAGTGGTCCTGAGGAGAGTTTCTTGTCCAGCTGAGCTTGGAGCCTATGATTTCGGAAGACCTCACACGTGTCTCAGGAAGTATACACCATGACCAAATGGGACAAATCCAAAAAATGCCAAGTTAGCTCAACATATAAAAATCAGTCCGTGCAATATGCTATATTAATAAAAAATTTAAAACCACATGATTACTACAATCAATGCAGAGAAAATATTTGACAAAATCCAACAATCTTTTATGAAATAAAACCAAACAGCAAACTAAGAGTAGAGGGGAATTTCCTCAACCTGATGATAGTCATCTAAGGAAAACTCACAAGTAATATTATACTTAATAAAGACTGAATTCTTTCCTTCTAATATTGGAAAGATGAGAAGGATGTTTACTCTTGCTACCTCTATTCAATATTGTACTGAAGAGTCTAGCCAGGGAAAGTAGGAAATAAAAAGGAATAAAAGTTATCCAGACTGAAAAAAAAATAAAACTATCTCTTATATGTGGAAAGTATTAAGAAATATATATGCATGCACACACACATGCACACACACAAATTATTAATACTTATAAACAACCACTGCAAGGTTACAGGACACAAGAAAAACATGCAAAGTCTATTGTACAGGACACAAGATAAACATGCAAAGTCAATTGTGCAGTCTACACACTCATGGTGAACAATCTGCATATAAAATTAGGAAAACAATTTTATTTACAATAATATTAAAAAGAAGAGAATACACAAAAATTAACAAAAGAAGTGCAAGATTCATAAACTAAAAACTACAAAACATAATAGAAAGAAATAAAAGAAGACCAAGATAAATGGAAAAACAGCACATGTTCACAGACTAAAGACCTAATATTGTTAACATGGCAACACTCCCCTAACTGATCTGCAGATTTAATGTGAACTCTACCATAATTCCAGCTGGCTTTTTTCCAGAAATTGACAAATTGATTCTATAATTTGCAAGAGATCTAGAATAAGCAAAGCAATTTTGAAAACAAAACAAAGTTTAAGGTCTCATACTCCCTAACTTCAAAACTATTTAAAAAAAGAATTATAGAACAAAACAGAGCTACAATCATTAAGACAATGTGATACTGATATAAAGACATATAGATCTATGAAATAAAATTGAGAGTTTTGAAATAAAACCTTAAATTTATGGTAAACTAATATTATTTTACAAGGTGCCAAGGCAATTCAATGGAAAAAGAACCATCTTTTCAACAAGTGGTGCTGACACAAATGTTTATCTGTATGCAAAAGAATAAAGTAGGACCCCTACCTCGCACCATATACAAAATTAAATTGGATCAAACATATAAATGTAAAAGTCAAAATTCTAAAACTCTTAGAGGAAAACATAAACATAAACTTTTATGACTTTGGATTAATAAAGCATTTCTTCAATATGACACCAAAAAACAAGCAACAACAACAACAAAAACAGACAAATTTGACTTCACCAAAATGTATAATTTTTACATTTTTAAGAACACTATTAAAAAAGTGAAAAGATAACCCATAGAATGAGAGAAAATATTTACAAATCATATATCTGATAAGGGACTTCTTTGCAGACTGTATAACGATCTCTTACAACTCAACAATAAAAGATAAATGACCCAGTTTTCAAATGGGGAAAGTATCTGAATGGATATTTCTCCAAAAATACACAGATGGACAATAAGCAATAAAACTTTGCTCAACATCCCTATTCATTAGGGAAATAAAATCAAAACTACAATGAGATACCACATCACTCCCACTAGGATGGCTATAATAATAATAATAATAATTTTTCAAAGCAACTAGCATTGGCAAGAATATGAAGAAACTGAAACCCTCATACATTACTAGTGAAAATGTAGAATGGTACAACCACTTTGGAAACAGTTTAGTATTTTGTTAAACAAGGAGTTACCATATGATCCAGCATTTATCCAAAATAATTGAAAACATATGTCTACAGTTAAACTTGTACACAAATGTTCACAGTAGTATTATTCATCATAGCCAAAAAGTTGAAACAACCCAAATGTTCATCAACTGATAAATGGATAAACAAAATGTGGTAAATCCCTACAATGAAATATTAATCAGCCATAAAAGGGAAATAAATACTGATACAGGATATAACATGAATGAACTTTTATGTAGTTAACAATTTAACTTTACTCAAAGCAAGGTCTGACATTTGCCCTTGACTCCTGGGAGGTAATCTCCAGGCCCTTGGAATGTCCTGCCTGATAAAATACCTTTGTTTGCCTGGGATCCTTGGGCCACCAGATACTAACAATCTAATTTAGGGTGAAGGCTTTGGGGCATGTGGTATCAGTTGACCTCCAGAAAGTCTGAAGACTGAAGTCAGCCATGTGAGCAGCTAGCCAGGTTTATGTAATCAAGCTCCAATAAAGACCTGGATACCAAGGCTTTGGTGCGCTTCCCTGGTTGGCAATATTCCATGGGTACTGTCACATATCGATACCAGGAAAGTAATGGCATTGGCAAGAATATGAAGCGTTCTTGCCAATGCTGTCCATGACTCAGGAGGAAAGAACAACTGGTAGTTTTGCTTTTGGTAGTTTTTTGAACTCTGTTCTATGCACCTCTTCCTCTGGCTGATTCTGATCTGTATCCTTTAGCTGTAATAAACCATAATCATGAGCAAAACAGCTTTCAGTGAGCTTTGTGGGGTTTTATCTTGATGGTCTTGGGAATCCCCAAACTTGCAATTGGTATCAGAAGAAACAGTGGTCTTGCAGACCGTTCCTCTAACTTCTGAACTTTGAAAACATGGTAAGTGAAAGAAGCTAGATACAAAGGTTATATATTTTAATACAACATTTTAAGAAAATGTTCAAAATAGGCAAATACATAGAAAAAGAAAGTAGATTAGCCCCTGATTGCCAGGGGCTGAGAAAGAAGGAAATGGGAAGTGACTGCTAAAGAATATGGGTTTCTTTCAGGAGTGAAGAAAATATTCTGGAATTAGATAGTGGTGATGGTTGCACAACTGTGCTAGTACATTAAAGCTTACTAAATTGTACATTTTAAAGGAGTGAATTTTGTGATACGTGAATTATACCTTTTTAAAAAAGTTTAGTATTTGTACCCCATAGATTTCCTTTGACCAGGACCATAGATAAAGAAGAAAAGGCAGATTGACTGGAGCTGGTAATTTAGTTACCCCAAATGCACTCATGAGCACAAAGTCTTGCTATGGGAATAATTCCTTAGCATGCTTCTATGTGACTTCTCAGGAGAGGTTCCAGTGGATGATGGACTAGGTGAGCAGAAGTACTAAACAGAAGCTAACAGCCTTGGGCTCTGCTCTTCATCTCACACATACCCTCAGGATAGACAGTAAAATTCAGTGTCAGTTTCTCCATAAAAATTTCCTGTTTAGGAAAAACCACCTCTTCTGCTTTCTTTTCTCATTAAAATGTCACTTCTAAGTCATTTAGAAAGGGTCAGGTTGCATGTTGGCTTAAAACCTTTGACAGCTACTGTAATTGCTTAGAGGTTAATAAGAGTGGTGTCTCTCACAAGTTCAATTTTGAAGTTTCTGCCAAGCCATTAACATGTAACCAGGGTAAAGAAATCAAAGGACATTAGAGAGAAGAGGAGAAAACCCAATCTCATCTACCTCTGGACTGTTACCTCTTCCTTGGGACAGGACAAGTTTCTAAGTTGCTGTTCCCTGGTGTAGTTGGATTAGCTCCAATATCTGATCCTGAGTTCTGCCACTAACTAATCATATCATGGTCTCAAGCAAATTATTAAGTATTTTTGCTTTTTTTTTTTTTTTTTTTAGAGACACAGTCTCACTCTGTTACCCAGGCTGGAGTGCAGTGGCACAGTCTTGGCTCACTGTAACCTCCGCCTCCTGAGTTCAAATGATTCTCCTGTCTCAGCCTCCCAAGTAGCTGGGATTATAGGTGCGCACCACCATGCCCAGCTAATTTTTGTATTCTTATAAGAATAGAGATGGGCTATTCTTACAAGAATAGAGATGGGGGGGTCTCACCATGTTGGCCAGGCTGGTCTTGAACTCCTGGCCTCAGATGATCTGCCCGCCTGGGCCTCCCAAAGTGTTGGGATTACAGGCATGAACCACCACACCTGGCCTTATCTTTGCTATTTTTAAAAATGGAACACTGCTACCCCTCCTGCTCTGCCTCAGGGCCATCTTGACAAAATTCTTTTATAGATTATTACTATAGGGTGAGGCAAGACAAAAACGGACGTGTGCATAGGGTGCTCCAGAAACACCATGAAAGGGCAGTCACTGAGCCTAGGGTTGGGTCAGGAAAGCTTCTTGCACAAAGATAGACATGAATTATTATTATTATTATTATTATTGCTATTTATTTGAGCCAGGGTCTCACTCTGTTGCCCAGGCTGGAGTGCAATGGCACGATCATGGCTCATTGCAGCCTCAACCTCCTGGGCCCAAACAATCTTCCTATCTCAGCACCTCAAGTAGCTGGGACTATAGGTGTGTGCCACCATGCCTGGTTCACTTTTTAAATTATTTGTAGAGATGAGGTCTCAATATATTGCCCAGGCTGGTCTCAAACTCCTGGACTCAAGCAATCCTCCCACTTTAGCCTCCCAAAGTGCTAGGATTATAGGTGTGAGCCACCATGCCCAGCCACAGACATGCATTAAAATAACATCTTTTATCACCTGGAGTTGGTTACTTTTGGGAAATAAAAGAGACAGCATCTAAAAAACATGTTTAAAGGGTGCTCTAATTGCTTGTGTCTCAAGCATCATGGTATCAAATTTTCCTCTTTTATGGTCATTTAATCACATTTAATTCCTTCTTTCTGTTCTTAAAATAAACATCCAAGAGGGAATTATGTTCTCCATTCTACAGATGAGAATACTGAGTTGATAAAGTTTGCATAACTAGCTCTAACTTCACTTAACTGGTCATTGGCTGCGATGGGCTTTGAACCATAGTTTTCCAACTACCACATTCACACTGTCTACCTGAGCAGTGGCTTCCAGATCTGGTGATAACCAAAATTGCCTCAAATGGTGTGAGAATCAACAGACGTAGTACCCATTGCTACATCTTGCTATCCATCTATTTCATTCTTAGAAGACTTTTAAAAACTCCGTCTTTAACATAGTGCTGCATCTCTCATGTTTTCCTAGGCTATTCCTTTCCAAGAGAGTTCTCTAGCTTGTGTCTGGGAGTCAGCATAGTCTGGAATGGGCAAGCACATGAGTTTGGACCTGGTATCTGAGTCAAAATCTTTGTTCACTATATGATTTTAAACAAGTTATTTGACTTTGCTATGTCTTTGTTTACTATGCAATGGGAATAACGTATTCTTCAAAGATTAAATGAAAAGATTACAAAGATTAAACAAGCTAATGATGAAAATTGCTAAAGAGGTGCTAGGTACAGGGTAATGTTCAATAAGTCACATCTCACAGTACTCTAGCTCACCCCTATTCAGAGGAAAGGAAAAGAAGTCAAAGGAGCCAGAGTCCAAGTGCATTTAAACAGTCTGTCCCTGGCCGGCATTCTGGTCAGGGGCTGCTCTTCCCATGTGACCTTCCATCTAGCACTCGAATGTTGCTATTATGGATCCAGATGCTTCCCGTACATTTGTTTTTCAAATCAATTTTAAAATGGCAAAAGAAAGATCACGTTCCTTCAAAATTAGAAATCCAGATGCTAATGAAAATCCAATTCAACTACTATTTAATGATTACCTACTATGACAGTCACTGGAAGATTAAAAAAGAAAAATAAGCAGGACATAGTCCCTGCCTTTGAGGAACATGTGTTTTATTAGAGAGAATTAGATAAGATCATAAATGACAGCATACCTTGTTTTATTGTGCTTCATTTATTGTACTTCATAGATATTGCTTTTTTTTGTTTTGTTTTGTTTTTTTTACAAATTGAAGGGTTGTGGTAACTCTGCGTTGAGCAACTCTATTGGTGCCATGGTTTATTGGTGCCGTTTTTCCAATAGCATATGCTCACTTTGTGTCTCTGTGTCACATTTTGGTAATTTGCAAAATATTTAAAATTTTTTCATTTTTATTATTTTTATTATATCTGTTACAGTGATCTGTGATCAGTAATCTTTGATGTTATGGTTGTCATTTTTCCTTTGGGGAACCATGAACTGTGCCCATGTAAGATGATAAATTTAATCAATAAATGTTGGGTGTTCTGACTACTCTGCCACCTGATCATTCCCCCATCTCCCTCCTTCTCTCTTATTGAGCCCCGTAATCCCTTACACACAATAATATTAAAATTAGGCCAATTAATAAATCTACAATGGTCTCTAAGTGTTGAAGTGAAAAGAAGTCTCACATTTTTTATGTTAAATCAAAAGCTAGAAATGATTAAGTTTAGTGAGGAAGCCATGTCAAAAGCTAAGATAGGCTGAAAGCTGGGGCTCTTTTGCCAAACAGTTATCCAAATTGTGAATGCAAAGGAAAACTTCCTGAGGGGAATTAAAAGTGCCACTTCAGTGAACACATGAATAAGAAAGAGACAGCCTTGTGGCTGATGTAAAGAAAGTTTTAGTGGTCTGGATAGAAGACCAAGCCAGCCACAACATTCCCTTAGGCCAAAGCCTAATCCAGAGCAAGGTCCCAACTCTCTTCAATGCTACGAAGGCTGAGAGAGGTGAGGAAGGTAAGAAGAAAAGTTTGAAGCTAGCAGAGATTCATTCATGAAGTTTAAGGAAAGAAGCCATCTCCATAACCTAAAAGTACAAGGTGAAGCAGCAAGTGCTGATGGAGAAGCAGCAGCAAGTTATCCAGAAGACGTAACTAACATAATTGAGGAAAGTGGTTATACTAAACAATATAGATAATATAAATAAAACCACCTTATATTGAGAGAAGATGCCATTTAGGACTATCATAGCTAGAGAAGAAAAGACAGCACCTGGCTTCAAAGCTTCAAAGGACAGTCTGCCTCTCTTGTTCGAGGCTAATGCAGCTGGTAACTTTAAGTTGAAGCTAATGCTGATGTGCCATTCTGAAAATCCCAGGGCTCCTAAAAAATATGTTAAATCTACTCTGCCTATGCTTTATAAACATAACAACAAAGCCTGGATAAGAAGACATCTGTTTACAGCATGGTTTACTGAATATTTTAAGCCCAATGTTAAGAACTACTGCTTAGAAAAAACTATTTCTTTCAAATTATTACTGCTCATTGACAATGCATCTGTTCACACAAGAGCTCTGATAGAGATATACATAGAAATTAATGTTGTTTTTGTATCTGCTAACACAACATCCATTCTGCACCCTATGGATTAAGGGGTAATTTCAACTTCCAACTCCTACCGTGTAACAAATACATTTTGTAAGGCTATAGCAGCTATAAATAGTGATTCTTCTGATGGATCTGGGTAAAGTGAATTGAAAATCTTCTGGAAAGTATTCCCCATTCTAGATGCTTTTAATAACATTCATGATTCATGAGAGGAGGCCAAAATATTAACATTAACAGGAGTTTGGGAGAGTTGATTCCAACCCTCGTGAATGACTTTAAGGGATTCAAGACTTTAATGGAGAAAGTAACTGCAGATATAAAAGAAGTAACAAGAGAACTAGAACTTGAAGTGGGGCCTGAAGAGGTGCCCAGATTAGTGCAATCTCATGATAAAATGTGAATGGATGAGGAATTGCTTTTTATAGCTGAGCAAGAAAGTGGTTTCTTGAAATGGAATCTGCTCCTGATGATGCTGTTAACATTGTTAAAAGGATTGCAAAGTATTAGAAAATTACATAAACTAAGTTGATAAAGCAGTGGTAGGGTTTGAGAGTATTGACTCCAATTTTGAAAGTTCTACTGTGGGTAAATGCTATAAAACAGTATCTCATGCTACGGAGAGAGCTTTAGTGAAAGGAAGAGTTCACTGATGCAGCAAAGTTCATTGTGGTCTTATTTTAAGAAATTGCCACAGCCATGTCAACCTTCAGCAACCACCACCCTGATCAGTCAGTAGCCATCAACATATAGGCAAAACCCTCCACCAACAAAGAGTTTACAAATGGCTGAAGGCTGAAATGATTATTAACATTTTTAAGCAATAATTTATTTTAAAATTAAGGTATGAACATTGTTTAAACACAAAGCTACAGCATACTTAATATATTTCATTATAGTGTAAACATAACTTTATATGTACTGGGAAACCAAAAAATCTGTGTGACTCCCTTTATTATGGTGGTCTGAACCTGCAATATCTCCAAAGTATGCCTGTATATATAAGGTGCAATAAGAAAAGCTGCACAAGAGAGAAGAAAGGTATTTTAAGGATTCCAGGGAAGAAAAAGGTGCTTCCACTTTGATTAAGATTTCATGAAGGAGGATTAAAATGGCAGATAGGAGGCAGAAGTAGCTTTCAGCTTCTATTCAGCCAGACAGAGCAGCACGTGGAGGCTCACATTGTGAGCTTTTGCTCCAAGAAATATCACAGGAACGTACCAGGAAAACTGAGAGAATCCACAGACCTTTTGAAGGAACTGGATCGCTGCTGCAGGCTCCCTGAGATACCAGAAAACTGTGAGTCTGCTTGCTTTCTCAGCAGGGAGGCTGGTGGTGTGGGGCAAGTTCTCAGCCCTGGTCACTGGCTGTCTCAAGATAGACTCTGTGCTGTTGCAGGGCAGGTGGGAGTGAGACTGGCCTTTAGGACTGCGGGCTGTGTGGGAGAAGGGTGAGGCCTGTGACTGCCAGTTTTCCCCCACTTCCCTGGTGACCTGTGTGACTCAACAGAGGCAGCCATAATCCCCCTGCGAACATAATTTCATTGTCCTGGGAACTGCACACCCAACCCCCACAGCAGCCACATCAAGCCCCGCCCAAGGAGAGGCTGAGCTCAGACACGCCTATCCCTTTCCCCACCTTCTGGTCTTTCTCTACCCACCCTGGTTGCCAAAGAAAAAGGACATAATCTCTCGGGATCTTTTGGCCCTACCCACTGCCTGAGAAACCTAAATACTTAACTAGGTGACCCTAGCCAAGATTCCTTCCTCTCTATAGTACCACAGCTAATGTGCTCTTGAAAGTGCCACCTCCTGGCTGGAGGCCAACCAACACAAAACCAGAACACTAAGCAAAAGTACAGCCAAGGACACTCACAAAGTCCACGTCACTCACCTGCTACCTCCACCAAAGCAGATCCTGGTATCCACAGCTGAAAGACCTGAAGACAGTTCACATCATAGGACTCTTTGCAGACACTCCCTGGTACCAGCCCAGTGCCTAGTAGCTCTGCTGGGTAGCTAGACCCAGAAGAGCAAAAACAATCACTACAGTTAGGTTCTCAGGCAGCACCGTTCCTGGGGGAAGGGGGAGAATAGGACATCAAGGGAGCATCCCGTGGACAAAAGAATCTGAACTGCCCTTGAGTCCCAGTTCTTACCTCTGACATAGTCTACGCAAATGAGAAGGAACCAGCAAAACAATTCTGGTAATATGGCAAAATAAGTTTATTTAACACCCCCCAAAATTACATCAGCTCACCAGCAATGGATCCAAACCAAGATGAAATCTCAGAATTGCCAGAAAAAGAATTCACAAGGTCTATTATTAAGCTAATCAAGGAGGCACCAGAGAAAGAGGCAGTCCAACTTAAAGAAATTGAAAACATGATACAGGATATGAAAGGAAAAATCTTCGGTGAAATAGATAACATAAATAAAAAATAATCACACTTTTAGAAATCAAACACACTTAGAAAAATGCAAAATGCACTGGAAAGTCTCAGCAATAGAATCGAACAGAAGAAAGAACTTGAGACCTCAGAGACCAGGTTTTCAAGCTAAAGTAATCCACCAAAGAAAAATAAAAAAGAGTTTTAAAAAAATGAACAAAGGCTCCAAGTAGTTTAGGACTATGTTAAACATCCTAACCTAAGAAAAGTTGGTGTTCCCGAGGAAGAAGAGAAATCTAAAAGTTTGGAAAATATATTTGAGGGAATAATCAAGGAAAACTTCCCTGGCCTTGCTAGAGATCTAGAGATCCAAATACAAGAAGCTCAAAGAACAACTGGGAAATTCATCACAAAAAGATCATTGCCTAGGCACATAGTCATTAAGTTATCTAAAGTCAAGAGGAAGAAAAGAATCTTAAGAGTTAAGAGGCAGAAGCATCAGGTAACATATAAAGGAAAACCTATCAGAGTATCAGCAGATTTCTCAGGAGAGTACCTACAAGCTAGAAGAGATTGGGGTCTTGATTTTAGCCTCCTTAAGCAAAACAATTACAGCTAAGAATTGTGTATCCAGTGAAACTAAGCTTCATAAATGAAGAAAAGATACATTTTTTTTCCCCAGAAAAACAAATGTGAGAGAATATGCCACTACCAAGCTAGCACTATATGAACTGCTAAAAGGAGCTCTAGATCTTGAAACAAATCCTCAAAATACACCAAAATAGAACCTCCTTAAAGCAAAATCTCACAGGACCTACAAAACAATGACACAATTTAAAAAAAAATAAACAAGGTATTTAGGCAACAAACGGCATGATGAATAGAATAGTAGCTCACATTTCAATACTAACATTGAGTATAAATGGCCTAAATGAACCACTTAAAAGATACAGATTGGCAGAATGAATAAGAATTCACCAACCAAGTTTCTGCTGTCTTCAGGAGACTCACCTAACACATAAGGACTCACATAAACTTAAGGTTAGTGGGTGGAAAAACACCAAAGATGAGCAGGAGTAGCTATTCTTATATCAGACAAAACAAACTTTATGTCAGACAAAACAAACTTTAAATCAGCAACAGTTAAAAAAGACAAAGAGGGACATTATATGACGATAAAAGGACTAGCCCAATAGGAGAATATCACAATCCTAAATATATATGTACCTAGCACTGGAGCTCCCAAACGTATAAAGCAATTACTACTAGACCTAAGAAATGAGATAGATAGCAACACAGTAACAGTGGATGACTTTAATACTCCACTGACAGCACCAGACAGGTCATCAAGACAGAAACTCACAAAGAAACAATGGGCTTAAACTACACCCTACAACAAATGGACTTAACAGATATTTACAGAATATTCTATCCAACAACCGCAGAATATACATTCTATTCATCAGCACATGCAACATTCTCCAAGATAGATCACATGATAGGCCACAAAACAAGTCTCTGTACATTTAAGAAAATCAAAATTATGTCAAGTATTTTCTCAGACTACAGTGGAATAAAATTGGAAATCAACTCCAAAAGGATTCCTCAAAACCATCCAAATAAATGGAAATTAAATAACCTGCTCCTGAATGATGGCTGGGTCAACAATGAAATCGATATGGAAATTTTTAAAAAAATTTGAACTGTACAATAATAGTGACACAACCTATCAAAACCTCTGGGATTTGGCAAAAGTGGTACTAAGAGGAAAGTTCATAGCATTAAATGCCTATATCAAAAAGTCTGAAAGAGCACAAATAAACCATCTAAGGTAATACTTCATAGAACTGAAGAAACCAGAACAATCCAAATGAAAGCCCAGCAGAAGGAAAGAAATAACAAAGATCAGAGCAGAACTAAATGAAATTGAAACAAAAAAATACGATACAAAAGAAAAATGAAACAAAAAAAAAGCTTCTTTGGAAAGATAAATAAAATTGATAGACCGTTAGTGAGATTAACCAAGAAAGGAAGAGAGAAGATCCAAATAAGCTCAATTAGAAGTGAAATGGGAGATATTACTACTGATACCACAGATATATGAAAGATTATTCAAGGCTACTATGAACAACTTTATATTCATAAACTAGAAGACCTAGAGGAGATAGATAGATTCCTAGAAATATACAAGCCTTCTAGATTAAACCAGGAAGATATAGAATCTCTGAATAGACCAATAACAAGAAACAAGATTAAAATGGTAATAAAAAAAGTTCCCAACAAAAAAAAGTCCAGGACCAGATGGATTCACAGCTGAATTCTATCAGGTGTTCAAAGAATTGGTACCAATCCTATTGACACTATTCCACAAGAAAGAGAAAGAGGGAATCCTCCCACAATTATTCTATGAAGCCACTACCAGGGAAAGACATAAAAAAATAAAACTACAGACCAATATACCTGATGAACATAGATGCAAAAAATCCTCAATAAAATACTAGCTAAACAAATCCAACAGCATATCAAAAAGATAATACACCATGATCAAGTGGATTTTATACTAGGCACACAGGGATGGTTTAACATCCACAAGTCAATAAATGTGATACACTACATAAACAGAATTAAAAACAAAAGTCACATAATCAGCTCAATAGATGCAGAAGAAACATGTGACAAAATCCAGCATCTCTTAATGATTAAAACCCTCAGAAAAATCAGCATAGAAGTGATACACCTTAAGGTAATAAAAGCCATCTATGACAAACCCATAGCCAATGTTATACCGAATGAGGAAAAGTTGAACTCATTCCCTCTGAGAACTGGAACAAGACAAGAATGCAGACTTTCACCACTTCTATTCAACATACTACTGGAAGTCCTAGCCAGAGCAATCAGACAAGAGAAAGAAATCAAGGGCATTCAACTTGGTAAAGACGAAGTCAGACTGTCACTATTTGCTGATGATATGATCATATACCTAGAAAACCCAAAAGATTCATCCAAAAAGTTCCTAGAACTGGTAAATAAATTCTGCAAAGTTTCAGGATACAAAATTAATGTACGCAAATCAGTAGTTCTGCTATACACCAACAGCAACCAAGCTGAGAATCAAATAAAAAACTCAACCCCTTTTACAATAGCTGCATTAACAATTTTAAAATTTCAGAATATACCTAACCAAGCAGGTGAAAGACCTCTACAAGAAAAACTACAAAACACTGCTGAAATAAACCATAGACAACACAAACAATTGGAAGCACATCCCATGCTCATAAATGGGTGGAATCAATACTGTGAAAATGACGATACTACCAAAAGCAATATACAAATTCAATGTAATTTCCATCAAAATACCACGTCATTCTTCACAGAACTACAAAAAACAATTCTAAAATTCATATAGAACCAAAAAAGAGCCTGCATAGTTAAAACCAGACAAAACAAAGATAACAAATATGGAGGCATGACAGTACCTGACTTTAAACCACACTATATATAAGACCATAGTCACCAAAACAGCATGGTACTGGTATAAAAATAGGCATACAGACCAATGAAACAGAATAGAGAATCCAGAAATAAAGCCAAATACTTACAACATTCAAGAAAGCAAACAAAAACATAAAGTTGGGAAAGGACACCCCATTCAACAAATGCTGCTGGGATAATTGGCAAGCCACATGTAGAAGAATGAAACTGGATCCTCATCTCTCACTTTATACAAAAATCAACTCAAAGTGGATCAAAGACTTAAATCTAAGACTGAAACCATAAAAACTCTAGAAGATAACATCAGAAAAACCCTACTAAACATTGGGTTAGGCAAAGACTTCATGGCCAAGAACCCAAAAGCAATTGCAACAAAAACAAAGATAAATAGACGGAACTTAATTAAACTAAAAACCTTCTGCACAGCAAAAGAACTAATCAGAGTTAGGCCGGGCGCGGTGGCTCAAGCCTGTAATCCCAGCACTTTGGGAGGCCGAGACGGGCGGATCACGAGGTCAGGAGATCAAGACCATCCTGGTTAACACGGTGAAACCCCGTCTCTACTAAAAAATACAAAAAAACCTAGCCGGGCGAGGTGGCAGGCGCCTGTAGTCCCAGCTACTCGGGAGGCTGAGGCAGGAGAATGGCGTAAACCCGGCAGGCGGAGCTTGCAGTGAGCTGAGATCCGGCCATTGCACTCCAGCCTGGGTGACAGAACGAGATTCCGCCTCAAAAAAAAAAAAAAAAAAAAAAAAAAAAAAAATCAAAGTTAACAAACCCCACAGAATGGGAGAAAAATCTTCACAATCTATACATTCCCCAAAGGACTAATATCCAGAATCTACAAAGAACTCAAACAAATCATCAAGCAAAAAACAAACAACCCTATCAAAAAGTGGGCCAAGGACATGAATAGACAGTTATCAAAAGAAGATATACTAGTAGCCAACAAGCACATGGAAAAATGCTCAACAACACTAATGATCAGGGAAATGCAAATCAAAACCACAATATGATACCACCTCATTGCAAGAATAGCCATAATAAAGAAAATAACAGATGATGGTGATACAGTTTGACTCTGTATCCCCATCCAAATCTCATCTTGTAGTCTGAATTGTAATCCTGATGTGTTGGGGGAGGGACCTTGTGGGAGGTGATTGGATCATGGGTTTGGTCTCCCCATGCTGTTCTCATGATAGTGAGTGATTTCTCACAAGATCTGATGATTTTGTAAGGGTCTTTTCCTCTCTTCACTCTGCACTTCTCCTTCCTGCTGCCTTGTGAAGAAGGATGTGTTTGCTTTCCCTTCTGCCATGACTGTAAGTTTCCTGAGGCATCCCCAGCTCTGTGGAACTGTGAGTCAATTAAACCTCTTTCCTTTATAAATTATCCAGTCTTGGGAAGTTCCTTATAGCAGTGTAACAACGGACCAATACAGTAATTGGTACTGAAGGGGCAGGGCACTGCTATAATGATATCCAAACATGTGGAAGCAACCTTGGAACTGTGTAACAGGAAGAGGTTGGAACTGCTTGGAGGGCTCTGAAGAAGACAGGAAAATGTGGGAAATTTTGGAACCTCCTAGAGACTTACTGAATGGCTTTGACCAAAATGCTGATAGGGATATGGACAATGAAGTCCAGGCTGAGGTGGTCTCAGATGGAGATAAGGAACTTATTGGGAACTGGAATAAAGGTGACTCTTGCTGTGCTTTACTGAGGAGAGTGGTGGCTTTTTGTCCCTGTCCTAGAGTTCTGTGGAACTTTGGACTTGAGAGAGATGACTTAGGGTATGTGGCAGAAAAAATTTCTAAGCAACAAAGCATTCAAGAGGTGACAGAGCGTAAGAGTTTGGAAAGTTTGCAGCCTGACAATGCAAAAGAAAATAAAAGTCCATTTTCTGGGGAGAAATTCAAACTAGCTGCAGAAATTTGCATACGTAATGAAGAGCCAAATGCTAATTGCCAAGACAATGTGGAAAATATCTCAAGGGCATGTCAGAGAACTTCATGGCAGCTCTTCCCATCACACGCCCAGAGGCCTAGCAGGGAAAAAATGGTTTTCTGGGCAGGGTCCAGGGCCCCCCTGCTGTGTGCAGCCTTGGGACTTGGTGTCCTGCATTCCAGCTGCTCCAGCCTTGGCTAAAAAGGGCCAAGGTACAGCTCAGGCCATTGTTTCAGAGGGTGCAACCCCCAAGTCTTGACAGCTTCCATGTGGTGTCAGTCCTGCAGGTATGCAGAAGACAAGAATCGAGGTTTGGAAACTTCTGCCTAGATTTCAGGGGAGGTATGGAAATGACTGGATGTCCAGGCAGAAGTCTGCTTCAGGGGTACAGCCCTCATGGAGAACAACAGTGCAGAAGGAAAATGTGGGGTCCAAGCCCCAGCACAGAGTCCCTACTGAGGCACTGTCCAGTGGAAATGTGAGAAGAAAGCCACCATCCTCTAGAACCCAGAATGGTAGATCCACCAACAGTTTGCATCATGTGCCTGGAAAAGCTGTAGCCACTCAATACCAGCCATGAAAGCAGCCAGAGGGGGCTATACTCTGCAAAACCACAGGAGTGGAGCTGACCAAGGCTGTGGGAACCCACCCGTTGTATCAGCATGCCCTGGATATGAGACATGGAATCAAAGGAGATTATTTTGGAGCTTTAAGATTTCATGATTGCCTTGCTGGATTTTGGACATGCATGAGGCCCTTAGCCCCTTTGTTTTGGCCACCTTCTCCCATCTGGAACAGCTGTATTTACCCAATGTCTATACTTCCATTGTATCTAGGAATTAACTAACTTGCTTTTGATTTTATAGGCTCATAGGCAGAAGGGACTTGCTTTATCTCAGATAAGACTATGGACTTGGACTTTCAGGTTAATGTTGAAATGAGTTAAGAGTGGGGAACTGTTGGGAAGGCATAATTGTGTTTTGAAATGTTAGAAAAATGAGATTTTGGAAGGGCCAGGAGCAGAATAATATAGTCTGGCTACGTGTCCCCACCCAAATCTTATCTTGAACTGTAATCCAAATTGCAATCCCCATGAGTTGGGGTAGGAAACTTGTGAGAGGTTACTGGATCCTGGGGGTGGTTCCCTCATGCTGATCTTGTGATAGTGAGTTCTGACAAGATCTGATGGTTTTATAAGGTGCTTTTCCCTGCTTCACTCTGCACTTCTCGCTGCCTCTTATGAAGGACATATTTGCTTCCCCTTCTGCCAAGATTGTAAATATCCTGAGCCTTGTGGAACTATGAGTCAATTATGCTTCCTTTCTTTTTAGATTACCCACTTTTGGGCAGTTCCTTTTAGCAGCATGAAAATGGACTAATACAGTTGGTGTGGATGTGGTTAAAAGGGAACACTTTTACACTGTTGGTGGGAATGTAAACTAGTACAAGCACTATCGAAAACAGTGTGGAGATTCCTTAAAGAACTAAAAGTTGGCCGGGCGCGGTGGCTCAAGCTTGTAATCCCAGCACTTTGGGAGGCCGAGACGGGCGGATCACGAGGTCGGGAGATCGAGACCATCCTGGCTAACACGGTGAAACCCCGTCTCTACTAAAAAATACAAAAAACTAGCCGGGCGAGGTGGCGGGCTCCTGTAGTCCCAGCTACTCCGGAGGCTGAGGCAGGAGAATGGCGTAAACCCGGGAGGCGGAGCTTGCAGTGAGCTGAGATCCGGCCACAGCACTCCAGCCTGGGCGACAGAGCCAGACTCCGTCTCAAAAAAAAAAAAAAAAAAAAAAAAAAAAGAACTAAAAGTATATCTACCATTTGATCCAGCAATCCTGCTATTAGGTATCTACCCAGAGGAAAAGAAGCAGGGGTGGTTTGTGGCCATATTGTAGATGCTTTAAATGCTGGGGATAGAGATTAACTCAATTTGAAAGAGCCAATGAGACATTTTGAACAGGGGGCAATATGATTGGAGCTTTCATCAGAGTTCATTAATCATGTGGTAGGTGATATTCACATCTTGGGAAGTGATAAAAATTAAATGAGTCCAAAGCAGCACAATTTGCAATTACAAAAATATGTAACTAACCCAAATGCCCATCCATCAACAAGTTGATAAAGAAAATGTGGTATCGGGCCGGGCGCGGTGGCTCAAGCCTGTAATCCCAGCACTTTGGGAGGCCGAGACGGGTGGATCACAAGGTCAGGAGATCGAGACTATCCTGGCTAACATGGTGAAACCCCGTCTCTACTAAAAATACAAAAAAAACTAGCCGGGCGTGGTGGCGGGCGCCTGTAGTCCCAGCTACTCGGAGGCTGAGGTGGGAGAATGGCGTGAACCTGGGAGGTGGAGCTTGCAGTGAGCCGAGATCTGGCCACTGCACTCCAGCCTGGGCGACACAGCAAGCCCCCGTCTAAAAAAAAAAAAAAAAAAAAAAGAAAATGTGGTATCTATATCTATATTTATATCTATATCTATATTTATATCTATATCTATATCGATACCCTAGAATACTACTCAGCCATAAAAAGGAACAACCTGAATGGAATTGGAGACTATTATTCTAAGTGAAGTAACTCAGGAATGGAAAACCAAACATCATATGATCTCACTCATAGGTGGGAGCCAAGCTATGAGGACACAAAGGCATAAGAATGATACAATGGACCTTGGTGACGACTTAGGGGAAAGGGTGGAAGGTGGGTGAGGGATAAAAGATTACACATCAAATACAGTGTACACTGCTTGAGTGATGGGTGCACCAAAATCTCAGAAATCACCACTAAAGAACTTATTCATGTAACCAAGTACCACCTGTTCCCTGAAAACCTATTGAAATGAAAAATAAATTTTAAAAATAAGACTTCATGAAGGAGAATTCACATGACTTTAAAAGATGGGTGGAATTTCAACAAGTGGAGGGAGCAGAGCAAGAGGAGATGTCAAGACAATCTGTCAGGTGGAGGGAATAACATTAATCAAGGATGGAGATGGAGAAATGATGTCTTACTTGGACAATATCAAGGAGTCAACTTCAATTGCACTAAAGCAAGAGATACATCTATGTAAGTATAGGAAGAAAAAACAGCAGGGGTGGGTTGTGGCCATATTGTGGATGCTTTAAATGTTGGGGATGGAGATTAACTCAATTTGAAAGAGCCAATGAAACATTTCGAACGGGGGCAATATGATTGGAGTTTTCATCAGAGTCCATTAATCATGTGGTAAATGATACTCACATCTTGGGAAGTGATAAAAATTAAATGAGTCCAAAGCAGTGAAGTATCTAACTAAATTTAGTAGGTGCAAAATTAATTCCCTCTTCTCTCTTCTATCACACTCATTGTTTCTGAAGCTGTGATCTGCAAAAGTGGGCCTAGAGTCCTCTCAAGACTCTGCTGGTTGTGAATTTCATTTTTCCTCCCAGAATCCAGCTAAAGGAGTCACCCTGTGACCTGGGTCTAGAAAATCCCCAGGTGGAGGCCAGAGGATAAGTTTTTGTGACCTCTAGCTATTTACTTGAGCCTGAGAAACTTAGAATTCCATAGCTTAAATCCAGCCAGCCTGGCACTCCCTGCTAAAAGCTGCCTGAGGAGAGCTGGCCCTCTCTCCTCTTTTTTAATATGTCTCTTTAGAGGCTCATTTTGACTGACCAGCCAACATCACTTGGCATTCAGGAAGCATGTCTCCCCCCCTCACTGCCTCCCCTGCACCGAGCCTTGAGGATGATTTGGGGTTTTGTAGCCTATTATTTCTCCCCCCTCTCCCCTTCTCCTGCTGCTGGGAGGCTTTTTTTCTGATAAGAACCTTCTAGCAGTTTCATCACAGCCATTGTTAAGAGGAGGCGAGTCTTCTCACAATGGATACCTGATGATTTCCCCCTTTCTGCAGACAAATCAGTCCTTAGTGAAAGGTCTCATTATTGCTCTTGCACCATTATTCTGGATGTGCTGGCTTAGGGTCCCTCACTCAGTCCCCTTGGGGGAGGGAAAGAAAAATCTGTTTCTTGCCATTAACTTTTTTAAAAATATGGCTGTGAAAATGCTCTCATTCTCCACTAATGGGATTTGAGGAAGACACAACTTCTGTACTTATTACCTCCACACATTCTTGCAACATCCTTTACAGACTCAGAGATTAATTGTGCTTTCCTGGGGTCCCTCCTCTCTTGTCCAACACAGGGTGTTTCATCTCTCCAGAAATCAAAATGCACTGACCCAGGCCCCTCTCAAGAATTTCAGTGTCTTAAAATAGAAAAACCACCCTTTCTGCATTCCACCCTTCCTAAGTAATTTTCTTTTTCTTTTGTTCTCACACCTGCAGGCTAGCTTCCATCAGCTCACTCAAAAATTCATAAATTAAGTGTCCATTGTGGTTAAGGCACTGAGATAGGCACAGTGGGAGATGAATTACCCCTCAGCCTTCTCTGTCTCGCATTCCTGTATATCAGAGATCAAAGGTGGGCACTTTCATTGGAAAGGCTAAATCCTTCCCAAGACACCCAGGAGCAACCCCATCTGATTTGATCGTGATGTCCTCTGGGTAACAGACACTCTGTCAGAGTAATTATTTACTTTAAAGCCACTCATTAGGAAATATTTAAATCTGGATTTCTTAAGCCAACTCCCTGCAAATTGCAAGACTAATCTCCAGTGAATTCGTTTCTTACTCAACTTTTGGCTGATTCTCGGGAAAAAAGGGAATTGGGGAAAGTGTTTCAAGTCAAACTGAGAACTGAACATACAGATACTCACCTGTAAGGGGAAAAGAATGTATTGACCAGAAAAAAAAAAGGGAAGGTGGAGGTCTCCATTCATGGATGACAAAAGAGAAACAGATTTAGTCTTATAACTGTCAACTGAAGAATGATGAGTTTGTAAATTTAGGAAAGAGAGCTTCATTTCTTATAAATGGTTACAGTCTGCAGGGTGGCCATTCTGATAGGCTGGAAAGGATAGCCTTTGAACAGAAGCCAGAAACAGACACTTTGAGGGAAGGGTAAATGGAATAGAAATTTATAATATATGAAGCAGAATGGCTCTATATATTTTATTTACAGATACGTGTGTATGTATATATAATATGGGTATATAAATATATATATAAGTATATATAAAGCAATTTATATACATATATAAATATATATAAAGCCATTATGCTTGATATTATATAAGTTATAGGAGAAGTCATTAATATTTATAAAAGGAGAAATATGCACGAACTTCATGCTCCTTCATGGGTCCCATGTTCAAAAAAATGGTGGCAAGCAAGATCCAAGGGTGGAACTTTTGGGCCTCTAATATCAAAAGGTGAAGCAGAGGACATGAAAACCCTCACTGCACGTCCTCCACAGACTTGCCAGAACAACTCCCTGGTCCGTAGTCTCTTATCAGAAAGGAGTGTTGGTTGGTTGTGTTGAAACCACAAAAGAGAGGGCAGTGTCAGGTGGCTGGTGGATATTAGGGGTGGAGCCCTTTGAAAGAGCTGGTTTCTGTTTAACCCTTTGGGAAGAAAGCCTAATGGCAGTTAGCAAGAGAGGAGGTATGACAAGGCATGTCGGATCCCCATCCTGTCATGGCCAGGAACTCAGCTTCCAAGGTTTCTCTGAGGTACCCTTGGCCAAGAGGGGGTCCATTCAGTTGGCTGGGGGGCCTAACATTTTGTTTTTATTTCTCATAATTGAATCATTTTTTGGAGGAAGAGCAAGTACTACAGGTTTCTCTAATATTGACCTCTAAAGCAGAGGATCTGAAGGACAATTGGACCTTCAGATGTTAACGGTACTGGTTTTGCTACATGAACATGTAAAGCCAACAAGGTTTTAGTAAAGTAACCATATCTCTCTTCTTGCCTCCCTTCATCTTGTCACCTACAGAAGTAAGCAGAGCCAATGCTCAACTGTCTGTGCCAAGGAAAAGGGGCCATACACATTCTTGAGACTTCAGGGCTGTCTCTGTTGGGACTGGTGTTTTGCCCAGTTAATCTCTCCTTCCTAATTGTTGAATTCAGTTAGTAACATCTCTTTTCATATTGAGGGTCTCTTGTACTTGCTTCCTTGTTCTTGGCTATATTTCATTGAGTTTGGCTTATTGAGTAAGCAATGCTTTGCTTTGGTCCTGTTAAAGGCTCTTACTTAAACATTAAGGGAAGAACTATGGGCAGAGATTTTCCTTTAACAAAATAAGCCATTTCACAGGAGGCTTACATAGATTGACTAGACATCAGTAAAACAAGAGTAAACCTCCATGCCACCCCTAATCTGCCAGCCCCCAAAGGGAGGAAAGGGCAGCATCCCTGGTCCACAGTGATAGCTCTCACAGTGCCAAACAGTGTGAGGACCATGCAAGAATACAGATGAACAAACATTGTCCTGGCAGCATGTGTTTTAAGACAAAGTGCCGAGTTCCCTTTTGGTTAGAAGGGTCATCAATCCTGTTTGCTGGTTTTAGCATGGACAAGTGTGCGTACTAGGATCCCCCAGAGAGAGGTGGCCACTTGGAAGTGGTAAGCATGGCCCTTACGAGGTGTGGCTAGGTATTCAAGTACTGGACATCATGCCAAGAATGCATTGGTTCTTTCAAATTACTTCCCTAAAACCAGTCACATCTTTCCAAATCTAATATAACATTGGCACCTAAATTCAAATACAACTCTTTCATACAGTTGAATGAATCACTTTGTGCCTTGATTTTTTCACTTAAAATACTGAAAAGAGGCCAGGTGTGGGGGCTCATGCCTGTAATCCCAGCACTTTGGGAAGCTGAGGTGGGTGGATCACTTGAGGTCAGGAGTTTGAGACCAGCCTAGCCAACATGGTGAAACCCCATCTCTACTTTAAAAAAAATTAGCCAGGACTGGTGGCAGTTGCCTGTAATCTCAGCTACTTGGAAGGCTGAGGCATGAGAATCACCTGAACCTGGGAGGTGGAGGTTGCAGTGAGTCAAGATTGCACCACTGCATTTCAGCCTGGACGACAGAGCAAGACTCTGTCTCAAAAACATAGGTAGGTAGGTAGGTAGGTAGATAGATAGATAGATAGATAGATAATAGCATCTGCTTCTTAATGTTATTATGATGATTAAATGAGTTTAGAACAGTGCTTGGCATATAGTAAAAACTCATTAAATGTCTAGTATTATTGTTGCTCTTGTTACAAGTTAAAATCTACAAGCTTTTAAACTTAGAGTAGAATTTGGAAATTGGACAAAGTAATTTCAAGGCTCAAGTTTCACCAAAAAGGAATTTCCCTGAGAAACCCTTATCAATACACATACAAATAAGTGAAGCAATGCAGTATTATATCTAATTTAGCAGCATGTTTTCCTTCCAGGTCTATTTCACTAATTTATAGCCCCAGTGAGAGAATGCTGAGTGGGTTGCAGGGAAAGTTGGGTAAAGGTTTCATAGCCCAGAATATTCTTGATAATAACTAGAAGTTATCCAAGAAATTAAAATATAAGATCATCCACAGGTTATATATCAGTAATCAAAAGTGAGTATATTATTCTCACTCAGATTGCTAATGGTTGCAATTGCTCAGCAGGGTAGTGGAGTAGTAGACACCAGATGCTAAGATTCCCTTGTCCTGGGGAAGCAGGTTTTCCATAGACAGTGTGCCGAAACAGGGTCTCCATAGCACAGGTCACAGTGACATTTACCCTAACTGGCAACTGGTGCACAGCTCGATAGTAAACATGGAAATGACTTCACTGTCACTAACTTGCTAGCTCCATGTTTTAAGAATTGTGCAAGAATCATTCATCTGCATAGAGAGTACTGATGGTTACACAGCATTCTGAATGTATTTAATGCCAGCGAATTGTACACTTATAAGTGGTTACAATGACAGATATGTCTATCTTGCCACAATAAAAAAATAAAGTTGCAAATAAAAAATAAATAAACAAAAAAAAGCACCACCCGTCTTTTTTTTTTTTTTTTTTTTTTTTTTTTTTTTTTTGAGACGGAGTCTCGCTCTGTAGCCCAGGCTGGAGTGCAGTGGCCGGATCTCAGCTCACTGCAAGCTCCGCCTCCCGGGTTCACGCCATTCTCCGGCCTCAGCCTCCCGAGTAGCTGGGACTACAGGCGCCTGCCACCTCGCCCGGCTAGTTTTTTTGTATTTTTAGTAGAGACGGGGTTTCACCGTGTTAGCCAGGATGGTCTCGATCTCCTGACCTCGTGATCCGCCCATCTCGGCCTCCCAAAGTGCTGGGATTACAGGCTTGAGCCACCGCGCCCGGCCGCACCACCCGTCTTTAGCCCAGAAGATAGGACATCGTAATACATCTACCCACCAAATGGTAGGACAAAATAGGTAGTAAGTCCACGGGTGAGAAAGTTGACTTGAGGAGAGGAAAACTAGCCTATGAGTCACATCTAATTTCAGAGAGTATCAGCTGGTATTCAAATATATACAGCCCCTTATGTATGCTGGGATGGAAAACTAACAAACAGGAAAGAATGTGTCTCCATAGTTTAGCAGGGTAGCCAAGAGGCCAAAATAGATTCTGTCTGTAAAATGCTATTAGAAATCTACTCAATTACGGCAACCTCTTAGTGTGAGGCCCAGTTTCTCTGACCACATTTTTCACTCTGTATGGGTGAGGTTGAGTAAGGACGCCAGCCCAAGTTTATGGGTCTTCAAGCCTTCTTTTCAGAAGGCTTTTAATCCCTCTTTTCAGGGAGGCTGGTCTCGCCAGAAATGGCAAGCTTGCCAGGAACCTCTGGTCTTTGGCGCCACTCACAACACTGCTAACAGCTGCTGTTACCACGCTTGTAGGGGGTGATCTCCTGCACGGCGCCTGCTGCGCCCTCTAGTGTCATTAACGGTCTTGTGCAGTTCTTTGTGGGAAAGGGAACAAGGCTTAGCGCTATTCAAAGCCTAACCTCCAGCGATTTTCCTTTCTGGACTCCTTGGTTCATAGAGAGCTCCCTCAGGGATCATGGCAGAGGGGAGCCGTGGGTACCCTGTGTATCCGTGTGTATACCCGGGAGTTCGGGTCACTTAAAAGCCTTGCATTCCTCTTCATTCATTTTCCAGTGAAGTTCAACAGCACACATACAATAGCAATTCTAGAAACTATTCTGGACAGATAGGTCTCCAGGGTGCAGAGGCTAAATAGACACTAACAACAACTACGGCAGAGCCAAGTTGAGGCTCACAGCCCTGTTTTTTCCCCCATGACTAGACTGTACATCCCAGCCAGCCTTGCAATTAGCTATGACCAGTAATTGAATTCTAATCCATGTATTAAAATCCATACATAAAGAAACAATGAATTTGTTTAGGCTCTTAAAAACTCCCACATTTCATCCTCCTTTTTTTTCCCCCTCATATGCTACCTGAATGAAAAAGATTTCAAGACCCTGGAGGACGCTGGAACTATAATATGGGACACCATCCAGGGAAAAATTTGAACTTTGGTCTGTGACATAAGTGAGAAATAAACTTTTACTGTATTAAGCCACTAAGATTTTGAGTCTGTTCATTATATCAGCAAGCATTACTTGTTCTAACTAGTACATTGACCCTGTGGTTCTACTTTCAAAACAGCATGCTAATAAAAAAAGCAGTGATGCATATAATAATTTTTAAAAAGAAGATAATAAGGAAGAAAAGTTGTATATTTTTCATTAAAAAACTATCCCTTGCTTAATGATACAAAAAGCTTCCAGTAAACTGACCATACAAGAAATGACTGTTAAGTGAATCTATTTCAGTAATGAAAACCGTTATAAAACCAGTTATATTTTTTCTGAAGAAAAATACAGTCTTTTATGTGGTAAAATTGCATGTTTAAAGATATGTATATTTTATAAATCAAAATTATAAAAGAAGAGCATAATAATTTATCACAAATATGTACTATTATATACCATATAAAAATTATCAATATTATATATTGTTCTAGATTTTAAAGGAAGTATCTGCATTGTGTCAGTTGGTGAGCATTACTCAGCTGCCAGAATTTCATTGTCAGAACCTCACCCGGGTAGGCTCTGTTTTTTTGTCCAATGATGGCAAGGAGGAAAAGCTCCCCGACCATCTGGTAGGGATGCTCTGGTGGGCATGCCTGCCTTGGGAGGGTATGGGATGGAAGTCTGAGACCTCTTTTAACCCTGAGTGTTTACGCCTTAGCAAAGGAGCCAAATGATCTCCAAATTCCATAAGTTTTATGAAGCTTAATGTGAGATCATATTTGGAATTCTAGGAGCAATTTTTTACTTATTTTGTAAAAAAATCCCAATCCTAAATTCTAATTAAGAAAAGCACAAAAAAAGCCATATTTGCATATCATGAGGTCTTCCTAGCAATTTCCTTGATGTTCTTTTAGAAAATAAAATTATACTGACTTTGCATTACCTGAGTTTTCACTAACTCAAGTATAAAGGGAGGGTGGGAAGAATGTGGACTCTTTCATCCTAAAGAGCTATCAGCATTTCAAAAGCAAGAAAGTCATTCTGCAACTTCCCTGTCTATCTGGGAGGGGAAAAATGAATTTAAAATAAAGCAAATGGTTAAGAACTAGTGTTAATTGAAGATCAATCAGGAGTTAACCTACATTACATCTGAAATTATAGTGCTAATTGATGGAATGCTAGGATTCAATTTAAAAGCAGATGGTTCACATAGACTTTCACAACTTGAGTAATATAAAAGATTAGATATCTTGCCATATTTGTTTACCCTTTCAATAGGCAGGAATGAGCTCCTTCAAAGATGCACCTGTAAAAGAAGAAAACTTCCTCTTTCGTTGTATTGGTTTAATTTCACTGGGGGCCTATGCTTGGAATGAAGGTAGGTAGGGGCAGGGTCTGAGCAGTGACTAGATACATATTACCAAACATAAATTGCCAGTACGCTTTCTGTTTAACTGTTGTGCACATGAAATCTCTGTTCCCAGCAAGGAGAAATTTGCAGGCTGGTTGCATTCATCACCAGAAAAAGCCCTGGATTTTCTGCTGCTGTTGTGTTTGGTGGCTTGTTTTAATTAGGGACCAGGAAATTGATCAGTTTTAGCCTACCAAGCACGAATTCCGGCTTAGACTCTTATTCCTTTCGCCACCATTTTCAGAATTAATTTCTACAATTCTTCAGCTGCATCAGCATTTTGACCCTGAGTTCACGCGAATCCAAAACAGTTGCTTGAGTTGGTCAATACAAACAAGAAAAATCATGCAATACAGTTGAGAAAATCATTGTTTCAGTCAAAAAGTTGATTTAAATGCGGTAAGAAAAGCCTAAAGTTCACCTTTTTGATGAGAAGCAAAGGGCTGTGAAGAGATTTTACTCTAAGGCAAAATTTAAGACAAATGTTTTTAAAATGTCACTATCTCCACAACCTAAGGAGCCCTTGTCACAGTGTCTATGTGTATCCTTTTAACAGTGAATGAATTTAACATTCTATAAACACTTGCCTGTATTTCTGCTCTCCGCCCCAACACATACACACAAAATAAGACAAAGCACTAGTTTTAGATGCAAAGATTGTACTCTTTCCTTAATAGATACATTTGTTGTTTAATGGAACCTATTATTTTGGAAGTGAATCCTTTAGTTCTTAAGATGGTATCAAGTATAACATTGAGTTGCATTTCAGAAAACAGTGGTACATGTGTGGCCTCGAATTGAAAATAAGGAAAAAAAAAGAAGAAGGAGAAAAGGCTTTAAAAAGAATAGTCTTACTAAAGGATAAAAAAAATCTGCAAATAATTGGACAACACAAAATAAAATCCTTATCACCTATAAAGCACAACCAAACACCACCTGGTTCTTGATGAAGTCTCTCTAACGGCAGAAACATGTGAATGAAAATGAAATAAGTTAGCAATGCCTCTGTTACTACTGGCATATTAGAGAGAATGGTGGAGGGGAACTAAGGGATATGAGATCTGATTTTGGTACCCACCAGCCGGTCATCTATGACATTGACCAAGCCCCATGACCTCTCTGGGCCTCAGCTTCCTCATCTTTAGTATAAGGGGAATCATTTAGATCAGAGTTTCCCAACGAGTTTATTACAACTCTAGTTACATAGGATGGTGGGAGTATAAGGTAAAAAAAATTTTTTTTTGAGATGAGGTCTAGCTCTGTTGCCCAGGCTAGAGTGCAGTGGTGTGATATCAGCTCACTGCAACCTCTGCCTCCTGGGTTCAAGCGATTCTTCTGTTTCAGCCTCCTGAGTAGCTGGGATTACAGGTGCCTGCCACCATGCCCAGCTAATTTTTGTATTTTTAGTAGAGACGGGGTTTCACCATGTTGGCCAAGCTGGTCTTGAACTCCTGACCTTGTGATCTGCCCACCTCGGCCTCCCAAAGTGCTGGGATTACTGGCGTTAGCCACCGCGCCCAGCAAAAAATTAAAATACTAAAATAATTCAGGTAAAAGGTTCTATAGTCAATAAATTAGGACAAACCTGGGTTAAATAAAGTCAAACAGGTATCTTTACTGCAGAACTACTCAGGCTTCCTGGCATGCTGTATCGTATTACATGGATATTTTCTTCCTAGTGTTACTGAATGAACTAGGGTCCAGTTGCCTGGTGCAGTAAACCCAGACACTGATGCTTGAGATTTGCAGTGGAGAAAAGGGCATTTATTGCATGGCGTTAAGCAAGAAGAATGAGCGTTAACACTTGCGACCTGAACTACCTGATAGCTTACAAGCAACGGTTTCAGGAAAGCAGAAGTTGCCGTCAAAATTGTAAACCAACTCATGGAGGTTATATATCGGTTTTGCCCATAGGTGTGACTCTTTCCAGGCCCTTCAAGAAGAAATTTAAAACAAGAACCACAGTCAGAGTTTAGTTTTCAGTTCCTCCTTATCTAAGGTCTATGTGATAGCAGTGGGCATTTTCCAGCCAGTGGGAATTTCTGTAAAACAACTCAAGAACATATGCTAAGATGTTATCTTTTAGTTTCTATAAGGAGCCAAAACAACTTGTGACTCCAGCTTGCTTGGGAGATTGTTGTTACTATTTTCTTGCTTATCTGTTCCTCATTTACTTTTTTTTTTTGAGACAGAGTCTTGCTCTGTCACCCAGGCTGGAGTGCAGTAGCGAGATCTTGGCTCACTGCAAGCTCCACCTCCCTGGTTCACGCCATTCTCCTGCCTCGGCCTCCCAAGTAGCTGGGACTACAGGTGTGTGCCACCACACCCGGCTAATTGTTTGTATTTTCAGTAGAGATTGGGTTTCACCATGTTAGCCAGGATGGTCTCGGTCTCGATCTCCTGACCTCGTGATCCATCTGCCTCAGCCTCCAAAGTGCTGGGATTATAGGCATGAGCCACCATGCCTGGCCTGCTCATTTACTTTTTAAGGCTAGCTAGGTGCCTATAATTTCTCTTGAAGGAAGTCAGGATTTTTCCTTTATTTTCATGCTTGGGGGGTCCCAGCAGGCCTCAAAGAGGGTTCTTACTTCATCTCACTGGCACATACTATGTCCAGTTTATTTATTTATTATGTATCATTCCCGTCCCCCAATTAGGATGTCAGCTCCATGAGCTCTGGAGCCTTGTTTGCCTTGAAAGACAGTGGGGTGTTGACTAGGACCAGCTTTGAGGGAGTGTGTGATCTGCAGTTGCTCAGGTCTTCATGCTCAGAGGAGCCTTATAGTTGGTTTAATGTTCTGCTGTTGCCATCTTGAAATTCTTAATAACTTTTGAACACGGAACATCAGATTTTTATTTGTCACTGGGTCTTGCAAATTATGTAGCTCATCCTACCCTTTCTGGTGTTAACTATAAACAGGTTACCTGGCTTTAAAGCCTAGTTCTGCCACTTGTGACTATTGGCAAGTCATTTTTGCCTCTGTAACTCTGTTTTCTCCTCTGTTAGGTGGGGATAAAAATGATAGTGCGTGCTCAGAGGGTCATCGCAAAGTTTAAATGAGTTTGTATAAGCAGAGCAATTTGAATAGGGTGTGGTACACTGAAAGTAAAACTGCCTTTGCAAAAATTATAAGAGTAAGAGAAATCTAACGTAACTAACTCCATCTTGCTTTTACTCTCACAAGTTAACTGCTCTTGCTCATTCCTGGGAGGCCGAACAAACTATGAGAGGAATTTCGTTTATAATTTAACTTTTTTTTTTAGAGACAGAGTCTTGCTCTGTTGCCCAGGCTAGAGAATAGTAGCATTATCATAGTTCACTGCAGCCTCAACCTCCTGGCTCAAGCAATCCTCCTACATTAGCCTCCCCAGTAGCTAGGACTACAGACATGTGCTTCCACACCCAGCTAATTTTTAAATTTTTTGTAGAGACAGGTTCTCACTATGTTGCTCTGGCTGGTCTTGAACTCCTGACCTCAAGCTATCCTCCCATCTCAGGCTCCCAAAGCGCTGGGATTATAGATGTGAGCCACCACACTTGGCCTATAGTTTAATGTTGAAATAAGAATAATAGTCACTTTGCAAAACTGATCCTCTCAAGGGACTGAAACTGCCTTTGTAAGACTTTGTAAAAGGCCACAAAATTAGGATTATAATAGGGGTCTGAATTCTGCTAAGACATGAACATAATTAAACAATAACCAACCATTGTTCCCTAGCTTGCTTTTGTATAATTGCTTACTGCTCAGGAGTCACATCGCTGGAGGTCACAAGACTTGTAACTTCCCCAATTGCTCTTATAGATAACGTCACTATTGTGAAACCTAACACTGATCTTTGAGATACTTTTTAGACTTTTGCATTCTAGCGGTCCAACTGACACCACCTGGACCCACTCATACCAAGGAACTGACTTAACTGGTCCTGTGACCTCCCACCCAGAAACTGATTCAGCACATGAAGACAGTTTCAACATTCCTATGAGTTCATACCCAGCCAATCAGCAGCACCCATTCCCTAGCCCCCTGCTCACGAAATTATCCTTAAAAACTAGCCTCTGAGTTCTCAGGAAGGTGAATTTGAGCAATATTTCTCATCTTCCTTACTCTGTGCCCCACAAATACTAAACTATTTCGCTACTGCAACACCTGCTGTCTCAGTGTATTGACTTCTTCTGTGCAACAGGCCATAAGAACCCTCTGGTTTCTTTTGGTCTGTAACAAAAGTGCCACACATGCATAAGCTATCACAGAATAATGTCTGGCACAGAGTAGCACTCCATATATATTTATCCCCAAATTCATGAGTACATATGCTACAACACTCGTAAAAATCTTTCCAAAAGGAAAATACAATATGTGTTGACCATTGTGTCATTTGACTTTAGAAACTTAACTCTCACAAAATCCAAAAGTATACAATGAATGTTTTTTCCCAACCCTTTCTGCTAACCATCCCACAACTCTCCTTGAAGACAACCAATGTTAACAGTTTCTTAAGTACCTTTCAGATACTCTATGCAAAAACAAGCAATTTTTTCTATTTTCACACAAAATATAACATATGGTAAAATATATACATGATATATACATATGCATATATATAATATTGTTGGGACTCAGAAAACAATGCCCTAAAATATGTTGCTTTGACGTGCTGGCTTAAAGAAGCAGCCTCAAAATCTATTTCTGACCCCCTGACTCCTCTCTCTGATCCTCTTCTGAGGCATCAGAAAAGATTTTCTTTGGAATTTTCTTATATGAATAAGAAAACTTCTTTCCAAAAGAAATACAATCATCTTAAAACCCTCTCTCCAGGAATTTCCTCAAAGAAACAGGAAAGATTAAGAGAGGAGACTGGGAGTTGTCATTAAGAACTATTCTTAATTCCATCTATTCTTCTGAGAGAAGCTCTTCGAGATTACCTAGGAGACTGTATCTGCATAATAAGACAACCTTTGTTCTGTCTTTCACCTTCCTGTAACTTGTCCACAAACTATCGTTTGTCCTTCAATCATTGACAAAACCATCGTCTGGTCTTTGGGCCCATTCATTTACAGCTTCCTCCTTTACGTCTCCCCAGTGAAGATGATATTTAAGCATCAACTATCTGACCCTTCTTTGAGTTTTCACCCTTTTTCTGCCCTTACAATACATACACACACATGCACACACACACACACACACGTGCACTTGCACATACACCTTAATTTTTTCTACTTAAGGTATCTTAGAGAAACGGTTCTAAGATCTTTAATAAGATCTTAGAAAATACTTATGAATACATTGTATTACACTTTCCTGATGTACTACAGTTTATTTAAAAAGTCATCCACTAGAGGAAATTTAGATCGTTAACAATCTTTTGATTATGGACAATGTTGCCATATAGATGTATCATTTGTGTGACTACAGCTGTAGAATAAATTCCTAGAATTGCAGAATCAAAGACATATGTTTATAATTTTGATATATTTTGCCAAATCACTTACCATTACTGTGTGATAGAGCTGTTTACCACACTCTTACTCATATAGTGTTCAAACTTTTGAACAAATATTTAAAACAAATATCAATTCAGTTTTCACTTAGATATATCTTATGAATATAACTGGGTATCTTTTTCTGCGTTCAAGGGAGTCATTTGTGTTTTGTTTATGTGTGTATGTGAATTCTCTCTTCATATAAATCATGACTTAAATCATGACTTTATTATTAAGTTGTAAGAATGCTTTACATACCTGGGAAACAAGTTTTTGTGATGTGAACTAAGAATAGCCTATCAGATTATTGTTACTTTTTACTTTTTGTCATAATTTATTATATGTGCAAATTTTCAATTTCACACGTCAAATTAAGAGTCCACACATAACCATTTTGCTATATTGTTTACTTGAGTTGTCATGTTGGATGTACTAATAAATCCACTGTAAGTTCACCTCACTCTCATGAATAAGATGTCTCTCTTATCCTCAGTTTGTAGAGAAGATAAATGAAGTTCTGAGTGTGTAAATAACTAGTCATGCATTAAGTGGCAGAGCCAAGATTTAAACCCAGATCCTTTGGGTTACACTTGATGTTTTTAGCCTCTTTGCTGAATTGCATCCTCCAATACCTGTAAGTTTCATGAAAGTTGAGACTGTCTTTATTTTTTGTATTCTCATAGTATCTAACACAGGGCAAGGCACATAGATATTCACTAACTGATGGACTGTTTTCCATTTACTTCTTTCTTTCTCTGTCTCTTATTAATGTAGCTCTTATGGGTAACATGCTAACTTTCAGCCTCTTATATTGATTTTTAAGAAATCCACAAAGTCCTCAGATAAGACAGAATTCACAGGAAGACAAACATCAGACACAAAATAGCTAAAGGACATTTGCTTTTAGAATAGTCTAGGGTGGCTTCATTTGGACAGATAAATGTTTTCACTTTAATGGGAAGCAAAGACACTAGCTACATACAGACACTGAAGTCCTCAAATAATCAAAAGTTCACCTCTAGAAAGACAGAGGCCAAGCAGGGAGCCAGCATCATTTACCAACCACAAAGAGGTATGATATGAGGGTTCCATTTCATAGCAGTTAGTGTTCGGGCAAGAAAATGATGCCCCAAAATATGGTGCTTTGGCATGCCAACTGCTTTGAATTTTAAACAATGGAAAAGCCTCAAAAATAATTATTATCTCTCTCTGATCTTTTCCTGCTCTCCTGTGTCTCTGATCCTCTTTCTTTCCTGAAGCACCAGGAGGGACTTTCTCTGGAGAAATGCAATTGTCTTAAGACCCCCTTCCTAGGAATCTCATCAAATAATCAGGAAGTATTAATCCCTAGAGAAGAGAAGACACTAGGAGTCATCACCATGCCCAGGCAGATTTTTCATCTATTTTTCTGCAGGCAGTTCTAAGAGATTACTTGGGAGGCTTTATCTGCATAACAATACAACTTTGTTCACAGTGAAGTTCCACCCCTCACCTTCCTGCCATCTCCCCCACAGCACAGAAGAACTCTGCCCCAGGCCTTTGTTCTTTGGGCCATTCCTTTGCCATGAAAATGATTTACTTTTACAACCTCCATCTCCCCTTCTCCTATGAAGAAGGGTACGTAAGTATCTGGACCTCATTGGGTTACTGGGAAATCATTATGCTGTAATTCCCCCTTGCTCATGCACATTAAATAAAATAAATAATAAAGCAAAGGCAAAGCTTTCCCTCTTCAACACTGTATTAGTGATCACTCAGCTGTAAGACATCCCATCCCTGGTAGCCCATTTCTAGGATAGTAAGCATGTGATTTCCTGTTCATATCTCAGAGAACCCTACCCCACATGGGCATTTCACCCAAGCTGCCTGTATTGCTAGCTCCACCTAGCCTCCGAGAAGCAGCAGTAGTTCACTGTGCCCATGAGATTAGCAAGTGAGTAAAGGGCACTACAGCAAACCGTTGCCGCTGCACTGCTCTCCACCATCTATTAGAAATGGATGCACAAAAACCAGATCAGTTAAGGCTTTACTTAACTTTGGCCTGAACAATGGGCCTTATTTGCTTAGGCAGTATGTGGGAGAGAAGCAAGGCACTAGCTCCTGGTGTATCTCTGCTTGATATTTTAAAAAACAAACAAAAGAATGCTACTGTTTCACACTCCCTTAAAAAAAAAAAAAAAAAAAAAGGGATCTGACAGTCTCTGAAGCCAGTCTACAACCTAACCTTGTGCTCTCTTTTATCTTTCCTGCTTCGTGCTGCTAGATAATTCAAACCCAACTCCTCCCTCTCTTGCTTGCCCCAGCCCTGTATTACTCCGCCCCCTCTCTAGTGCTATAGAGACGCTGTGGAGCACAGGCTCCCCACCTGGCTGGGCTTGGGAATCACTCGGGTAGCTTTTTAGTATGAATCTGTAGGCCTGAGTGGAAAGTCGCTGAATCAGAACGTCAGGGCAGGAAGGGAAGGGGAGGGTGTCTCACAAACTTGTTTTGTTGTTGTTGTTGTTGTTGTTTGGTTGGTTAATTGGTTGGGTTTGATTTGGCTTGATTTTGTTTGTTTTTTAATGATTTTAATGCAACCAGTTAGAAAGGGCCAGAGTCTGAGAACCACTGCCGTAGAAAATACCTGTCTTGAGATGAGCAATTGAATTAGGCTAGTTCAAAAGTTCTTTTCTACACCAAGATTCTGATATTTGGTATTGCGTACAAGCAAAATGAAGTCCATAAGGTGCGAAGAGTGAAGTGTGTGCAAGTTGTATTTGGATTTTGTTTCCATCACTTACTATGTGACGAAACTTGTTAACTTTTCGAATCCTCCATTTCTCCATCTGTAAAATGGGAGTTGCAACTGCCCTCACCTCATATGACCATTATGAAAGTTACCTGAGATAGGATGTAGAGGGCCAAGTACATAGTAAGTATTCAATAAGTGCTAGCTCTTATCAGTGACTTCAACATTCTCATTCAGCACTCAAGTCCCTGTTATAAAATGGCATAGTAAGACAGATGTAGTAGCTCATGACTGTAATCTTAGCACTCTGGGAGGTGGAGGCAGGGAAAATCACTTGATGCCAGGAGCTCGAGACTAGCCTGGGCAACATAGCAAGAGACGGGCGGATCACGAGGTCAGGAGATCGAGACCATTCTGGCTAACACAGTGAAACCCCGTCTCTACTAAAAATACAAAAACTTAGCTGGGCGAGGTGGCAGGCGCCTGTAGTCCCAGCTACTCGGGAGGCTGAGGCAGGAGAATGGCGTAAACCCGGGAGGCGGAGCTTGCAGTGAGCTGAGATCCGGCCACTGCACTCCAGCCTGGGTGACAGAGCAAGACTCCGTCTCAAAAAAAAAAAAAAAAAAAAAAAGACTCCAGTCTCAACCAAAAAATTAAAAATTAGCCAGGCGTGGTGGCACGCACCTGTGGTCCTAGGTACTCAGAAGGCTGAGGTGGGAGGATTGCTTGAGCCCAGGAGTTTGAGGCTGCAGTGAGCTATGATCACACCACTGCACTCCATCCTGGGCAACAGAGTGAGACCCCGTCTTTAAATAAACTAACAAATAAAATGGTGCATCTGCACACAACCTCCCATATACTTTAAATCACTTCTAGGCTACTTAAACTACTTAATGCAATATAAATGCTATGTAATAGCACTGTAATGCTATGTAAATAGCTGTTACACTGTATTTTTAAATTTGCATTATTTTTAATTGTATTATCATTTTTATTGGGTTTAAAACAAATATTTTTGATCCAAGGTTGATTGAATCTGCGGATGCAGAACTTGCAGATATGGAGGGCTGACTGTCCTTAAATTACTAATTTAAAAAGATTTTTAAAAATTTAAATAAGTGCTAGATCTGCAGTAGTTGTGGTTGCCTTTCAATGGTGAACTGCTGTTACTTACAACGCTTCTGACATTAAATTTGTGGGGTTTTTCTTTCTGACACTATCCAAATTCTCTAACCATCTGGACATCAACTGGTTGCCCTTCAACCCAACTCAAGTCAGACACTAACTACCTATAGTTCGATAATTTGCTGGAATGGCTCACAAAGTGAGGGAAACATTTACTTACATTGACTGGTTTATTATAAAGGAATAAAGGATACAAATGAAAAGCCAAATAAAGAGATACATAGAGTAAAGTTTGGAGGGTCCCGAGCACAGGCATTTCTCTGTCCCCGAGGAGTTGGGGCACATCACCCTCCCGGTATGTGGATGTATTCCCCAACTCGAAAGTTCTCAGAATATTATTATTTAGGTCTTTCACAGATGTTCCATGAGGTGGTATGATTGATTAAATTATTGGCTATTGGTGACTGAGCTCAAGCTCCATCTCCTCTCCGCTCCTGGAGGTTGAGGGATGGGGCTGAAAACCAAGTCTTTAATCTCATGGTTGGTTCCTCTGGAAACCCACCCCAACCTGAAGCTATCTAGGGGCCCACCAATTGTCATGTCATTAGCACAAACTCAGGAATAGTTGAAAGGGGCTTGTTATGAATTACAAAAGATGTGCCTATTACCCCATCACTGAAGAGTTTTAGAAGCTCTCTGCCAGGAACAGGAGACAAAGACCAAATATTTATTTCTTATTAATGGTTGCCCAGCTCTTCCTGGGAAGCTCAGGTATGTTGCAGGTGCTGAGTCTACCATACAGGAGAGAAGGCAGTTCAGGCCGGCAGTGCAGGGCATCCTAAAGTGAAATATTTGTCCAGATGGACTGAGACCACTAAAGATGGGTCCCCTGTCTTCAAAAGCTACAGGTGCTCCAAAGGTATGATTATCATTCAGCACAACCTCTCGGAGTGAGGGGTTAAGGGAGGGGAGGATTTTACATTCTGTTTGCAACCTCCTGGGCATCCTCCTTCTCTCTCTTCAGTCCTTTGTCTGTTTACTCATCAGAGCCCAAAAAGGAACAGGGAAGCAATCTGGTATTATGATTATAACTGTTTATGTTACTTAATATTATAATCACCATCCGGATAATTTCTGTTGTTATTTTTACTTAATGTCTAAACGGCCCACAGGGCTCTTAAGATGTACACAGTGGAGATGCCGGTTAAAACTGTGGTGGGGCCTGGCAGGGCACGGTGGCTCAAGCCTGTAACCCCAGCACTTTGGGAGGCTGAGGTGGGCGGATCACAAGGTTAGGAGTTCGAGACCAGCCTGACCAACATGGCGAAACTCCATCTCTACTAAAAATACAAAAATTAGCCGGGTGTGGTGGCACACGCCTATAATCCCAGCTACTCAGGAGGCTGAGGCAGGAGAATCACTTGAACGCAGGAGACGGAGGTTGCAGTGAGCCAAGATCACATCACTGTACTCCAACCTGGGCGACAGAGCAAGACTTCATCTCCAAAAAAAAAAAAAAATTGTGGTGGGGCCTGAGGTCAGGTCCCTGGGCTGGCAGAGGCAGCAATGACAGTCACTCTCATTCACTGCACCGTGGGCTTCCACCTACAGTTCCTCATTCCTAATGCCAGCCCTTCTCAGAAATGATCTGTTAAGGCCTTTCTCAGGGACTTAAGGGAATTGCAAATTTATTCTCCTGCCACTAGGTGGCAGGCAACACGATGTGCATTTTCCAAGTAAGATATTAACGACTGTCATAAACGGTCCCCTTCTGTCTCCAAGCATTTATTCCCTATAATAAAGTCAGTAAATCTTAAGCTCATTTCTGATTGCAAGCCCAACTTGCTCCATCTGAGAGCACCCCAGGTCTGCCTGCTGTAATGTCTGCCCTTCAGGGATTCATAATCACAACTCTGATAATAGCAAACCCGTGTGTCTATGGCGTTTTGTAGTTTACAAAGCACTGTAGGGTTGGTAAAGCTCTTTTGCATGCAGGATCTTATTTGACAAGTGAATGTACATACACACCAAGCCCAGCCATAATGAAACTTCATTATACTGATGAACAATGCATACACAATGTCCTGCTGATCCATTTGCATCCACTTTATATGGAAACAGTTGCTACAGAAGGTCTTGGAACCAATGGCAGTATTTTAAGGTACTCAACTAGTGATAGGCATCACTTCAGCTCAGTGTCTCTGGGACCACCATGGGGAGGTTGGCAGCTGAAAGGCCAAAGCTTTTGGGCTGGGCACCACGAGTACAGCATCTCCTCGTTTGGCTTAGTACTGCCACACCATGGAGGTCTGGTTTGTTCTTTCCTCACAAACAAGAATCAGCTACATCTTGTCATTTGCATATAGCCAGCATGAGTTAAGTCACCCTTGCACTCTGGAATAAATTAATTCGTTCAAGAAGAGAATGAATCCTGTATATGTGAGTGTGTGTGGCGTTGGTGGGGGGTGCTGTGATTTGGGGGGATTCAGGGTAAGAGAATTGAAAATCCACTTGTCTGAGATTATTTTCATCTGTCTCACAGTTTTATAACTCTGTCTGAAAAGGTCTGATTCCTTTTATTAACAATTGTGAAGGCTTTTCTCCCAGGCTGAATTTAAGAGGCCGACTCTGCATAGGCAGATAGTGATACACTGCAGAGCTCATTGTTTTCTGTTGTGAACTACAAATGACACACATTTGTATTTCATAAAATCAGCATAAAAGCAAAAAATGTGTTGGCTTGGAGAGTGAGTTTGTCCATCAATGTAATATTCCTATTAGTGCTGCTATTCAGCTGTGGAAAAAAACCACATTGTATTCCAATAATTAAATAGAGCAGGTGAGTGTTAGGACTTCCACATTAGAAACTCTGCTATTTACACATTGCATATATTTTATTACAGGGCTGGAGGGAAATGAATTTTGCATAATTTTCCAAAAATCCTCATTGCATATGGAGGCTACAGAAAGCCATGGCTGTTCCCTTAGACTGATCTTTAATCAAGTCCCTTCCTTTCCAACCAGCCACTGAGATGACCTTGTTCAGTCTCCCTGGGTCACCCACTATCCTGGGCCTGTCGGTGCTGGCCTTAGGTACCTTTGGTAATATGACTTGCTATTTCAGAATGCAAGTTGCATAGCAGGTGCAAATTCTGTGATGGAACTTGCAGAATGGACAGAGCAAAATCTCACCACTTTCATTTCATCTGTGCCCAAAGCAGACTTTACAAAGCAATAAAGACTGAATGTCTAAGGACTTAAAAGAAATCTACTGTGTTACCATCATCAATTTACGAAACTCCCACAAGGAAGCAGGCATGATACAAAACGTACAAATTGTATTGTTGTTGCCTCTGGAAGTTTACATGGCAAAGTAGGAAATGTTGAAATTGGATATTACTTCTGCCTCACCGCCTCTTTCCTCTTTCCCCCTACCCTTTTTTTTTAATTTTCTGTTTTGCCTTTGAGTTTGAAGGGTTCCCTCTGGTGACTAGCACTTGGCGAAGCCTCTGAGTATAATACCATAGAAGACACTGAGGTGTGAGTCACTTCTAAATACTGGGTCGGGGCTAGGGCCACAAGAGGGAAGTGGCGAGGTGTGTGTGTGTGTGTGTGTGTGTGTGTGTGTGTGTGTGTGTTGAACAAAGGGGTGCAAGTTAAACAGGGCTAAAAAAAAGAAGGAAAACAGATGGAGATATTCACTAGGCTATGTTCACTTTGTTTCTGTGATAGATACTCCCTCCCTACCTCCACATCACCATCCCACCTTTCGGGAATTACTGGCCACGAGGACCTTTCCCTGCTTTTGGACATAAGCCTCATACTCACTGCACAAACTCTCCTCTGTGTTTAGAATGTGTCAGGCATTATGGAAGCAAGGATGACAAGGGCATGGCTCCTACTCTTGACAAGATCCTAATCGTGTGCTGAAGACAATTCTGCCATCCCAGTACAGAAAAACATGTTCTACAAGGACTGAGCAAAGTGCTAAGGGAACAAATGCATCTGTTCTGAGTGTCTGGGGCAGCTTCAGAGGACAGGGGACATCTTATAAAAGGCTGAAGGAGATAAATAAATTCTGCAGAATTCTGGGCAGAAAAGACATGCACGTAGTACAAAGGCAGAAAATTGCTGAGCCTGTTTTGAGCGATGATAAATTCCATTGAAGAATATTGAAAATAAGAGTTGTAAAAATTGGTTGGGGTCTTACTGTCAATTGCTTTATATGCTACAGTTAGCCAGGTCCTTTTAATTGCAAGTAACGATACCCAGACTGGAGCTCAGGTTTGGGACAGAGACAGTTGCTTTCATTGTTAAGAAAAAGTATTATAGAAGTGCTAAGATGTATCAGAGGACTCAAGAAGAAGGATACAGCTAGGCTTCAGAAACAACTGGAAGCAAAGACTCGCATGTTGTCAGTAATCCAGTCATCTAGGTATCACAAATTTCTGCTCCTCTCTATCTCTCTGCCTGTCTTTTTCTCAGCATGGTATGTATGTGTGTTGTTCAAAGGCTTTCTCATTTATTCTTCTTGTCCACAAAGTGAGAAACATGGCTGCCAGCACATCCTGGCTTTCAGTCTCACATTCAAGGAATGCAAAGAGAAACTGACTTCTTTTTACCCATTTCAGTGCCAAAATTTCCAGGGAAGAATTTGGATCAACTTAGGTTATGTCAGGTATCCACTATGGAACAATCTGCTATGGCTACGGGGCATTACAATATTCAAACCAGCATGGGTCCTATGCCAAGTCCTCAACCAATATAATAAAACTGGCCACTGGGGGATGGGCTGTCTTCATGCAGCTACTATTCTTCAGCCTATGGATAGACAGAGGGTAAAATCCTCAAATTAAAGAAAAAGAAAAAAAAGATAGTGCTGAGCACACAGTTCTATAGGAGCCCACTCCACCATGAATTCCATTCAAAGCCACAGGGAAATATTACCAGCTTCAAGGAGACAATGACATGGTCTGATCCAATCTGTCCCCAAGATATAGACAACAATCCTATTTTGGAATTTATTATAGCATCTAATAATTTTATTGTCAGCAAGTGTTTCTTTATATCTGACCTGTCATATCTACACTTCCTTTAGAGAATATGAAATATTCAGCTCATGACCACAGACTCAAAGACAACTAGTAAGTATTTCTAAAATGTGTCCCCTATAATCAAGCACTGACAAAAAGACTGCCGCGTAGTGAGTATTCGGCTAGGTTCTAGGTTTTTAACAGCAACTAAGATCCAGTCCATGCTGATAAGGCGTTTGAAGTCTGGGATCTAGCAAGAAGGCAAAGACAAACCAAACCTCCACCAACTAGCAGCAGAGCATTTGGTTATGTTTCTCTGTCCCCTTCTGAATACCCAGCTCTGTGAGAAGAACTGGGAAGATGCAAAGACCACATCTCCCACTGCCCTCCCCATCCCTGACCTCCAGCTGTTTGGATGCCAACAGGTTTGAACCCAAGATAGGCAACTCTGCACTGAGAGCCCCTCTCCCACTCACTGGTGTGCAGTTCAATCACAAAAGAAGCCCTCTAGTTCACAGGCTGCTGAGCCCTGACAAGGGGGAAGCAGAGGGCTGCAGGCCGAGCACAGCCAACCCACAAGACTCTGTGGATCCACTCCATGGATGCTTTCTTGCCCAGAGGAAGTTGATACCCTGAGTCTATCATGCCTTCCTGGTGACCGAGCCTCAGCACTTCCTGAAAGAGTGAGCAGCCTGAGAATCAGGACATCTTGGCTCTCAGCCACCGAGAGGAAAAGAGGCAGATAAGTACTCCTGGGAACCAGAGAATTGGTCTTAGAAGCTCCACGATCGGCCAGATCAGCTGAGCTATGCAGAAACTACCATTGCTGAAAACCAGGGCCAGGAAAGGAGCACGTGGGTGGCACACGCATGAGCATCTGGTGCTTCTGCTGTGTACTGGTGACTCTACCACCCCTGCGGGGAACACAGGACCAGAAGACAGGTCCTACCACCTCAACCCCAGGTGTAACCCTAAACCCCCAGCCGAGTTAAACCCCAAATCGCTACTCTTTGGAGGCGTGGGGAATGGAGGCGGGGTTGGCGTTATTTTTCCACGCCAGTCGGAGCCTGAAAGCTTTGTTTCAGCGGAGGCGGAAGCCTGGACTCCAGGGCTTGGGGTGGGCTCGGAGAGGCCGCCAGCCGTCTGCCTGGCTCACAGCGAGCTCGGCGCTCCCTCTTGTGGCTTCCGTGTTCCCCGTCAGCCTCGGGAAGCTGCCGGCCACCACATACAAATGGACTCCGCGTAGTTAAGCTGTCAGGTCTAATGTATTTATTTGACTCTCTCCTGTTAAAATGATTTCTCTACAGCACTGCGGTTATTTACGACTATTGTCAGTACAAGGCGATGAGAAGGCAGCAGCAGAGGAAAACAACAACTGCTGAAAGAAAGGTTCTGTCTGGGAGGGCCGGGTGGCTTGGTCACCGGCTTTCCCGCGGCTGCAGCGGCTGTGTGTTTACTTTATCTGCAGCGGGGGCTTCGGAGCTCGTCCATCCGTAATGCAGAGCCCACTGCCCTCAGCCCGCGGTTCACGGCCAGCCCCAGTAAGCGCCCTTGCGGAGGAGCTCTGGCCTGGGGAGGACACCCCCAGCTCTTTTCAGCGCTAAACATTTTCACAGAGACCCGGCGAATGGACTTTTGGCTTTTCTAGGGTCCAGATCAAGTTCTTCTTTATTCAGATCGGGGCAGTTCAGAGATTGGGGCAGTTCAGAGATGGCTGAACCTGGGACCCAGATGTCGTCCCATGGTTTATCATTTTGGGTAGTTTGCCAAAATGCCGTCCCTGGGTAGCAGCACCCACGTCACCTAAGAATTTGTCGGAAATTCACATGGTCAGGTCCCACCCCAGGTTGAAAGATGGAAGTTCCAGGGATGGGGCCCAGTCATCTGCCTTGTAACAAGCCCTCCAAGGGATTCTGATGTGGGCAAGTGTGAGAATCACAGACCTAGAGAGTTAAGCCCCAGGACAGACCTTGAAGGGAGTTTCCAGAGGGAAATGGCCCAATACTCCTGCACCCCAGTCTCCTTATTTCAAAGGTTCCTAGAGGCCAGGTGAGTCCCAGCCTCCCCTGGAGCTGATTTAGAAAAAGATCTGCTCTGACCTGCAGCAGTGTGGAACAGGAGTGATCTGAGAGAAGCAGGATAAGGTAGTGGTTAATGACACAGTTCCTGCAGTCAGTCTGTGTGCAAATTTAGGTAACTCCACTTACTGGTCCTGTGATCTTGGGGAAATGACTTAATCTCTGTAAAATGAACATGAGATAGCTTTACAGGGTTATTATAAGGACTAGATGAATTAATTCAGAAAAATTCTTAGAAGAGTAGCTGACATGTAGTGGTAATAAATGCTAACTGTGATTCTATTTTGTAATATTGGTTTCCATGTCCATCTCCAAGTCTCAGTCATCACTCAAAGCTGCAGGTTCATGGATAGATCACTTGTTGTCAGAAGACCTGTGTTTATATGTGACCTGTGCTGCTTATAAGCTATAGCACTTGGAGTAAGCCACTTAGCTTCTCTGTGCCTCAAATTTCTCATCTAAAAATCAATACCTATCTCAAGTTTTCATATAAATTATACTATTTACTCCTCGCACAAGCATTTGTGCTAGGAAAAACAGATGTCTCATGATATTCATTATACAAATGAAACAACTAGGACTCAGAGAGGCCAAGTCATGTATTCAAGGTCACACAGCAAGTAGACGGTGAAATCAAGACAGGAATCCATTTCATCTGAGTCCAGGTCTAATAAATTTTTATGAGATAATGCCTGTGAGGGCATTATACAAATGATGGTTATTATTGTTGTAATTTTGGAAGGGCAATCAGAAGAAAACATCCCATTTTCTGAATGTGAATTCAAGAAATTAAAATAACAAACCATAAAGTCCTTCTAAAAAAAATCAATCAATAACACCAAAAAAAAAAAAAACCCACACAACAAAAAATAGAACATTCTGCTGCCATGATTGAGAGAAAATCACAAAAATAAATGGAAAAGTGACACCAACATTTTCCCCTTCTTGGGAGACATGTCAGTGTTCATGAAAGATACAGAATTGACAGCGGGAGCGGATGGTCTATTTATTCCTGGGACAAGCACGGCCTCATCTGTTTAGCATTTATATAGTGCTTGCCTCCTCTGCTGCGCCAAGGCACCAGGGAGAATGGGTTATCACTGTGAAAGCTGAGGAGTAGCTGAGGTCCCTGAGCAGGACAGAGGGTCTTTCCACTGCTCCACTCCACCCCGCCCTGAGTGAGGAAGGGACTGGGTATCTTCAGACCCACTTTGTAGGTTTGCTTGTGCTGTTCATCAGCAGGGGATTCACAGAGGAGGAGCCCAGGAGGAGAGATCTCTGGAAACACTCCTCCTGAGATGTTCTGCAACAAACAACTTGCTTCCCCTAGGTGGTAAGGAAAAGAAACCTCCTGCAGCTGATCTCTGGGGAATTATCCTTAAATGTTGCTTCTATCCTGACCCCCCAACCTTTTCCCTATAAACCATCCATAGCCTTCCATTCCTGCCTTATTCATTCTTAACTTCTCTGCCTAGTTTCCAGCCCTGTTCTTCCTATCTGGTCCTATTTTCCTTAGCTCCCAATTGTGGTCTTCACTTTAGGTATGCTATGATGTTATGGAAGGTGCAAAAAACCTAGAAGTGAAGAGCTGGGCCTATGAACTGTGTGGCCTTAAGCAAGTCTCTTTACTGTTCTGTGCCTTGGTTTCATCTTCTGCAGAATAATGCCGGGCTCTTTTGAAGATAGAAGCTTGTGAAACACCTGTCATGTGTTTCAATGTGCTGTTGTCTTTTTTGCTTTTTAAAAATTTTTTTCCAGGAGACCATTTGCCCTGGAGGACAATGAGATTTTTTTAATTTTAACAGAAGAAAGAAAGAGTCAAAAGTCAGCTATTGTTGGTAGAAAGAATAATTGAATTTGCATCTAAACAAGTGATGTTGTCTTGAGATGTGATTTTCTGAATTTCATGATGTTCCTTTTAAGTCTGCCAAGAATTAAGGCTAAACGTCTCTGTTCGTGGAATTTTCTCAGAGTCTGGAGAAAGCAACCCACTGGCCTGTAACAGATAAGCTGTGAGAGTCACTGCTCTACTGAAGAAGGAAGTTATTTTGCAGGGGATTTAGGGGGTGATGGGAAAAAAGAAGGCACAGAGAGAGAACAGAGTTAGAGAAGGAAGTTGGGTTTGGCTCAAAGGGGTATATGTGCATCAGTCCTCCCGTTTTTCTCTCTTACCACAAGGGAGCTCTGGTCCAAGGAGATGTTTCACAGGCTGCCCCTGGGTTACAGCCACAGCAACACTGACTTGGTAATGCAGCATGGTGAAACATAAACACACTTCAAGGCTTAGCTTAGGTGGGTCTCCTTGAGCTTCAGTGGCACATATGGGACCCAGATGTCCCCATAGCACCCCACCTGCAGCCTCAACAGTGAGACAGGAAAGGCTGCTGAGCTGACTGTCAAAAGGCCTGCCATAGGACTCACTATGACCAGGGAAGGGGACTCAGAGCAGAGGTTAGGTGGGAAGATGGAAGCTGTGGCAGCGACAGAAACAGAGAGGTCTACCAGGCAGGCCAGGGAAGTCAGCTAGAAAGGACTACTGCCCTTGATCAAACCCAGGGGGTGACACCAGCCACTGGCTTCATCACTGGAGGCCAACAGAGAATCCAAAGACAACGTCGACACTTCTTCACTGTCCCATCCTAGAGCCAAGTGAGTCCCTCACTCCCACCCTGCCATATACCCAGGCATTATCTCAGAAAGAAGAGGAAAGAATAGGAGAGACTGAGTAATCCCCAAATTTGGGACATTACCTTCAGGGAATGTTGACATTAACAGAATGAACCATGTTTTAAACCATGGTAGATTAAACTTTAGTCTCTTTGTCACCTCTCAGGCGATATGGGGGCTTGTAAGGAAGACATAGACCACGTTTGCTGAATATGAGTATACATAAGGAATTCAGGCAATGATTCATCAGACAACTTTGCCTACAGAGGCTAAATTTATCCTGACCTCTCTGTTTCTGTGGCTCTAATGTACCTGTAGAATTTTTATCCTGTCCATTTAACTCTCGCTTACCCTTTGTGTCCTCATCACAGCTCATCTCATCCAGGAGTTGTCCCAGAGTCCTCCAGCCTTCATAGGTGCCACCTTTCATTTGTTTCTTCCTTCACCTGTGTGTCCACTTATCAAGCCCAGATCAAATGTTCCTACAGATCAAGCACGAGGGATACAAATATGGCTACAGCACAAGGTATTTGCAAATGTCTTCAGAATCTTGCAGCACCTGGAGACTTTGATCATTAGCTCTTAGGTACATACAGTTGCTGATGCTTTGCACAAAGCTGACCCTTAATAAACGTCGGTTGAATGAATGAAGAACAACTTAATCTTGGTTTCTTGTCCATCCTCTTCCTCTCTGTTTGCTCTCCTAGAAAACAAAAGTAGGGCTGCACTGCAGCAGCACATGCTTTCTTGAGGGCAGGGGATGATAAGCCTCTAAATGGTTTCTCAGGTTCCAGTGGGTACCACTAAGTGAACACCTGCAAGTTCTTCTCTCTGCTTCCCAGGGTCATGCTGTGTGGTGATACTGCGGTACAGGGAGTTATCATAGCAGAAAATAACAGGTTCAGTGGCTTGGAACCTCTACCTTTTAGCTGTTTTTTTTGTTTTGTTTTTTTTTGTTTTGTTTTCTTTTGGTTGTTGTTGTTGTTGTTTTGTTGTTATTGCTACTCAGCTCAGGGAAATGAGAACAAGAAGGACACATTTCACATGATTCCTCCTTCCTGGTCTTTAACAAGTTTAGCAGTCTACCACTAAGTCCTGCTGATTCATTCTTTGGAAGAAAAATAATCTCTTATTTTTTCTTCTTCCACTTTATTCCTGTAGTCATCAGACAGGTCCAGATCCTCACCCTCAGAAACATCCCTCAAGGCTCCCCAGCCTGCCGTTCAGATAAAACTCCCCTCACTCTGAGGTACACCCTCCCTTCTGGCTCACTGACGTTCCTAATCATTTTCATCCCAATGGAGAGAAGAGTCCTGACACCAAGTAAGCATGTAATAAATAATTATTGAATAATCAGGCACATTTCACCCTTACCTAACATGTCAAGTCTAAATTACCCCACCTGGAATTCAAGCAACTTTACACTCAGCCCCCTCAAGTTTCCTCTCTAACTGCTTTGTAGCTGACCCCTTTAATCTAGGACTCCAGATCCCTCCATCAGGGCCCAGGATGATTCTGACCTTAGGCAGAAGACTCTCTATCCAGGCATCCCAACATTTGCCCTCGTTCCCTCTTTCTTCAACCATCTTAATTCTATCCATTGATCTGAAGAGGCTCTCAACAAATGTCCATGCTGTGCGGTCCAGTCCCACTTCTTGTAAGAAGCCCTCTCTCTGACTATGCCTGTATGGGGCTCATTCCTGCTTGTCTGCAACACTCTCTTCTTTTGGTTTGCCTGTATTGATCTCTCACATGGCTATTCAAATGTCACCCCTACTACTGTAAAAGTTCTCTAAAGCCAGGGGCTATTTTACTTTCTCTTTTCATCCCCTTTTTACTTTTTTATCTTTTAACATGCTTTTTCCTTTTGTTAATATGTAATATTTTACATATTTATGGGGTACATGTGAGTGTTTTTTACATGCATAGAGTGCGTAATGATGGTGTTTTAGCTACTTGAAATACATAATAGGTTGTTGCTAACTATAGTCACTCTAATTGACTGTTTAATATGGGAACTTTTTTCTTCTATCTCACTGTAAGTTTGTACCCAATCACCAACCTTCTTTGTTTCTTCATCCTATCTTCACAACCTTCTCAGCCTCTTGTATCTACAATTCTATTCTCTATCTCCATATGATCAAGCTTTTTAGGTCCTACATATGAGTGAGAACATGTAAAATTTGTGTTTCTGTGCCTGGGTTATATACTTAACATAGTGACCTCTAGTTCTATCCATGTTGCTGCAAATGACATGATTCCATTCTTTTTATGGGTGAATAGCATTTTATTATGTATACATGCTGCATTTTTCTTACCCATTTGTCCACCGACGGACACTTAGGTTGATTCCATGTCCTTGCTATTGTGAATAGTGTTGCAATAAACATGTAAGTACATATATCCCTTTGATATATTGATTTCTTTTCCTTTGGATGGCTCTCCACTAATGGGATTACTGAATCATATGGTAGTTCTATTTTTAGTTTTTTGAGGCATTTCCATACTGTTTTCCATAGTGATTGAACTAATTCACATTAACAACAAAAATGTATAAGAGTTCTCTTTTTTCCACATCCTCACCAGCATCTGTTATTTTTTTGTCTTTTTAATGATAGCCATTCTAATTGGGGTAGGACGATATCACATTGTGGTTTTGATTTGAATTTCCCTGTTGCGTAGTGATGTTGAGGATTTTTTCACATACTTGTTGTCTACTTATGTTCTTTGCCCACTTTTTAATGGGATCTTTTTATTTTTATTTTTGTTTTCATTTTTATTTTTTGCTGTTGATCGAGTTGTTTGAGTTCCTTCTTCGATGAATAGTTTGAAAATATTTTCTCCCATCCAGCAGGTTTTCTCTTCATTCTGTTGATTGTTTCCTTGCTGTGTAGAAGTTTCTGAGTTTGATATAGTCCCATTTGTCTATGTTCACTTCAGTTGCTTGTGTTTTTGAGGTTTTGACATAAAATCTTTGCCTAGACCAACGTCTTGGAGTGTTTTACCTATGATTTCTTCCAGTAGTTTTATATCTTTGAGTCTTGCGTTTAAGTCTTTCACCTATCTTGAGTATATTTTTATATATGGTGAAAGATGGGGTCCAATTTCATTCTTCTGCTTATGGATATCCAATTTTCTTACAGTCATTTATTAAACAGAGTGTCAATTTTTCAGTGTGTCTTCTTGGGGCCTTTGTTGAAAATAAGTTGGTCATAAATATATGGATTTATTTTCTGGATGCTCTATTCAGTTCCATTGGTCTATGTGTCAATTTTTATAAAAATACCAAGCTATTTTGGTTACTATAGCCTTGCAGTATATTTTGCAAGGCTACAGGTAGTGTGATTTATTCTTTTTGCTCAGTATTGTTTTGGCTATTGAGGCTCTTTTTTGATTCCACAAGAATTTTAGGATTCCTTTTTCTGTTTCTGTGAAAAAATGTCATTGGTATTTGATAGAAATTGCATTGAGTCTGTACATTGCTTTGGGCAATATGATCATTTTAATGATATCAGTTCTTCGAATCCATAACCATGGGATGTCTTTCCATTTATTTATGTTCACTTCAGTTTCTTTCATCAGTGCTTTGTAGTTTTCCTTGCAAAGATATTTTACCTCCTTGGTTAAATGTATTCCTAGGTATTTTTTATTTTTGTTGCTATTATAAATGGGATTGCCTTCTTGATTTGTTTTTCAGCTATTCTTTTATTGGTATCTAGAAACACTACTGATTTTCATATGTTGACTTTTTACCCTGCAACTTTACTGAGTTTGCTTATCAGCTATAGAAATTTTTTGTAGAGTATTTTGGTTTTCTTAATATAAGATCATGTCATCTGCAAAGAGTGAAAATTCAACTTCCTCTTTTCCAGTTTTGATGCCTTTTATTTCTTTTGCTTATCTAATTGCTCTGGCTGGGACCTCTAGTATTATATTGAATAGGAATGATGAATTTGGGCACCCTTGTCTTTTTCCAGTTTTTAAAGGAAAAGCTTTCAGTTTGTCCTCAGTATGATGTTAGCTGTGGGTCTGTCATATACACCCTTCATTATTTTGAAACATGTTCCTTCTATGCATAGTTTGTTGATAGTTTTTATCATGAAAGAATATTGAATTTTATAAAGTACGTTTTCTACACCTATTGAGATGGTCATATGGTATTTGTCCTTCAATCCGTTGATGTGATATATCATGTTTATTGATTTGTGTGTTTTAAGTCATCCTTGCCTCCTTGGTATAAATCTACTTGATCACATCTTTTTAATGTGCTGTTGAATTTTGTTTGCTAGTATTTTGCTAAGGCTTGCTTGGGAGTCTGGGTCTTCAAGATGGCTGATTAAAGACATTTCACACTTGCCTTCTCCACTAAGAAGAACCAAAATAGAGTAGGTAATCACATATCAAATAGATCATCTAAGAGAACACTGAATTCAACAGAAAAGTGACCGGAAATACCTAAAGCAAGGAAGGAGAAGGAAGTGTGGCAACCTGGTCAGCCAGATTGCCTTGGAGCCAAGAGAAACTCCTTAATAAGAGGAAAGAGTAAGTCATACACTCAGTAGTCCATATTCCCACTGTGAACTCCTGCAGTCCTAGCCGTTAGAGAGCCCCTTGACCCTCACAGGCCCTGAAACTAACATTGGAAATTGCCAGGAGATTGTGCAATGGCACTGCCCTAGTGAGGATGCTTGCTCTGGGTCCACACCCTCCCTGAGACTTAAGCAGCTACAGCAAAGCACCATTTTAGAGCCCCACCCCCAATACACTGTGCACTCTTTTGGGGCCCAGTAGTGCAGGGACTAAGGTGCAAGAGAAGCTACTAACTCCAGGGCTTAGGTGCCAGGCTTAAGTGTAAGTGATCACGGGACTACTGCTCCTGGGGCAAAGGCAAGACCCAGGCACAGACTACTGCAGCAGTGACTGAAGTGCATTTGCCAACAGGGCTGAGGCATGAGTAGCATGTGAGCTCCCCACAAGCCAGCCTAGGCTGCAATCACTGAAGGCAGCACCACTCTCTCTGATGGCAGGGAGGCAGTACAGCCACTGCTGCTCCCACCCAAGCATTCTGCAGGTGTCCTGAGAATTGCTTCACCCCTGTTTACCATAGCTAGTGCCTGTTCACACCATCAGGAGTGCTGAAAACAAGTCCTCCCACTCCTTGCTGTCCCCTGCCCCATATCACAGTACACAGTCTGTGAACGAGGAGATTGCCCAACCCAATCCACCACTATTCGTACTTCTCCTGGGAGACTGAAGTTGGACTTATCTACCAGGCTGCTACTGTTACAGCTGGCAACTACCTGTACGTGCCTCTTGTGGGCCTGGAGGTTGCCCAGCCCAGCACATTGCAGCCACTGCCAATACCAGTACAGACCACTTGGACCCAGAGGACCATCCTGCCACTGATACTGCTAACATCCAGACCACACCATCTGCCCAGAGACGTGAGAACCCATCCACCAATCTGACCCCCTGCTGCTACTACTGGCATCTAAGTAAGCCACCTGGAGGGCCAAGAATTAGCCTGCCTGGGCCCACTAACATTGGTACCAGCATACACCACCTGGGGACCCAAGGACCAACATGCTTGGCCCACCACTGCCACCACTGGAGTCCAAGGACTAGCTCACCTGGCATTCTAGTCCCCAGCAAAACTTCTCCACATTCTCCATTAAGCCACCAAGAAAATTACAGATGCCACTGACACTGTTTGCAGCCAAAGAAATCATATAGAGACTATACTACTGCACACACTCAGAATCAAAGCCAAATGCTTTATTCAACTAACACCATAGATTCATCCTCAGGAAAAAGTCTTCTCCTATGAAAGCAAATTCAAAAAACTGGCAGAAGTGACTATTACACCAGATGCACAGATATCAGTATAAGGGCAGGAAACATGAAAAAATAAGGAAATATGACACCTTCAAAGGAACACAATTAGCTCTCCAGCAACAGATACCAATTAAAATGAAATACACAAAATCCTGAAAAGAAGGAATTCAATTTATTGATGTGAAAGAAGCTCAGTGAGATATAAGAGAATTCTGCAAAACAATACAAAGAACTCAGAAAAAAACTATTCAGACTATGAATGAGAAATCTGCCAAAAAAGACAGATATCATTAAAAAGAACCAAATAGAAATTCTGGAACTGAAGAATTCATTAAATAAAATATAAAATGTAATACATCCAAAAGCTTCAATAGACTGGATCAAGCAGATGAAAGAATCTTAGAACTTGAAGACAGGCCTTTTGAAATAACACAGTCAGACAAAAATTTTAAAAAAGAATTAAAAAGAATGAGCAAAGCCTTGATGACATATAGAATACCATAAAGCAACCAAATATTCAAATAATCTTCTTTTTAAATCTCTAACTCCTTTCTCACCATCATTGCACACTACAGAACAGCCATATTTGCACCTCACCTGATGACTAGCAGAGCTCCAGGCACATGGCAAGTGCTCAGTGTATACTGGTGAATTCATGACTTCTCTCTCTTGGTAATTCCTTTAGCCAGTTCCTAGTGAATTTTCCAAGTACACGTGCCTTGTTCCTCTATGTGTTAGACGTGGGGCAGTTAGGGAATGGAGACAGGCAGAAGGCTAACTTCAAAAGACCATTTAGAAAACTTCCCCATTTAGTCTGACCTAATCAGGTTGCTCTCCCATTTCCCACAGAAAATTTCCTCCAATTTCCCCTTTTCATGGAAGAGAAAAGGAAAGGAGAGTGTGCTGAAGAACTCTAATCTGATACTGAAGCAGAGAGGCAAGTGTCCTTTACTTATTGCAATTTTCATTTTCTGGCATTTTTGGTGCCAACATGCATGAGAGGGAGGGATCATTTAGCAGAAAAAGCTGTCGTTCTGACAAACAACTTGCAGTCAAGGTCACCTCTGGCTGTGTTCCATGCCAGACACACCAGGACAGCCAGGTGCGGACAAGAGCCCTGGATATGAGAGAAACAGACTCTGCCCTGGAACTCCATTAGTAAACTGAGGAATCAAAACTTACCTATGTTAATATTACCGAAGAACATTCCTAACATAAGCCTTAAATTTTATTTTACTATATACAATATAAACTCCACTTATACTGTCGACATTTGAATTTTTTCACAATTCCACAGAGTTAAAATTGTTCTAAAAACTCATTCTAAAACTGGGGGAGAGAATGTGGATACGGATGGCCTGAAGGCACATCTCTAAAATTCAGTAAGGTTGGTCTTCCAGATTCCCAGATTTCTGCTTCATGTGTCTTTTCTCACACTGCACAGCACCTTTGCTGCAACTTTAAAAGCCTCTGGGCTTCAGATTATTCCTTGTCAAAACAAAAACAAAAACAAACAACCAACCAACCATAGGATGATCTCAAAGAAAGTTCCTCCCAGGCCTGACTATGACTCCGTGACTCCTTGACTTTCAAACAGCCACAGATTTTTTTTCCTGTCAACATCCTTCCCAGTCACAAACAAGGACAAATATCTGATCATGTGTAAGCCCTCTGGGGAATTATTTAACAGAGATCATAGAAAAGAATGTGTTGTGGTGGGAGTTCTGGCATCAGCCAGTCAGACTGAGGAAGAATCTTTGGAGGCATGAAGTCCTTCTAAGGGCCCTTAGCCTTGGGTCATCTTCTTCTGTGCCCAGTAGCAGGATTATGTCTGGCTCGTGGGGCAGGGCAACTCCTAGGTGTCAGACTTTTACCTCATTGGATGTTTCTATTCTTTATGTGTCTAAGTACATAGATTCCCTCACATAAAAAGCTGGATGAGTCGTATGGAGTCCCTAACTAGGAGGGAGATCCAGATATGGAAAGACATAGTAATAACTTAGACATAGTAATACCAGCTATTGCATCCACAAATTGACCATGTGCTCACTGTATTAGGCTTTAAGCATATGTTGCTACCTTAATTCTCACAAATCCAGTAGAGAAGTATTATTTGTCTCAATTTATAGGTGAGAAAACTGACCAAAGGTCAAAAATGTTAAGATGTGTCCAAGGTCACACCAACCAGTGAGTGGAAGTACTAGAATTGTTACCCACTTGTCACCTAGAGGTTTTGGGCTCCTCTTTGCCCTCTATGGCCATAGGAGTCCTGAGGCAGGAGAAGCTCAGCCAGAGGGCGCCATTTTACCCAGGGGAAGCCATTCTACCCTGGTGGAACCATTCTACCAAGGGGAGCCATTCTACCCAGGGAGGTGGGGGGGGGCGGGTAGGAAACTATTCTACCTAAGGGGAATACTTCTAGTCAAGGGGAATTGTTCTACCTAGAGGGAGCCATTTTACTCAGAGAAAGCCATTCCGCCTGGTAGGAGCCTTTCCACCTGGTGGGGATATGAGAGGACTAACAAGCATAAGGCTGTTGCCTACTCAACTGGGGGTTTCATGTCCCTCCCATGTTCGTCTCCTGGAAGCAAGAGGACTTAGAGCATAAACAGAGCCTCCTTCCGCTAAGGGAACACTGGCTCAGATGACTTTCTGTTAAAGTGGATATGTATTTTTGGAAATGTTCTGGAGTATAAGTGCATAAAAGGCTGGGTCAGACAGTGCCTGGGGCTGTGCATAGGGAGGAGACTGGGCACTCCAAAGAACGCTGGAGCAGCAGCTTCAAAAAGTGGTTTGATATTTTTTCCTCCTGATTTTGATCTTAAAAATGTCTGGAGCCCCAGACAGCCACCGGCAGCTTTGGGCAACAGAGGTTCTTACCACCACGACCTCACAGCCACACTGCAAAGGCTTCTAGTTAACAGAACTCTTTTGTGTGATGGAAAGCAAGGGAAAGCGTGAGAGACAGGAAAACGCTGGGGTTGACAGAGACAGCTGGTTGCTGTGGCAAGGCTTCAGAATTGTCAACGGAAAAACACAGTGGAGACAGCGAGAAATGCTGAGGCGCTCTGTGTGATCCTGGAAGCATGTTCCTTCGGCTGGCCCTGACGGAGCCAGTTTTCTTCTTTCTGGACTGAGAAAGCAGATAACTCAGCTCCTGATCTCTCAATTGCTCTGTCTCTGACCAGTGACAAGATGGCATTGATGAGTTCCCAAAGGAGTCTGACTCCTTTTGGATGATTTTTTAAAAATTCTGTATCTTGCTTCTTCTTTTCCGAGCAGTTTTTCATGAGCAGAGATGGCACGAGCAGACATTGTGGTTATCCAGCCACCATTTGATCATGTTGTGGTCCCCATTTGAGTGACACCCAAAGGACATGAATTATGCTAAGTGTTTGGGGCTGTTGGGCACCCCTTTGCCAAGGAAAGCACTCAGCCCCAGGAGTGAGAGAGTTGTGGCAGTCACTCATGCCATGGGTTTCAAAGATGCTAGGTTGGGTTTACGACAATCCCCCCAAACCCAACTTTCCAGTCTTTTCCACCCCTACACACACACATACACACACACACTCTGTCTACATATATGTGTATATATATACACATATACACATATATATACACATACATATATATATATATACACGTGTGTATGTGTGTCTGTGTGTGTATTGGCCTGTCTGGGCCCACTAACATTGGTGCCAGCTTACACCACTCTGGGGCCACTATATATATAATATATATATATATATGTGTGTGTGTGTGTGTGGATGTGTATATATGTGTGTATGTGTGTGTGTGTGTGTGTGTGTGTGCATTCACAGAGCCAAACATCGGTCCCACATGCCTGAAATTTAGTTTTGAACTCTCCTATTCAAATTGCTTCCTAATGCAACATGGAAGCAAAGATACATTTGAAAAGCAAAAAAGACTGGAAGGAAACTGTTACTAAAATATTAAGAATGGTTGTGTCTGGATAAAAGAATATCAAATGATATTCTTTTATTAATTTTATGTTCTAAAATTTTTATGAGAATATATATTTTTAAAATGAGGGACATTTAGATTTCTTAAATACAGAAAATCCAATAAGGGTAATATGTTCAGACCTTACCAAGTCTTGAATTTGAGAACTCTCTGGGGGAAAGGCCCTATAAAAAATGATAAGGGTCACATGCTCCTGGGGAGTGGAAATGTCCAGGGAGGTGAAGACGTACTAAAAGGGATTGTAGCAAGACCACAAGGGTATATTTGACATTTTGAAATAAATTTTCTGGAGTCAGTCCCTGGCTTTAGTGTCTTTATCTGTAAAGTGAAAGCACTGCATTAAATGATCATGAAGATAGTTTGTAATGTACAATAACTAGAGTTTTGTCAGCCTTTAGTGTCCTGGGAATTCTCAACTTCCTTTTATCCTCTCTTTTCTGTCTCTCTGTTTGGAATCTAGAAGGCGGTTCTAAGACCTTTAGATGAAAATCACAACTTTTCTAGTACAACAGCATCACAAGGGAACATAGGGCTTACTCATAAGGATACTGTAGATCTAAATGAGGCAGGCACCCAGAGCTCATCAAGGCTATCTATCTACCTGCCCCTCAATAACAATGAGTCCCTATCACTACAACACCTATACTGCCACCCCTCACATGTCTGTGTAGGAGGGTATCACACAAAAGTTTCATAGCCACTTTTCAGATTTCAGAATCTAGGAAGATAAGAGAGGGTGGTGATGAAATCGGGGGCTTCGTAATTAATCAAACGTGAGTCTGAACCTCAGCCCTGCCTCTTCTCAGCTGTGTGATATTAAGGATGTTATTCAACCTCTCTGGTCCTCCATTTTCTCTCACTCAAAACATAGATACTGATACCTCACTTATAACTGTGTTGGAGGTATATTTAAGAAGACAAAGTGTTTGGCATATGGCAGGTGTTAGATATCTTCCCTTTTCCTCATAACTTAATTTCTTCTTGGTTCCACAAAATCTCATTTTCTCTTGCCCTAACTTCAGGAGAAACTGAGAAACAACACACTGTTTCCCCAGGGGCAAAATATTTTTATTATTCTCAAATTCAAGCACCATACATCAGTACCAACAATCAGAATTGATATCCAACTCTCAAAACTCCAAGAAACACCTGCCCCAGAGATCCTGATTTTTCCACTTCATTTCTTCTGTCTCTAAATTATCTACACCACACACAAACACACTCACATCCCCCCGCCACACACACACACATCCCTCAATCATATCCACTCTTCTCTAGCACAAGATTGACTAAATATCCAAAGATATGCCCTGACCTTTCCCCACCAGCTAAATGTCTTTAGATGTTACTACTTTGATTATAATCCCTGCCTTCTCTTCCTATTATCTCAGATGCCAACCCCATGAGACACATTAAATACATAATGCATTTTGATTTGCATCTGGGCTATGCTGTCTGGTGTGGTGAGGGTACAGCAGAAGCATATGCCTGCTTCTTAAAATTCAATTATTCAAATTCAATTTCTTCTCTTGCTCCCAGTCCTCACCAGCATGTAGCCCGGGACTTTTCATTAGATCACTCAAACACCAGCACTGGTGCCAGAAGTTTCTGGCTTCCATTTAATTTGATTCAGTGGATGTTTGCCATTGTTGTCGCTATTACTTTGCACTGTTCTAGGCACTGAGGGTCCAAAGATGTAGAAGACAGAATAGCAACCCTTAATAAGTTCATGTCCTGGTAGATAGATAAATGCATCTATATTTAACCCCAATAGCGTGTGACAAGAGCAATTTAAGCATAAAAGATAAAGCAATATGAGAGTACAAAGGATAAAACAATTAATTATTTCACTATGGGAGTAAGGAATCAGTCAGATAAGATCTCATATCTGCAATATAGGTGGCAAAGCACCATATGCTCACCAGAAACGAAGATTAGACCAAAGCAGAATTAGGGTGCCAAGTATTGTTCTAAACTCAGGCAGGTACTCCTGGGTTTAGTAAGAATAGAAAAACCACAAATTTCTTTTATTTCAGAAAAACTGCCCACCAGTAACTGATAACCTTTCTCAGCTCCACTCTCCAGCTCACGCTATTCCTTTTGCCCCGGTATACATTGACCTCACCCCTCTTTACCATCTGAAACCCCATTTATCCTTTCTCCAGTACCACCTCCTTTGTGGATTTCTCCCCCCTGACAGAATAACTGCACTTCCCACATCATTTTGGTTTTATTTTTGCTTTTTGCTCCCATAACATTTTTGGTCTCAACTCTAATACCATTCATTAGTGACTGCTTTATATTGTAGATTGTGTAATCTTGAGAATAGAAAGCCTATTTTATTTGTATTTGTATTCTCTTGCAGGAACTCACAAGTGCTTAGCACATCATAGACACTAAATAAATGTTCTTTGTATTAAAAATTCAGTGGCAAATATAAACCCACTAGAAAATATATAATGAGATACTAAGTATGTTTTTGGCCAAATTACAATGGGGAGTATTCACTACTTTTCTGAGCTGTAGAAACCTTCATCCAGTTGCCTGTTCGAAATCCTCTTGGCTATCTCAAAGTTACCTCACACTGAACTCATTAATATCTCCCTGGGCACTCTCAATTGGTCCTTTTCCAGTCTTCCCTATTTCTGTAAAGAGCACCATGGTTTATGCAATTGTACTAAATAGAAACCTAGGGGTAATTTTTGATAACTCTCTCCCTCTCCCATTATGTTATATCCTCTTGGTTTTGCTTCTCAAATGTCTTTCAATTTCCGTCTCTAAAGCCACTACCCTCTTGCAAGGGTCCATTGGCTCCCACCTGGAATACTGTGACAGTCTTCACTGGTCTCTCTGCGTTTTCCTCTGCACCTTCCAGTCCATTCCAAAATACAGATCACATGCTACTTATATCTTTCAACCTTTTAATCACTTCCCACTGTTCCAGGGTAAAGAATGAAACCTCTCTACAGACTTTAAGACCTTGCATGATCTTGTCTAGCAGTAGGAAAGCTTCTTCCGTAAAGTGCATAACAGTAAATACTGCAGCCCTTTGGGGTCACGCAGTCTCTCTTGGAACTACTTACCTCTGCCATTGTAACTCAAAAGCAGTCATAGACAATACAGAAACAAATGAGCATGCCTGTATTCAAATGAAACTTTATTTATAAAAATAGACAGCAAGTTGGATCTAACCTGGTGGCCACAGTTTGTGGACCACTGGCCTAATCCATGCCTCCAGCTTTGTCTCTCTCAACTTTCCCTTCTGCCCTCTGTGCTCCAACCACACTGGACTTTCGCTTCCATGACTTTACCCCTCCTGCCACAGGCCTTTGCTCAGGCTGGTCGTCTGTCTGTCACGCTTCCATTCTCCTTCTCCTTTCCTTTACCAACTTCATTTCAACTTTTCCTTCAAGTCTCACCTAGCTATGACATCTTCAGGGGAAATATTCTTGACACTCCAACCAAGTGAAGATGCCAACTCAATGCTCTAAAAGCACTCTAGCCTTTCCTTCACAGAACTCATTGCAGTTTGTAAACACATAGGTATTTGTGGGATTCAGTCTGAACTTTCCCACTCGACTGTCAGTTCCATAAAGTCAAGTCAGTTCCATAAAGTCAGGTCTTCATCATTTGGTCCAGTACCTTGCTGATACAGTACCTGACACAGAGTAGGGATTGTTGATGAAAGAATAAGTGGGTGAAAAACACCAAAGACTGAATGCGTGGATACAAACAGTAATTGAAGGGATAGATGAAGTACTGAATGTGGTTGCTGTATTAAGGTAGAAACTGGACATTGTTACCAACTTTCCCAGGATAACTGTGTCACTATATCTCAAAATGCTTATAAATGTACATATCATTTGACTTAGCAATTCTACTTATTGGAATTTCCTTAAGGAAACAGCCATAGATGTATGTAAGGATTGGCATACAGAGATTTTCATCATACCATAATAAACAACTAATTGAAACACATGGTAAATCTTCTAAATGTCCAAAAAGTTATAGAAAATAAGTTAAGTAAATTCATCAATTGAAGCCATTTACTATACAGATGTTAGTAATAATCTTTTAAAATCATGTTTATAGAGCACAGAAGCTTTTTAGGGCAGTGAAACTATTCTGTAAGATACTATAATGGTGGATATGTGTCATTATAAATTCATTCAAACCCATAGAATGTACAACACCAACAATGAACTCTAATGTAAACTGTGGACATTGAGTGACAATGATATGTCAATATAGGTTTATCAATTATAGCAAATTTACCACTCTAGTTGGGGGATATTGATAATGGGGGAGGCTGTGTGTGTGAGGACAAGACATATGTTGGAACTGTCTGTATCTTGCATTCAGTTTTGCTGTAAACCTAAAATTTCTCTAAAAATAAAGTCTATTAAAACATATAATAAAAATAAATCATATTTAATGATTTGAAAAAAATGATCACAATGTATCATTCAGTCAAGGCTGGCTATATAGTTCACAGGGCCCAGTGGAAAATGAAAATGAGGGGTCCTAAACAAAAAAAAAGTATCTTTCCTTTCTTCTATGGTCTCTCATTTGACTTGACATGAAATTCTTAATTTACTATTTAATGTTGTTAAGTAAATAAAATTTAAAAATTTATTAGCATGAATTGTACCCTTCATCTTTCTATCGTGTGGTGCAAGTTCAAAATGTGAATAAAACCATTTCTTTTTTAGAATCACCAAAATTATACAATTTCTACTTTGAGTTTTCATATACATATGTATTTCTCTCTTGCCAGAACATGGAAATGAGTTCACAAAGTAAACTCAACTGTTTTTATTTCACTTCTTGATGTACCCCCAGTCTACCAGCACTCTCTGCCTTTGGTTTACTGATGAGTAAGGAAGAACTGAGAGGAAAGGAATTACAGGTTGCTTACTTTTTCCTTCTACGTCATCATTTCAAGTGCTTGGCTAATACAGGGAGGTAACCTGTGTAAGAAAGGATATGATAAGTTTTCTTGGTCCTTCATGTTTCTTAAAACACCATTGTCTTCTCTCTGCATTAGAAGCAAGCTGTGGTTCAAGTGGAAAGCACAGTCCCTCAGGATGGTGAGCATTCAGTTATAGATATAACATGCTTACCTCATGCTTGCTTTCAGTCTCACAAAGTCCCTTGCGTTGTGGACCCATCGGAATTCTGTGCTCATGGAGCACTGTGAACACTATATGCAAATGAGGCATCAAGAACAGGAGCCACCCATATTGCATGCATCTCCTCCACTCCCATCAGACTTCACTTACAACACACAGGTTCAAAGATAAAATTAAGTATTTCATGATGGCAACAGCAGATCATTAAACCAAGCACAGGCCACATGCTCATGAAGTCAGCCTGTGTTAAATGGAAAATAATACAGTTTGATTTCATTTTTGCTTTGAAAACACACACATACACACATAAACATACACACACGAATGCACACAGGAAATTTTAAAGACTGGAAGGATATGCACTGAAATATCAATATTAGCTATTTCCACGTTTTATAAATGACTTCTATTTTTTTGCTTTGTGTTCTGCTGTGCTTTCTACAATAAACCTGTAGTAAATTTGTCTACTTGTAATAATAAAAAATAGTTTGTTTATAAGACTGTTGCTTGGGAAGCCATCCCTTTATGCAGTTACAGTAAGAAGAATGTCAGATGGCCGAACAGGCCCTCCTCAACGTGCATCCTCAGGGCAAGCCAATTTCATTTCATTTCACCACTTGGAAGCGTTCTTTTTCCCCATCCATACCAGGATGGCGAGAGAGGGTGCCAGATGGTGGAGTGGCTTTGTAGTCCTTTTAAGATAGCTTCATCTATTGTTGGGACAGTTTAAGCACTCAAAATTGTGTCACCTTCTACTCTTTGCCAATAATGTCATCATTTGATATGGAAACGATGCATACCATTAAAATGGTAATTTGATTTTTAAATACGCTTCAGCAGCCAGCGTGCCCTGACTGAAGTATTTATCTTGTTTTTCCAAACCCTTTCTTCGTGAACCACAGTAAGCGAACTGCATGGATTAAGTTCAAGTGTGTGATACATACTCTTCATCCTTTTTTTTTTTTTTTTTTTTTTTATGATGAATGGGACAGGTTTGGCAACTATTCCTTCCCTAGAGGAAGCCAGGAAGTGAACTCTGGTTGTTCAGATTTTACTACTGCCATACTGTCTTATGCATCAGGTATATCCAAGGCACCTCTCACAACTTGCAATACAGTAGATGCTCAGTAAATCTCTATTAAATGAACAAATGGTGCGGTTTGCATAAATGAATAAAGTCAGCAATTCACTTAGAAAGCATACCTATCTAAAATTTCCCCATTACAGTCCTGGAGGCAGAACTGAATTTAATTAGAGACAACATAGAAAATGATATACATGGTGGCATCTGAGCAATAGGGCCACTCATCTCAAAAATGTTCTACCAAGGCACCTAGAATTCCACCAAAAGATATGCATTCCTTTGGGTTAAATCAATTCTGAAGTCTCCTTTTGAAATTCAAAATCTGAAGGAGAAAACACCATATTAACCTTCTCTGGCACAGTTGAGCTTATCAGTTAACTAGGGTTTACTTAGGACACTAGAGAGCAAGGTCTGTGACGATATATATCTGAATGAGAAAGAGGGGTCAGGCAACCATGGTGGTGCTGTACAAGGCAGATATATATACATAGTCTAGGATAGCCAGAAAGTAGCACGAACACTCTGTAGGGCTAGAAAAGAGAAAGGGGGAAGTTAATTAAGGAGCCCTAAGAAGAAAGAAAGGTGTTAAGGAAAAGAGAGATTAAGTGAATTTAAATAAACTTCACCTATTTAAAATTTCCCCTTGGGTTAGCTTTCCTTTCTATTAATTCCTTCTGGTGATGCCCCAACACTGGCTGGCCATTCACAAAGTTCCTGGCCGTTTAAGTAAATGCATCCCATTTATTCTATGTTTAGTGTCTGAAAGGGATGGGGGAAGAGGTTGATAATGGGATGGTTAAAGGAATTAAACACTTACAGAGTTTTAACCCAGACCATCAAAATGGAGTCTTGATCTAGGCATTCAAAGTGGGTATTAAGTTCAAGATCTGACTCTGGTGATTTCTAGAATGCAACAAGAAGGAAAATGGGACAGCAGAGAACAGAACTAAATGAAATGGATTGGAATTGAAAGGAGTGGTGTTCAATTCTTACAAGGAAAATATAAAATTTCAGCCATGTCATAGCTCACGATCTCATCAGTTAGTTGAAAGAATTAAGTACCTTTGAGAATAAATCTTAGAGAAGAATCCATTTTAAAAAAAAAAGGAAGATGATGAATTAGCTGTATAAAAGATTTAGGTTCAGGAAAATCTAGGTTATTAATGGATGTTGGCCATGGGGAGATTAAATAATGTTCCTCTCCTTCAATTTGTGTTTGTTTAATGCAGAAATTGGCTGGGCAGCATTACTAAGGCTTCGTGATAAAGAGAAGTTCGAATTCCAAGAAACATGTCACCCATCTTCTCCAGTCCATCTTCCTGCCAACCCTAGTTCAGCATCCAAAGTTGTGAGTGGTAAAAAAAAAAAAATGAAAAGTATAAAAACGTGATGTAATTTTCTTCCTTGTTTAATTATGAAAAGGTTGCTTTACTCTCCTTCCTTTCTACATAGTGAGCCTTTAGGGAGGAGTAAGACATTTTCAACCTGCTTACCCAAGTCATTATCAGAGTAGATTAGGGCTAGCAACCTTGCATGCAAATGGACCAACTTGACAAAAAAAAATTGGAATTTAGATAGCAACAAATAAACTGTATTGAAGGCTAATTTCGATGCTTTGTCCTTGCACTGATGGAGCTAAAACTAGGACAGAGTTATTGAGTTGTTTAGCTGCATTCTCTCTCCTTTAGGACTTATTATACACGACTCCTCTCTCTCAATCCTCATCTGCCCTCCATGCACAAACACACCTGCCCCAGCACAGATTCTCTGTCTACTTAAAGCTAACAGTTACCATCACCCCACAGATGTCATATGATCAAATAACTCTGCTTTTGACTTCAGGGCACAGCCAGACACCATAGGGTACTTGCTGGAACAAGCCATCTCTTAGTCACGTATTTCTCACCTGCATGCCTTTCAGAAAATACCCCAGGCATTTATTTTCCAGATGAATTATATCTGTCATTCTCACCAATTTCCTTCTATATCCCCGCAACTCTCGCCAACTCCGTGTCTACATCTCTGAAGACAGCTTGTAGCAAAAATGCACAGCCAGCAAAGCTTGCCTTTGGGCTGTCTTGTTTGTTTCTCCACCATGTCCCCATTCTTGGTGTCCCCTCAATCCTTCCAATCTACAAACATGGAATATCTTTCCCTTTTGTGTGTGTCCTCTTCAATTTCATTCATTGGTATTTAATAGTTTTCATTCCAGAGCTCTTTCACTTCTTCAGTTGTTTTTCCTACTATTTTTTTGTAGCTATTGTACATTAGCACACTTTCCGGATTTTTCAGGTTATTCACTGTTAGCGTGTAACAAGGCTATTGATTTTGTATGTTGATCTTGTATCCTGCAACTTTACTGAACTGTTTATCTGTTATAAGAGTTTTCTGATGAAGTCTTAAGGTTTTTCCATACAGAAGATCACATCATCTTCAAAGATGATTTGACTTTCTTATTTTCCATTTGAATGCCCTTTAGACTGAATATGACCAGTTGCAATAAGTTTAAGTCAGTTTTCAACTGGCCAAAACTAGTTTTGCATAGCTATGACAGGCCACAACCAGTTTAGACTGGTTCTGACCATCTGTAATTGGTTTTGGCTGGTTTGGGCCAGCCTTAACCAGTTCATACCAGTTCTGCCAGGTTATGGCTGGTTCTGATAGGCTTAGACCAATTACACCTGGTCACAACTGGTTTAGACCAGTTATTACTGCCACAGCCACTTTACACTGGCTATGGCTGGCCTCAACCAGTTTTATCCAGCTTTGTCTGGCTACAATTGGTTTATGCCAGTTCAGACTGATTATGGCCAGTTCCAATCAAATGAGTCCCGTTTCAACTGGCCACAACCACGGTAGACCTTCTCTTACCAGGTGCAATTAGTTTAGTATCATACCGAACTGGGAAAACCTGAGATCCAGAACAAACCAAGAATGCCCACTTTCACTACTTTTTTTCAACATAGTACTGTAAGTCCTAGCCAGAGCAATTGGATAAGAAAAAGACATAAAGGGCATATAAGCTGGAAATAATAAAGTCAAATTATTCTTGATTGAAGATTATATTATCTTATATATGGACAAACCTAAAGACTCAATCAAAAATCTCTCATAACAGATAAACAAATTCAGTAAAACTGCAAGATAAAAAATCAACACACAAATATCAATAGCCTTCCTATATGTCAACAGTGAACAACCTGAAAAAGAAAACCAAGAATGTACAATAGCTATGACAAAGAAGTATGAATCAACCCAACCAAAGAGGTGAAAAATCTCTAGAATGAAAACTATAAAACACCAATGAAAGAAATTGAAGGGGACACACAAAAAAGGGAAAAGATATTCCATCTTTACATATTGGAAGAATCAATATTGTTAAATGTTCATATTACTCAGTGTTCTACAGATTCAATGCAATCCCTAGCAAAGTATCAGTAATATTCCTCACAGAAATAGAAACAATAATCCGAAAACTAATACGTAGCCAAAAAAGACCCATAATAGCCAAAGCATTCTTAAGTAAAAAGAACAAAGTTGGAAGCATCACACTACCAGACTTCAAAATGTTCTATAAAGTTATAGTAGCCAAAACAGCATGGTACTGGCATAAAAAAATAAACATAGAGGTCCCCGTGCCCAGAGGGACCTCTCCATGGCCGGGACCACCTGGACAGCCCGGCCCTACCCCAGCCTGCGCCTCTCAGCGCCGCCACTTCCCCCGCCCACGCGGCCGGGCCCGGCAGCCAGGTGCCGCTGGTAGGGGGTCCCTGGCTGGGCCCTTCCGGCTGACAGCAGCGCCCGCGCCCGCGCCGGACTGGGGGTAGAGGCCAGGGCCAGGGTTGCCCGGAGCGCAGAGGGTGGGGGAGGAGAGGCCGCCCCACGGCGGCCTGTGGGTACACGGTTCCGGCGGGCGCGGGAGACGTGCAGAGGCTGCCGGAGGCCTAGCGACAGGCGCGCGACTTGGATCCCGGAAGCCCACTTGTTAGAGTTACCTGTCAGCTGGGCCGGCGCCGCCGGGGGTCTCGGGTGGTCCCGCGAGTCTGCACGTTGCTCCGGGACGCAGGGACTGCGCCCAGAAACATTATTTTTCTTCTCCGGGAGGGTGATCGTTTACAGCATTGATTTCCCAGATCTGGTAACATGGCAAAAGTTGCCGGTCTAATTGAAGCCAACGGAGAACTCAAGGTCTTCATAGACCAGAACCTTAGTCCGGGAAAAGGCGTTGGTGTCCCTTGTGACAGTTCACCCCTCCATTGTCAACCCGCTCGGGAAGCAGCTCTTGCCAAAAACCTTTGTACAGTTCAATGTCAATATTGCCCAGCAAGTGGTAACTGGTACAACTCAGAAACCGGCAGCGTCAAATACCCTCGTGGTAGGAAGCCCACACACCGCCAGCACTCACTTTACCTCTCAGAACCAGCCGTGGTTGGTCTGCCGGGAAGCGCAACAGGAAAGGAGGAAAGAATGGCAAGGCCTGTGGCATTTCTCCATGAAGGTCTGAGACAAGGTGCAGTGGAAAGGGACCACTTCCTACCACGAAGTGGCGGAAGAGCTGGTCGCAGAGTTCAGTGCTGCCGGCAACCAGATCTTACCAAGTGAGTCAGCTTATGACCAGAATAAGACGGCGCATCTATGATGCCTTAAACGTGCTGATGGCCATGAACATCATCTCCAAGGAGAAAAAGGAGATTAAGTGGGTTGGTCTGCCCACCAGCTCGACTCAGGAATGTCAGAACTTACAGCTGGAAAGACGGAGGAGACTTGACAGAATAAAACAGAAAATCTCAATTTCAGGTTTTTTTATTCGACAGCAAATTGCCTTCAAGAATCTGGTGAAGAGAGAAACCAGCAAGAGGAGCAGCAGGCCAGCCGGCCAAGGACGCCCAGCTCGCTCATCCACCTGCCCTCATCATCGTTAACACCAGCAAGAAGACCGTCATCGACTGCAACATCTCCAACGACAAATTCGAGTATCTGTTTAAATTTGACAACACATCTGAAATATAGGATGACATAGAAGTGCTGAAGCGGATGAGCACGGCTTGTGGGCTGGAGTCCGGAAGCTGCTCTGCCGAAGACCTTAAAATGGCCAGAAGTCTGGTCCCAGCGGCCCTGGAGCTGTACGTGACAGAAATGGCTCAGGGAACTAACTGTTGGAGGCGCGTTCATCACGACGGCACGTTCCATGTCTAACGGCACGAAACTCTCTGCCAGTGACCTGACCAACGGTGCAGATGGGATGCTGGCCACAAGCTCCAACCTCAGTACGGTGTCCTGCGTCCGGGAGGATGACGAGGATGACGACTTCAACGAGAACAACGAGGATGACTGACGTCCTCTCCACTTCACATTCAGCTTCAAGAAAACGTTTAGGGAAAAGAAACTTTTTTTTTTAATGTGGGTTTTCTGTTTCCTTTTGGCCTACTCCTAAGAAGATATTGGTAAGCCGTTGAATTTAGATATGCACCTCCGATAAGCAAGGATTGTTTCACGTAGGAGTAAGACATGCTGTGGATGTGTGTTTTGATACCAGTGTGCTGATGAGGGGCGTTTATTTACTTTTTAGGATTTTGTGTTTTTTCATTTTCTGTTTTTCTTTAAGTGCAGACTTAATTTTTGCCCCTTAACGGTTTTTGCTGAGTTTGCTGAAGAAATTGTATTTCATCCTCATACATGAAAATAAAACGCCCTCCTGTTGTGGATGGTGAGCACCGAATGCCATTTATTTGCCGTGAGTCTGGACAGCACCCACGCTGGCAGAGAGTGAGACTCTGCGGAGTTGTCCATTTGTTCAGTGGTACGGTGTCCAAGAGCCCCAAGCAAACAGCAGAATTCGACTTTCTAAACAATAAACACCATCAACCTTACTGACTTTATTCTCCCTTAAATTATATTGACTGTTGTGATTCCATCAAGTTTATACACTCTTTTCTCTCCCTATTTTGCAGCAACAAATTGCAAAGTGCTTTTGTTTGTTTTGTTTTGTTTGGTTAAAGCTTATTGCCACGCTGGTGCGGCTATGGAGACTGTCTAGCAGGCTTGGAAGACTTGGAATGGTTTATTGCTTATGGTAAAATTTGCCTGATTTCTTACAGGCAGCGTTTGAAACCCTTTTATTATATAGTTGTTTACATACTTACAAGTCTATCATTTAAAGACACGTACTGAAACAAATGTTGTGTTTGTTTCATAAGCATCTTCTGTAATCTATTATAAAATTGAAATTAAATATAGGGAATGTTTTAACAATTTTTAACTCAAAATATGTCAATCATTTTTAATAGTTCTTTTTTTATATAAAAAGACGAATTTAAGGACAGGCAGTAGTCTCTTAAAATTTATTCACAAAACCCATTAACTGCACATTAGCTACCTGTTCTAGAATGAGTCTTTTTATTGAAACACAAACTTTTCTGCGATATTTTATGGAATAAAAAAAGACTTTCATTGTTTGACTTGTTTAACTTGACACTGTTAGTTTTAATTAATAGAACATGCATGGGCATTTAAAAAAATAAAAAAATAAACATAGAGAACCCAGAAATAAATTCACAAATATACAGTTAACTCATTTTCAACAAAGGCATCAATAACATACTTTGGGAAAAGGATAGTCTCTTCAATGAATAGCACTGGGAAAACTGGATATCCTTATGCAGAAGAATGAAAGTAGACTCCTATTTCTTGTCATATAAACAAATGAAAATTGATTGAGGCTGTAAATTTAAGACTTAAAACTATGCCACTACTAGAAGAAAACATTGGAGAAACACTCCAGAATATTGTTCTGGACACAGATTTCTGGAGTAAGACCTCAAAAACACAGGCAACAAAAGCAAAATTTGACAAATGGAATCACATAAAGCGAAAAAGCTTCTGCACAAGCAAGAAGCAACAAAGCCAGTTTCAACTACTTTAAACATTGAGCAAGGACTTCAGTAGCCATTTCTACAAAAACAGTTTGTAAATGTCCAAGAAGCACATGAAAATATGTTCAGCATCATTACTCACAAGGTATAGGCAAATCAAAACCACAATTCACAAAAGTTTATTTTTAATTTGAGGAACTCCAGTAATCTATGGCTTGCTGTTCATCATGTGCTGCCACTGTTCTATGAACAGTCATGAGCAGTCAGCGCTGGACACTGCTGTTTATCCCTGGACACTGCCCATCATAACGTTGAAGCCAGACATAATGAGTCAAAACCAGGAGAAACTAGCTAAAAGCTAGTCTAAACTGGCCGAGATCAGCTTCAACCACTTGTGACCGGTCCCAACCTGTTTATACCAGTTCTTTCTGGTCTGGGCTATTTCCAACTGATTTAGATGAGTTTTAACTGGCCACAAATGATTTAGGCTGACTCTAACTGGCTACAATCTGTTTAGGCTGGTTTCTTCTGGCCACAATTAGTTTGGATTCATATGACCAACCATGACAGGGTTAGACAGATTGAATATGGAACAACTGGTTTAGGCTGATTTTTACCAGCCACAGTTGATTTTGGCCATTTCTGACTGGTCATGGTCTGTTACAAATGGTTTAGACCAGTTTTGACTGTCCCAAACCAGTTTGGACCTATTATGACCAGCCACAACTGGTTTAGACTGGCTTTAACAGGGTATAACTGATTTAGGCCAATTTTCAGTGGCCCTGGTTTATTTCTGTGTTTCTCACTGGTCGTGGTTTTTTATTCAAGCAGTTTTGACTGATTTCAACAGGCCATAATAAGTTCAAACCAGTTCTGACTGGATGTAGACAATTTAAGCTGGTTGTGGCTGGTCACAACTTATTTTAATTGGCCACAACTATTTTAGACCACCTATGCCCAGCCTCATTCAGTTTTGACTCATTACTCATTTTGACCAACTGCAATTGGTTTATGCCTATTCTGACTGGCCATGGCAGGTTCTGACCAGTTTAGACTAATTCAACCAGTTTAGGCTGCCTCTGATCAGCTGCAATTGGTTTTGGCTGATTTTGACCTGCCATAATTTGCCTGAACCAACTATGATTGGCTATGACTGGTTTAAACCCTGCATAGACCATTCACAACCAGTTTTGCTGGGTTTCAATCAGTCATTGATGATTCTAACCAATTTCAACTGGCCACAACTGCTTTAGACCACTTTTCACCAAATATATATATATATATAGAGAGAGAGAGACAGACAGACAGACAGACAGACAGACAGACGGAGTCTCCTTCTGTCGCCCAGGCTGGAGTGCAGTGGCGCAATCTCAGCTCACTGCAAGCTCTGCCTCCTGGGTTCACCGCCATCCTCCTGCCTCAGCCTCCCGAGTATCTGGGACTACAGGTGCCCACCACCATATCCGGCTAATTTTGTGTATTTTTAGTAGAGAGGGGATTTCACCATGTTAGCCAGGATGGTCTCAATCTCCTGACCTCATGATCCACCCGCCTCAGCCTCCCAAAGTTCTTGGATTACAGGCGTGAGCCACTGCGCCTGGCGAACCAGCTGCAAAATATTGATGCTGGTTTCAGCTAGGTTCAACTGTGACTTGTTACAAGCAGTTTATACTGGTTCTGATTGTTCATGGCAGGCTCTTACCATTTTGACTGGTTATAACTAGCCACAAATGGTTTAGACCTGTTCTGACTGGCTGCAACTGGTTTAGGCCAGTATTAAGTGGCCCATAACACCAGTTTCTAATGGTTATTAAAGGGCATGACCAGTTTAGAGTGGTTTGAACTGGGCACAACAGATTTATGCTGGTTTTGCTCCATTACTGCCTGTTCCAATTTGTTTTGACCAGTTTTACTGGGTCACAGCTGGTTTACACTGGCTATGGCCGAACCTAACTGGTTTCAACTGATTTTAACCAGCTACAATCAGTCTATGATGGTTCTGACTAGTCATGGATGGACCTGATCAATGTAGAGTAGTTTCAACTGATCACAATCAGTTTAAATAGGCTGTGATGGCCCAACTAGTTTAGGCTAGTATTGACTGGCCACAGCTGGTTTGTACTGGCCTTTTCAAAACCTGATCTGGAAAGGACCCATGCTTGTTAGTTATTCATTAGTGTGATTGCTTTTATCTCAGACATTTGGGCTTTAAGCCCAATGAGAAGTCTTCCCTTTGTACCCCTCAAGGACCTTTCTAGTGCTAGTGATGGGATGGAAAGGAGAGGTTCTCTGGGACTCTGAATTATACCTCCCTGGGTAAGTTTCTCAAGGTATGGTGTGAGGACCCTGAACATCAAAATCACCTAACACACTGATTAAATAAGCAACTGGACTGATTAAATGAGCAACTGGACTGCTTCTCCCTGCAAACACTACTGAATAGGACTTGTTGGGGTGAGCACAGAAAGCTGTCATTCACTAAAACGTCCTGATGAAACTGAAGCCCAACAAGGTCTATAAACTTATCCTGGGACAATCAGTGTAAAGCACTGTGCTTGCCTAGCTCTTTAACTCCCTCCTTGGTCACCCAGCCCCATTTCCACATTTTCCAAATGTGAAATTGTCCCAGAGCCACTGTGTGACTTACCAAAGATCACACAATTGATTGCCACAGAGAGAGCATTGGAAAGCAAGCCTTCAGAATCCAAAACCAGGATTTTGCACCTCAAACTTAGCTTAGGGAGAGTGACATAAACCAAGAGGGTATTTATAATAAAATGACTGTCAAAACTGCCTAAACATAGAACCGTATCTTTCAAACATGCTTCAAATTATTGTTTAGCACATGTACAATTGATCAGAAAAATTTATTAGACCTCACATGGAGAATTCAGGCAGATATTCTAACTTTCCATGAAGTGTTGAGAAACTCTACAAAACCCCTTCATTCCCTGCTATTCCTCCTATGATTGAGCACATCATATCAGGGCTACATCTCTGAGCCTCTTGATATTAGAAATCCCTTTACTTTTATCTATGTGATAGTATTTAGTTGGGACAGTGGAATTTGAATATAGTCAAGACCAGAAAAAGAAGCAACGTGAGCTGCCTTGGTAAAGAAGTCAAGATTATGGACTCCAAAGTTCCTGAAAGAGATTGTTTCAAGACAGAAGAGGCCAGGATGAACTCCAGGAGTAGAAAAAGATTTTGGAAATAAAGATTATGTCAGTAATGACTACAAAGGTCACGCCTATGATGATTTCTGATGGGGATGACCTATTTATAGATAACAGGATGCTAATTTCTCCTGGTAAGAAGAGTTCAATCCCCTTTTGAGTCTGACTTGCTTGATCTCACCCATCTAAGACACTGCATAGGAACTTTTAATAACTATGATTCAAGGCTATATATTTTAACTTTGGATTTTCCAACTTTTAGAAAGTCTATCCTTTTATGGTACTGAAACCAGAAGTGATCCACTGGAGAAAAATAGAAAACAAGGACAGGATTGCAGAAACTAAATTGATTAAAACTCATAGGGTTGAGTTGAGAAAAGGAAAAGGCTATTTCATTTACTTACTGAGAAATTGTATTGTGGAGTAGGTTTGGGGATTTTGTTTTTGTTTTTTGTACCATGCAGAGAATGTTTTCTACTCCCAAAAGATTTTACTCCTTGCAAATTCTAATCATTCCCCAAAGGACAATTTTCTTTGACTAAATAAGGTTTCTCAGTTGTAATGAACTGTAAAAGAGACTTATAAGCTCTTCCTCACTTGTAAAACCATCACAGATGAAAAACAATTAGAAGAATCTTACTTCTTTAGCCTGCAGAAAGTGGAGCAAGAATCTCCAACCTGGGGCAGGTTTTAAAGTTCAACTCAGGAATATTGGGCTTCAAGGCTGCAGGAAGGATTGAGGTCAGACAGGATGGATGCCTCATCAATGTTCTTCCTGCATGTGAGAGATTCCAGTCTAGCCCACGAACCCTTGAAAAACAACTCTGAATCACTACAGCACCTCTCATATGAAGAGTGTGTGTTCTGTGAGATAATATTAACTTGTCAAATCTGCCTTTCCAGGGGAAGAAACATGACCCATATATACATGTTGAGTTAGAAACTCCATGCAGAATTAAGTGACCTCTGGAAGTTGTCTACCAGAGTGTGGGTTCTACAGATATTTCTTCAAAGACTAAAAAGGCTTATTTCTCTTCAAAAATCTCAGTTGATTTCCCACAGCTGGCCTCAGAAGCATGCAGGAGGCTCTGGCCCTTTCATCTGGGCAAGGCTGGCAGAGGAAGGAGGAACCACCTTCTTTTGTAGGCAGATTATGAGAATAAATTATCACTCATGCTCCTGAGATATCTATATGGAAATAGGTGCACAGACACCTGATTTAGAAAGGATTAGAGTATTTCTAACAAGTCTTTCTGAGCCTGGGAAACAGAATACAATCTCTAAACAAATGGGAACTATAAAGAAATATTATTAAGCTAAACATGTATTCATATTCAGGGACAGACTTACCTCTCTCTGTTTACATCATTTCCAAAATTAAGAACAATTCCAAGCAAACCCCCACCACCTCACATGGATTCTAGTAGACAAATAGCTGTGTCTCCACAATACCAGGCATATTGGAGACAGGCAAACGATTCAAACATCTGCATGTCCAGTTTGAAGGGTGATTATACGAATTGGGTCACTCTTGTCATAACCCAACTGAATCAGAGCCAAGAAGCCAGGGTGGGGAAACACTTAGGGCACATAACACTGTGCAAAGAATTTAATTCTCTGCAAGCCTAGTTGCTGAAACTGCCTGCTGTAACTCTAAAACTAGTTAGATCAAATAGCTGCCGAAACAGCCTGCCACAACTCTCAAGACTAGATTTGACCTACCACCATCATTCACCAATCAGAGCTTACCATCTCCTAAAACTCTCCCAGTGCCAAGAAACTTTCTTTCAAAATAATAACATTTCCCTTTCTAATAAACCCCCCACCTTCTCTTTGCTCTTCAGACACACCGAAGACCACCCAGTCTCTAGGCATGTCTAGAATCACTACTCTGTGATTCAAAAAATACAATGCTAAGTTTAGAGATCCACCTTTATATTTTATTTTGACTTCAACATAGTGTATTATAGGTTGCCAAAAATCTGTATATTTAGAATGATCTAGATAACAAGCTCTATTTTTCCTTTTTCTTTTCTTTTTCCGAGCTCCTTAAAATGACACTTAGTGAAAGTACATGAAAAACTAACTGTAAAGCACCCTACAAATATAGGATGTCATAATTGCTGAGATCTCATTACTCTTAAAAATTGATAGAAATCCTTTTAGAAACATTTTGAGTATGAAATACCTTCTTAACTGTAAATCATTAATGCTGTATATTTTCCCCCACCCAACCTTTCCACTCTGAATGCTACAGAAGCAGCTTAAAAACAAGAGAAAATAACAATAAATGATATTACAATGTTGTTTTGAAATGAGAATTGGTAGTATAGGGCAGGGGAGAAACAGATGGGAAAGAAATGTACCCAGAGAGGATTATTTTTGTTTAAATAAGTTCATAATATGTGAAATGCACGATGGAAACTGACAGGGGAAGTGGAAGATCATTGTTTGAATAGCATCAATATAAACACAGATGCAAAAGAAATTGGCTTGGGAGATGGAAGAGCCTAGCTTGAATAATGTTGCTATACCAATAAAAACCATAAAAAGGGGAAAATATATAGAGTGGGTGATTATTTCTGTGATGCCTGAAGATGCACATTTCCACTGATATCAAGGGGAAAGGAAAATATGCCTTAGCTATGCCTTCGCTGGCTATTTTTGCTACAGTTCATAATTCTTCTAGGTTTCACCAAATCACGATTTGTCTATCTACTTGGCTGTATGCTAAGCAGACCTCTATCTCAGAATGAATGAGGCTGCATGTGGGTCAGTCCTGGGAAATATAAAATACGGAGATGTGAAGTATGAATAAGTTCAACCCAAATCCCAGCCTTTGTTGACATTCACACTGTTTAATGGGAACCACAAAAATGTTTAGGGCAGACAGAGGACAAGGACAGCCATCCTCACTCCTACTCACTGCCTACCCACTCCTACTGTGCTCTGGGGAGCCTCTTCTGTGCCTCTTTTTCTTCGCTACCTGCCTATGTTATCCTGGGGAGAGAGAAAGATATTTGTTAGTCATATAGTAATATTTATCAAGTATATCAGCAGAAAGAGCAACTGCTCCCCACTCAAACTTTTTAGTATTCCACTGGCTTGGCTGAAAATCTTTGGATTGTATTCATAAAAAGTAACCGTGGATAACAACAATAATAATAATTACAGCCAGTTTGTATTAAGGACAATATACCTGGCAGGCATTGTAGAATGTGCATTATCTACATCATCTCTTGTAATCCTCACAACAGCCTGTAAAGTAGGCCAATTACTCCCATTTTTCCGATAGGAGAAATGAGGCTCCAAGAGGTTGAATAAATCAACGAAAGTGGCACAGCTATTAAGGGGGAACGGGGCCGGGCGCGGTGGCTCAAGCCTGTAATCCCAGCACTTTGGGAGGCCGAGGCCGGCGGATCACGAGGTCAGGAGATCGAGACCATCGTGGCTAACACGGTGAAACCACATCTCTACTAAAAATACAAAAAACTAGCCGGGCGAGGTGGCCGGCGCCTGTAGTCCCAGCTACTCCGGAGGCTGAGGCAGGAGAATGGCGTAAACCCGGGAAGCGGAGCTTGCAGTGAGCTGAGATCCGGCCACTGCACGCCAGCCCGGGTGACAGAGCAAGACTCCGTCTCAAAAATAAATAAATAAATAAATAAATAAATAAATAAATAAATAAATAAAGGGGGAACGGATGCAGGTCTCCCAAAGTTTAGGCTGGCTGCCTTGACTCAATACTCATGGTTAATCTTACATGCATGACATTACTTGAGAGATGTGGGCAAAGTTCAACCTAACCCCAATATCCCTTTTAGAGTTTCCTGAAATGTCATCATTAATAATTCAGCATTTTGTATTAAGCATTGCTTACTTCTTGCAGATCTTATCTTGCAAGGGACCAATGTCTTAGGAAAAAAAAAACATACCCATCTACTTTTCTTTATGACAACTAAGACACAGAAAACCTTGGAAAATGGAAAGAGCAGAGGATGCATTAAAGAGTGGAGGTGGGGAGAGAAGAGAAGGCACTAAAACCAACCTTTACCTATTTTATAATTTTGTTATGGGGCAAGCTTTGTGAGGAAGAAGGAAAGTAAAAGATGACAGAAAAGATTTCAATTAGATATAAAGCATTCCAAATATAAGACATTGTCATGGCCAATAGCAGGAAGCTGAGGAGTGTCCTTCCCTGGAGACTTTTGAGGTAAGGGAGGGATCTCTAGAAGAGCATCTTGCAAAAGACAGAAGATGGACAAGATGATCTTCAGGGGAGCTTCCTGTGCTGCTATCCAGTGTGCTGGTGCTGAGCTGATTGGCAATCCTTTCCCAGCTTTGCGAAATAGACTTATCCTGTTTCGTCTTATTTCTGTTACCCTGGACAGAGTCAGCAGCTCTTCTCTGTGAGAAGGGTCGTTGTGGAGAAGCAGTTCCCCCATGATAAGATCCAGGAGGAAGAATAAGCAGGAAAGAAGATGTAAGTCTCCTCACTGTTGACAACCAAAAGGGGCAGACGCTTCATAAATGATGACAAGCAATCGCCTTTACAGGGGGTGATAATATGTCTGGTTGATCTGATGTGTGGCTGTTCTGCCACTGTTGTCTGAACCGAGGCAACTCCATTAAGAGGCTCAGGATGTGCTCAGCAGTTTTTTTTCTTCCAAATCAAAATATTATTTCTTTTCGCCAGTTGCACTTTGTTGTTCAATGAACAATGATGGGATTTTATTTTAAATCTTTTTCCTTTTTTTTTTTTTTTTTGGCTTCTTTGAAAATGCTTAAGAATGTGCAGCTCTCAGCCCCAAGCATATAGACTTACGTTTTAAGTAAAACCAGAAGAGTTGGAATAAAAAAAATAAATAAATCAGACAAGCACTTTTTCTGTTTTAAGAGAAACTTGCTGGAAACGGAAAGTCCCTTTGGGGGGTCAACTCATTCATCCTCTTGAATTTAGGCAAGAAAAACTGACTCCACAGCTGGATGAATCACACCTCATGCAGCCCTCAGGTTCCATCCTTGCCTCTCTGCCTCTGTGTCATTGATTTGGGCTGGTCCTCTTTGAAATGAACACTGGATGGCTTCAGATATTTCAGCATCATCAGCCTTGGTTCTGACATGACAATGGTGTGATAGAGTAACAATTTGAGATGTTATATGGCACAATTTTTTTTTTTGAGGAGGGTCTCACTCTGTTGCCCAGGCTGGAGTGCAGGGGTGTGGTCATGGCTCACTGCAACCTTTACCTCCTGGGATCAAGAAATCCTCCCATCTCAGCCTCCTGAGTAGCTGGGACTACAGGTATGTGACATCAGGCCTGGCGTGTGTGTGTGTGTGTGTGTGTGTGTGTGTAAAGACAGGGTCTCCTTATGTTGCCCAGGCTAGTGTCGAACACCTGGGCTCAAACAATCCTTTTGCCTCAGCTTCTCCAAGTGTTAGGATTACAAGTGTGAGTGACTGTGCCCAGCCAGGTTTTTTTTTTTTTTTTTTTTTTTTTTTTTTACCTCCCTGTGTCCATCCTTGCTCCAGCTGTTGACAAGGGGCCACCTTCAACCCCAGAGCTAGAGAACAAAGATGTCACATTGTTAGTTTCTGAAATAAAGTGTTGAGATTTCTGGTGTGAGACAGAAAATATAAGAAAAGGAATGCATCTAGGTAGAAACATCTCTGCCCCAACTGTTTTCTCCATATGCAAAAGAGAGAGGAAAGAGTCAGAGGGGAATCCAGGAAACAGAGATGTAGATTCCTCCTTGTGTCATGCCCCCACCACACCCAGACAGATAATTTGGAAGAAGGGAGTAGAACAAGAATCATTGTTTTTCTGGGTCAGAGAGAGACCTATGTTTTCAGCATAGAGAGGGATAGATGCAGAGATTCAGTCTTTAACATTCCTTACAGGGACCCTGGTGCCTTTGGGCAGGTGAACAACAAAGCAGAAAGATTGCAAGGCTATGCTGCAGCAGTGAGGACCCCTGAATGCCCCCTTAGTCTTTCCAGGGTCACAGAAACACTCCGAACCATGTGATCTTCAAGCTCACAAGAAGGATGAGGAAGGGCTGATGGATGCACAGGAGCCTGGGAGTCCAAACAAGGAAAATGAAGACTAACCCTGTGAGCCCGGATGGTGGAGGCTACAGCAAAACCACAAATACTTCAGAGAATGCAGCTCCTAAAGGATTGGGATGACCAAACACCTTGTGGTGGGGAAGTGTGAAAGGGGTTCCCTCAAAGACCAAACATTCATGTTACATCCCAAAGGACAACAGCTCAGGATCAAGACAGGTGGACCCTGGGAAATGGGCAGCTCCTGTCCAGATGACACCATGGTGGGGACCATTGCAAAACCACCTCCTCTCCAGCTAAAAACCTGTACTGAGGAGGTGGGGGAGGGAACAAACTGAAAGGGAGAATTTTTTCAAATCTATAATGTAACTGAATCCTAACCCCATTTAGGATGTAGTATCCAAGAAGATACTACATAGGAGTAAATTTACTCAGAGGTGACTAGATTACATTTCTGCATCAGATGGAATGAGGGCTTAGGTTCAGAAAATTGAATTGGCTTTTAAGAAGATGAAGAAACTTATTTTTGTTCACTTGAGCCTGTATTAGTGAAAATTCATGTCCAACAAATAGGTTACATTCCATGGAGATACTTACATTACACATTGTTAAGAAACAATGTACATAAGGATTTCCCAGCAGAATCATCTGAGTTCCCGTCACTAATGCTAAGCCCAGCACTTCTCTGTGCCCGGAAGGAACAAGTTGTTCAAATAAACTCTTCCACTCTGAGCTAGGATTGCTATAGGAGATGAAAGTTCCAGGCTCAGTGTGGCTAGCTACAAGGCACCATCCCATTAGGATTCTTTCTTTAATTAATTATGCAAATAGGTTATTGATTATTACTTAGAACATTTAGTGACATTATTAAGAACTCGGAAGATAAATCTTTTTGACTTGTATTTAACTGGTAGATTGTATAAGCAATAAAAAGTACATGAGCAATAGCTGCATAATTACATTTTATGAATAGCAGAAACCTGTAAGGGATGTGGAGAGATTTAATTGACATTTAACAAGATAACTACAGCAAATTAATTAGGAATTATCTGCTAAAATATGAATTAACTTCTAATAATATTTTAACCAGCTACTCAGTGATGCTAGTGTCTTCTTATTGTTGCTAAAATACCTAAATAAAATATCCTGCTAGTTAATACAATAGTGCTAATTTGTCTCCCAAATAATCAATCAAGTTTTATTGAGATTTATTGTGTAGCCAGGACATATTAGAGGATAAAAAGAGGTATGGTATGTCGTTTCCACCATCATGAGATTCACAGTGGGGAGTTCTGGGAAGAACCCAGCACAAGTGACTGTTAGGAACCACTTTAATGTGTTTTCAAAACCTGACTCATTTTGTCTCTTGAAGCCTCAGTTTTCTCATCTATAGAATGGGAAATGAGTATCTCTAACTCAAGGTTTGTTGTAAAAATGCCTCAGTGCCTGCTACATAAGAATTGTTCAATAAATATCGGCTTAATTCTAACCTTACTATATGATCCTGAGAAGAAAACAGATGCGAACGCAATCCACACACAGACAAAAGGAAGTATTCCTGGATTGTTTCATGAAGCAGAGTTTGCACACATAGACACTGGAATAACCTAATTCCCATAAAAGAGGTAATGGTTAAATGAGTGGTTATTCATACTACAGAGCCGTGCACATCAGATAACCAGTGTGAGGCTCCTCTAAGTAGGCTAACATGGATAGATGTCCAGCAAGTTTACAAAATGTAAATATATGATGCCATTGATATTTTTTACTTGGCACATACAATATAAATTCTACAAATCCTTAATGAGCCTATATACATATGTAAATGAAAATGGCAAAAAAACAAAACAAAACAAAACACCCATACATGGAAGTATACTCCTCAAGCACTTAGCTATGCTACCTGGGCAAGGAAGGGGGAAGGAAGAAGATTGGAGGAAGTGATAAAGGGGACCTTAGTCTTGTCTATAAAGTTTATTTTTAAGGAACATTGTATCACTTGTGTAATTAAAATTTAAATTACAAAGAAGAAATGGGATCAGAATGCAGATAAAGTGGGAGTGGTTTGGAGGGCTATGCGGGGTGGTAGATGCCAGCGGGGAGAGGGGAAAGTAGAGAACACGCACAGAGTCCTCCAGCTTTCATTACGCACCTGCTGAATGCACGTGCAAAGGGGGCTGGAGGAACATCATGGAGCTGGAGGGCAGGCAGGGGCCTGCTGGCTGAAGCTGGAAAATAGCCTAACGGTTGACTAAACTGAAAAGAAGCACAATACGGAAACCAGGCAGAGGAGCTTGTACCTGGGGAGCAGGCAGTGGGAAGTATCTGTGGGGTCTGGAGCAAGGGAAGGTTAAGGCGCAAGGAGTATTTTAAAAGATTGATTCGACAAAAGATAGGTGAGAAACAGGGAGCCTCCCGAAGGCTGTTGAAGGCATCTGGACATGCAACATGAGACACCTGAACCATGGGGATGCAGAGAGAAGGATAAACCTGAAAGACAACTGGGAGCAAACCATGGCAGGAACTGATGAAGGGGAGGGGTGCGGTCAAGATCAGCTCAAACCGTCTAGCCCAGGAGCCTGGAGGAATAGGGAGTGGTACCTCAGAATGTAGAGTTTTAGGCAATAGTTGGACCTCTAGGTGGAAATGTCCAGTTGTTGAGTTGCATGCAGAGGAAAGTCTTCTAGTTTCTGTCTGAGACGGATCACCTGAAGCCACGAGAGTGTACAAACTCCCCAGCAATGTGAGTGAGGTGAGTGTGGAGAGGGAAAGACACAGTCAAGAACTGAAAGAGGAGCACCCGCTCCCTCAGAAGTTCAGCACTGGCATTTGAGTCTCCTCCATTAGATGCTGTTTACTAGGTGCAGGTGCCACTAAAATAATTTTATTTATTTATTTATTTACTTATTTATTTTGAGACAAAGTCTTGCTCTGTCGCCCAGGCTGCAATGCAGTGGCACAATCTTGGCTCACTGCAACCTCTGGCTCCCAGGTTCAAGTGATTCTCCTGCCTCACCCTCCTGAGTAGCTGGGATTTCAGGTGTGCGCCACTGTACCTGGCTAATTTTTGTATTTTTAGTAGAGACAGAGTTTTGCCATGTTAGCCAGGCTGATCTTGAACTCCTGACCTCAAGTGATCTGCCTGCCTCGGCCTCCCAAAGTGCTGGGATTACAGGCATGAGCCACTGTGCCCGGCCTAAAACAATGTTATATCTACACCAGGGAGGCCTCTTTCTTTCTTAAGAAATAATTTTTAAAACTAAGGGAGGCCCACAAAGCTATGTGCATTATTTTGGAAGAATGCTTTTCCCTGGCAATCTGCATTCCACTACCCTTTTCTGTTTGAATGACCCAAGAGCTGTGACAGAGAAATGACTGCTGTTTGCACTGGCTGGGCTCTCCAGGAAGGCCTCTCTCCTCTCTTTTGAAAGCAGTTACTGACTAAATGATGACTCTTTGCAGTGGTCATAAGCCTTGCGGTGATCCTCCTGCCTCAGCCTCCCAAAGCACTGGGATTACAGGCATGAGTCACCACGCCTGGCCCTTTTTTTTTTTTTTATCCATTTTGACTTCATGCATCCCTTCCAAGAAGAAAAAAGAGGAGAGTTATGCCTATTTTTCCTTCTAGGTTTTTTCATTTGCAAAAAATGTAGAGTAAGTTATTTTGCCAAGATTGCTTGGTAACTGAAAGAAATAACAAATACCTAAGAAAAGTAACAGACACTTACCGATTGCCAAGCACTGTGCAAAGAATTGCATTTGCATCATCTCATTTATGATTATCCCCATTATAAAGAGGAGGTCACTGAGGCTTCCTAGAACAAACAGGAGGGAGCAGAGCCAGTACTAAAGCTCAGGTGGTCTGACACCAGAGTCCCTCCTGCTTAACCATGCACTACTTATCATAAGGAGGCGGCTTTCATTCTTTTACAATTTAGATTTTTTTGATTGGCCTTTTGTATTAGTCTGTGTTCTTCAGAGAAATAGACCAATAGGATATGTATGTGCATGTGTGTAAAATACATATTATATATATACACATTATAATTCTATATATTATAATATATAGCTAATTGTTTATTTTATATATTATATATTATATACACATAGGTATAATATATATTATATAGTATATATACATATGTATAATATATATTATACATACATATATACATATGCATAATATATATTATATATAAATAAAATAAGAAATTAGCTCATGCAACTATGGAGGCTAAGTTCTAAGATCTGCAGTGGCAAGCTGCCCCAGGAGAGCCAATGGTGTAAGTTCCAATCCAAATGCCAGCAGGCTCAAGACCCAGGAATAGCCAGTGTTTTAGTTTGAATCCAACGTCGGGAAACAAATGATATCCCAGCTCAAAGGCAGTCAGGCAGGCAGGATGAATTCTCTCTTACTCTAGGCAGGGTCAGCCTTTTTGTTCTATTCAAGCCTTCAACAGATCAGATGGGGCTCGCACACATTAGTGAGGACAATCTGCTTCACTCAGTCTGCCGATTCAAATGTTAATCTCTTTCAGAAACACCTTCACAGACACACTCATAATACTATGTGACCAGATGTCTAGGCACCCCACAGTCCAGTCAAGTGGACACATGAAAGTAACCATCCTATCCATATTGTTCCCTAGAACTACTTTGACGGATAGGTGCTGTGAATTTGTTTGTTCGGTTTTGTTGTTGTTGTTGTTGTTTTGGTCTCCTCTCTCTGAATTCCACTTCTTAGAAAAGTCACCATGAGCAGACAGAGAAGAAACTCATGCCACCTTCATTTGGCAACCGGGTCTCAGAAGTTGTCTGGCAGAGACCACATGATCTTCTTTCAGGGCTGTGCCAGGGAGGCCCCTCTACTGGATGGAAGCCTAGACTATAGGGTCAAGAATTGTCCAAATCTGAGAGTCTGTGTACCTTGATAAGTTTGCTCTTTCTGGGTCCTTTTTTTCTTATTTTATGTGAAGGAAGCTTCAGAGCTCAGTAATGGTGAGGCATTTGTTTTGGCTATTCAACTTCTTCCCCAAACTGGAAGGGTATGTTGTAAGGGTGTAGTAAACTGCAGTCTAAGAACACAGACTTTATCATTAGTCAGAGCCAAGGCTAAATTTCAGCTCTGCCAACTGCTAGGCATGTGAGTGAGTTCCTTAACCTCTGTAATACTCACAGGATTGTTGCAGATCGATATGTTAATGTATAAGAAGCAAGCACTTATGATGGTGCCTGCCAGGTGGTTAGCATCAAGTAAGTCTTCACTGATACTGTTATAACAGAAGGCAGGCCCATTTGACCTGTATCAGTCACTGCCTACAGCCAATAATCAGGCCAAGAGGTCCTTTGTTGCCACCTAGTGGCCATTAATTGCACTACACCGCATAGCTAAACCTACCTAAATGCATATACAAATGCAACTTAGGTGCCTAAATGAAAGAAAAGGCAGGGGGTAAGATTGTGTACCAGTGAAACTACCACCTTCACCCTAGGAAGCTTGATTTTTCACCTTCTGCTGCTTGGTGACAGGAGCTGCCTCATCAAGAAAGCACTGATGCATGCACAAAGAGATGAAGAACATTTTTTGTTATAAATTGGAAAGTTTATTTTATTATTTTTTAGAATCTATTTACAAGATTAGTAAAATGTATGGAAAGGTGGGTAGAGAGATAAGCATGTGTTCCAATTAAATAGAGCACAGGCCAATGCAGCACGGAAGAAAAAACTTCAGTGACTGATTTTCTGGAGCCCACACAGGGTTTTTCAATAAAATCCAGGCCAAAGTGCCTTAGGCACACTGTGTTGAAGGTTTTTAGCAAACCTTCAACAAGCAGAGAACAAGCTTCAAACTCACCTCACTTCCTTCCTCCCTTGCTCCCAAGCTCCACAGAGACATCGTTTAGGGAAAAAATAGTTAGGCAGTCTCCTTCCATTTCTCCAAATGTCAAAGTGAAGTCCAACAGAAAGCAATTAACAGATGTCTGCCCAGCAGAGAGTGTGGGAGTACCAGGCAGCAGTGAGCACAAGGCATATCTTAGCATATCACAGGGTGGCCCCATTTACTCCCCATTAACCAGCTAAAAATAGCCTCTCTACTGCCTCAGCTTTCTGTCTTTATTAGAATCAGTCCCAACAGTTTAGCTCTTTCCCCTTGAAAGCTTCCTTAAACAAGTGGCAAGTGAGAGAACTAAATATGGACTCTGCTCAGGTGCATATTTCCCCAGGGAATTTCTAGCGTCTCCCTGCGGGTAACCCACCACCAACTATTCTTAAAAATTGACTCCAGGCCCCACTCAGCCAGCCCCCATACCAGAGGCAGGATAATAACCAAACTGTCCCTGGAGAGGGACCAGAGTTGGTTGTTGGGAAGAGATTATATGTGGTTAGATAGCAAGATCTTATTTGTGACATTAAATGAGCAAACCATAAAGCATCTAAAATGATTAATTTCTCACTGGCACTGTCAGTGAGCTGTCACCAACTGACAGTTCTGTCATAAGTGTCATTTATAATGTCACAAGTCTATTCCCCATCAATGTCATTAAACAATTATGCTTGGTTTATAAAAAGAAAGGGGGAGGGAGGGGGGATGCGTGGAAAGCCATATGTAAGGCTTAAGCAATTATATACTTTGCTGTTCCTGGATGGCAGTCCCTGCCAACAATTAAATCTTACTTGATTTGTTCATTTAGGCAAATTATCAATTATTTGGAGGCGTCAGCCTGGGTAATTTTTTCCTCTCCACTGGCAGCAGCCACGGTGCCCTGCCAGGATTGATATCAACAGGATGGAGACAGAGCTTTGATAATGAGCCCTCTCAGAACCTGAGCCTGCAGCTCTGCTCTCTCTTTTTTTGTACTAGGACTGTTGTGTTTTCTTTGTCAGCGTTTGGCATATGGATGAGACCGCTAATTCTGTGAGCTGTTTAAATGAAGATAGCTTTTCTAATACGTATGCTTCCTCCTCCTTCCTTTTAAACATTTTGGTAAATATAACCTGTTAGGCAGCTAGCCCCTCCCATCATCTCTTCTACCTTCGTTTTTCTTCATGCTGGTTATGCTGGGGCCACATTGCTCAACTCCCACTCCTGCCCCAGGTTTCTGCTACACATCTGTTTCAATGGAGATGTTCACCAGAAGAGCAATACCAATGACCCTTTCTGATCACTCTATAGCATCAATAGAGAAACAGACGTATATGGTGGGGAGGAGTCTAGCCTGGGTGAAGATTGAAGACCAGACCTTGTGAGAATGAAAAAGTGAAAGACAGGAGGACTCTCTTGCATTCTATAAAGGGATACCTTTCTGCACTAGGGTTTCTAGGGTCAGGTATAGAAAGGGTAGGTTTCTTTCTAAAGCATTAAGGAGCAGGCCAGAGAGGCTCTGAAATATTTATCAAAAAAGAGACCCTTATATAGAATGTGGTCTGGGCAATTGTCATTTACACCTTGAGTCCTCATATAGATCTGACCCTTTCCTGGTGGATTCCAGAAACTGGTACATAATTGTACTTGGTTCAGTTCTATGCCTTTGGCTTCTTGTTGGCATCTGGGGTGGACATCTGTTGTTTTCGCCTGCCAGCATCTTTGCTCTTCTGTAAAGAAGACTCCTGATTTTCCTGGCAGAATCATTTCTTCCTCACTCTCAGACCATGTACTTTGGGTGTGGTTGGCCCCACTCCAGGCTCCAGGGGTAAGCAACTGACTAAGGCATGATCCATGAAGACATCCTATTCCCCTGGCCACAGTAATTAGTCCAGAGAAGGAACATGGCTCAAATTGATCCATTGGGAGCCTGTGCTGAACTGTTCCTGGTACTAGTGAGATAGAGTTTGAGTCTGGAAATGCTGGGGGCTCTCTTGCCACCACAAGCAAAAGTGTGTTTGAAACTGAAGTTAGTACAGAGAAGAGCAGAGACATGTCATTCCAGGTGGCACTGGAGCCTCCAGTGTGCCTGCAGTTAAGTGTAATCCTGGGTTTTTCAATGAGGTCAACCAATAAACTTCCTTTTCACTTAAGCTTGGTCAAGATAGGTTTCTACCCCTTGTAATCAGGAAAATCCTGAGTAATCCAGATTTTCCTTCATTCTCAGTTCTCTGGATCTTCCCTCTTGCATTTAAGGTCTGTTTATCTGCGAGTGTCTGTCTCTATTATTACTCATATCATGGCTTCCATTTTGTTTTATTGTTGTAGCTTCATTTTGGTTGGATAGATTGTCCAAACTTTTTCCCCACTTCCATCTATTGACCTAATGGTAGTGGCGGGTTCTGGATGGGGAATTACCAGCCTGCTAGCTTTTTGAAATTGTATCCTGGCATTTAGAAGTTTTTTTCCACTGGCTGGCTGGATTGAAGCCAACTCTTTGAATTTAATGCTGAATGTGGCTAAGACACATGTAAATATTACTCAAGAGTCCCTTACAATCTTAGCAATGATTAAATGAAGAAAGATGGGAGGGAGGAAAGAAGAAAGAAGAAGAATGGGAGAGCAGAGCACAGACCCCCATCTCTTGCCCCCATATCCCACGTAAACACAGTGTTATGATGTCACACTGCTGTTTCCTGAGATCACAAATGCTTAAGATCTTTTAAGCCACTGGGGTATGCACAGCGTGGGAACCTGGCCAGTGCTCCCATCTTAAGCATTATCCAGCTTGCAGTGGCCATGCCTCAAGTTCTCACTCTAATTTTTTTCAAATATTCTTTCCCTGCTTAGCCCCATCCATTGAGTAACAGTTTCCCTCCATCCCCAACTTCTCCAATTCTCTGGCTAGGTCACATCACATCACCTCCTTCCTACCATTGTCCCGTACACTCTGCCTCAAGCTCCAGGGAGTCTCCAGTCCTTATGAGACATCATTTATAAAACCACTCATTTATACTTAACATAGAGAGGCTCACTGGTATCCACTCTAAGGGGAAGTGGAAAGATAGCCACTCAGAAATGAAGAAGGTTATTTATTGCACCTAGCATAGCATTTGGATGGGATCTATTCACTGCCAAAGAGAAACCTGGCAAAAAGTGGAAAATTGAATCCTGTTTTGTCCACACACCACTCATGCCAATGATGTTCCGCTGAATTGACAGGCTTTCCGATTCAATCGATTGGCTCTTTTTGTCATCTGGTAGACCCAGAAACAGTTCTCCCTTGAGCTCTTTAGTTTGCAAAGATAAATACACACTGACTTGAAAGAACAATAGAGTAGAATAAACATGTGTGTCCTCTAGCTACATTTTGCAAGCAGAATCGGAAAAAGAAAAGGAGAGAGAAAAAAAATGGATAGGGTGGCAGAAAGAGCTGGGGGCCGGAGAGGGAGGTGGAGAGAAAGAGAGAGAGAGAATGACACCTGATGTCAAATCTGCCTAGACCGCCCCAGCTGTGCTATGCTGGAAGTGTAGGTTTGCCCTACCCCAGCTGCTGTAGCTAGGGCCCAGGTGTTTCTGGAACATTGACGTGATTCTGTGGTTGATATCAGAACTAATGCCAGGGAAAAAAACAAAACAAAAAAAATCTAAATTACATTTAAAAGGAATCTACCTTTTTATCTTTTAACCTTAGGCCTTCCCTAGCCATGCAGAAAAAATCAATCTTGGCTAATCCACTGACCAAGAAAAAGGGAAAAGAACAGAAGAAAACGTTGCTTTAAACAGCTGCTTGATGCTTAAAGAGTTATCAGAGGGAAGGTAATCCGAGAGCTCACCAGCAGAAACACAGGCTCAAAGGGCCGAATTGAGCGGCTTCTTATCCATATCCCCTGGCTGGTCATTAGCCGGGGAGTCAAGGATAGACTTACCTCACATCTTACCTTATAGATCTTAAACCAACAGCAGCCATGCTTTCTTGACATTTTTTTGCTGAGAGCTGGAAAAACTGGTTTCTTCACTATTCTTGATAGAATATAGCCAACTATATGACCGTTAGGTAGGCATTAACTGCAGAAATCAAGATAGAGTTATTTCTACCTGTGATATAAGAAAGAATGTATCTAATCTTTGCCTCCCAGTTCCTAGCACAGAACTTCAAAAACCCTAAGTGATAGGAGTGTCTTGTTATTCACAAGGAGTCTTTTTGATCATATCCGAGTTTATGTTAACAAGGTGACTCATGGCGGGGGTCTCAGTTTCAAGGGAGGGGCTGGCCACTCCAGAAAGACTAAGCACATGATTTAGAGAGTGGAACTTATGGGCCTATCCCCAAACACCAGGGAGAGAAGAGAGATTGGATATTGAGTTCAATCACATAAATAATGATGCAATCAATTATGCTTACTTAATGAAACCCCAGATAAAAACTGAACAACAGATCATCAAGTGAGAGGGTGATGTAGCCTGACTCCGTGGGGACAGAAGCTCCTGTCCTTGGGACCTTTCTAGATCTTGCTTTATGTATCTCTTTATCTGGCTGTTTACTTATATCCTTTATAATAAGACAGGGATTGTAAGCATCATGCCTTTTGAGGTCTGTGAGGCATTCTAGCAAATTATTCAACCTCAGGATGAAAGATTGGGTTTTCTCATAAGAGAAACCCCAAATTTGTAGTTGACTGGGCAGAAATGTGGGTAGCCTGGGACTCCACTTGCAACTAGCATCTGAGGAAAGGGCAGTCTTGTTGGGGTCTTGTTGGGGACCTTGCCCTTTAACTTGTGGGATATGATGTTAACTTGGGAAGCTGGTGTCAGGTTTGAACCAAATTGTGGGATGCACAGTTGATATCAGATAATTGGTGTCACAGTGCATTACCTCTTCAGCACTCTCAAATAGGGAGACCACAAAAGGGACCATGCAGCATAAGACATGTGGTCTCTGAGCTCTGCAGTGACTGTTATCACCGTGTATTTTTATAGTAATAGGAAAATTGGTGGAATATTCACTTGGGTTAAGAGGCAAAGTTCATAGAATTTGGGACTGAATGCACCCGGGGATGAAGTCCATATGACCATTCTGCAGCAAGATGACTCTTCAAACATTCAAAAAGCATAATTTCTTTGCTATCTACTTATAATATTCCTAATTACCACCCCCTCCACAAACACCTCTATCCAGTAATCACCTCACCTCAACTTTAATCTCAACCGGAACACTTATTACCACTTGGCACAAAAGGCATTTGCTGAAGTCCCAGGAAGAGAAGAGTGACAGACCCACAGAGGTTGCCTGTCAGATTCACTAGAAATGGGGAACGTGGGTATAGCAATCAATGAGGATGACCACACATTTTCTTACTTTTTTCTTCTTTTTTATTGTGGTAAAATAAAAACATTTATTATTTTAGCCATTTTTAAGTGTCCAATTCTGTGGCATTAAGTACCTTCACATTGTTCTGCAACTATTACTACCGTCCAAATCCAGAATTCTTTCTTCTTCCCAAGCTGAAACTCTGTACCCTTTCAACAGCAACTCCCCATTACCCCCTCTCCACAGCCCCTGGCAACCAGTATTCTACTTTTTATCTCTATAAATTGGACTAATCTAGGTTTTGCAAATAAGTGGAATCACAATATTTGTCTTTTTGTAACTGCCTTTTTTCACTTAGCATAATGTCTTCCAGGTTCATCCATGCTGTGGCACATGTCAGAATTTCCTTCTTTTTTAAGGCTGCATAATATTCCATTGTATGCACACATCACATTTTGTTTTCCTATTTATCTGTTGGTGGATACTTGGGTTGCTTTCACTTTTTGGCTATTTTATATAAAGCTGCTGTGAACATGGGTGTATACGAGTATCTGTTTGAGTTTCTATCTTCAAATCTTTTGCATATATACCCAGGAATGAAATTGCTGGGTTATATGATAAGTTTTTTTAACATGGTAATTCTATGTTTAATTTTTAAGGGAAACTAATATATTATTTCCACAGCAACTGCACCATTTTTCTTACCTTTTAAAAAATATTTTCTCTAGGTTTTTAAAATGGTCTTATTTATTTACATGTTCATTAATTCTTAGATATGGGGTCTCACCATATTGCCCAAGCTAAAGTGCAGTGGCTATTCACAGACAGGGTCACAGGACACTGCAGCCTCAAGCTCCTGACCTCAAGTAATTGTCCCACCTCAACCTCCCAAGTAGTCAGGATTACAGGCATATGTCACCATGCTCAGCTTAAAAATTATATACTTCTTGCATGTGTTTTGAATTGGTAATATATTCACATGATACAAAACACAAGCTTGATCAAAAAATATCTACCTTTTTCTCCTGTCTCCAAGCCTTTTAGTTCCCCTTCCGGAGGCTGCCAATGTTACTATTTATCACTGCCCTGCTACAGCACCACAAGTCACCCCAACATCCAAGCAAGTTTCAAAATTCAATCTGAGGATGGCTTTGTGAACAGAAATATTTTCAAACTATAAGCTGTCTTCTCAAAGAAGGGGTTAAGGGAGAGCAGAACTCTGAAATGCACTGTACATAATGAATAACAAATACCCTTTTAAGATGAGTATTTTAAAACACCAACATGTTATTATCCAAAATATATAAAAGTGTCTTTTTTTGTTTTGGCCCTGAGTACTACATTGAAAGCATTACCTAATGCCCACTCCAAAAGATTAGCTCTCTCTGAAAGAAAAGAGTCAACATGCATAACACATCACAGCACCATCCTGCATCTTTTCCATTTGGGTTCACAGTTAGACATTCCCTGATTTAAGGGAAAGAGCATTTGCAAAATGGCTCTTGGGGCTTAATTGGTATTTCTTTCTTTTGCCTGCTGGAATAATCCAGGAGAGGAAACTGCAAAGCAATTTAAGAACATTAGCATTGTTCCTAAATACCCACGTCCAAAGTTAGTGAATACAACTGGAAAAGCCCAAAGAGCACCTAGGGAGATTAAGGGAGGTTTTGAAGCAGAACGCATGATTCTAATGAACTTGGGCTCTGCCTCATGGAAGAAGAATCTATCTAAATACATTATGGCCAACAGAGCAGACAGCAGACGGGAGGCAGCTACCTAAACGCGAGAGATGCTGTTCTCAGTAAGTTGTGAAACGCTGCAAATAGATTTGGGTGGGTTTGAAGCCCTGAGTCGCTACAGGGTGCTAATTATGATTTCCATACTGTTGGCGAGAGAGATACTCCCCAGCAGGGTGTCAAGAGCCACAACATATGCACTCCAGCTGTCCTCGTGAACCTCCCCCTTGTACCCCTCATGGCGGAGGTCTCTGCTTGGTTTCCTCCTCTCACTGAGCAGATGAATTAATTTGTTTGAAGATTGGAGAAGGATTTTTTGAAAGAGTACATAATAGGTTAGTACCAAGCAGAAATCAGGATCATTGTTGCATCCTTTTTAACTTCAATATGAATGTTACCTAAACAATAAGATGTATAGAGTCAATGTGATCACATTTTAACACCTGCATCCAAACCACAGGAAATAATATGTTATAGATTTTAAACAAATCTCATTTTTGACTCTGAGAGTGCAAAGTGTACCTGATCTTTCTGTTGAGGTTTTTTGGTGAAGGGGACTTCTGGCATCAACTATCCAGAGTCAGACAAAACTTCACAGGTTGTGGGCAAAGCCCTTCACAAAACTGTTCTCACTTCAGATACTAGTTGCAAGTGCTGGAGTCCCCAGGCCTTCCTCCCTACTGACCAACTGGCTATAAATTCAGGGGTTATCACTATCTCTTCAGGTTTCGTAATTTGCCAGAACAACTTACAGAACTCAGAAAAAGCACTCTACTTATGATTATAGTTACAGCAAGATAATACAAATCAATCAGAATCAGCCAAAAGAAGAGACACATACAGCAAAGTCAGAGAGCGTCTCAAATGTGAAACTTCCTTTGTCCTCTCCCATGCATTCAGGGTGCATCACCCTCCTGAAACATTGATAAGTGATAATACAGAGTATTACACACAGCTGAGCTCGGTGTCCATGGTTTTTACTGGGGCTTCAGTATGCAGCATAAATGATTAAAGCATTGACTATGTGACTCAATCTCTAGTCTTTTTTTCCCTGAAGACTGGTTCAAAATCAAGGTGGCTGAAAGCCTCTGTAATCTCTTGGTTGGTCTTTCTGTCATGACCAGCCTCCATCCCGAGTCTTTTCCTTAACATAAACTACCTAGAGCCCTATCATGAGTCACCTCATAAGCAAAACCTATCAGGACCTACCATTAATAGCAAAGACACTCCTATTACTTAGGAAATTCCAAGGGTTTGGAGGCTACCTCCCCAAAACTAAGAACAAAACCCACCCAAATCTTTTATTTATAGGTAGATGGAAAACAGTAAGGGACAGAGGAATGGGATTGGGTGCGAGATTATGAGGTCATTCAGGAAGCAAAAACTCAAGTTCTGGTTAGAGTTTATTATATCTTCTCATGCAGGTTACTTAATCATCTTGGGTTTTACATCTCATTCTTTTCACTTACGGCAATAATTACTGATACCATTTAATGAGTGCTTACTATGCACCAGATGCTGTGCCGAACACTTTGCCTACTTAATCTCATTTATTCTTCACCATAAACTTGCAAATTTTGTCATTTTATGATCTCTATTTTGTAAAGAGTGGAGAGATGATAGAGATTTCAGGAGGTTAAATAACTTGTTCAAGTAATTGGAGGAGCTGTCACTCAACCATAACTGTGAGTCCAAAGTTCTGATTCTTAAGTTTCCTTTCATAACACTATACTGATAATTGGCTTACAGGCATATTGGGAAAATAAATTAGAAAGATATGAATTATTATAATCTGAAAGGGAATAACCTCATGAGTCAAGGTTATAAGATTACCATTATTATTGTCACTGATTATTACTATTAGCAATATTATTTCACTTTTATACTTCACATGAATCTGTCTACTTATTACAAAAGTGGTTTCTACTTACTATATGAGTTCCTATTATAAGGAAAGAACTCCCTTTTAGAGAGAAAGCAAATATTTAAGCTATAATAAACAAAATTCCATGTAGTTCCCCAAACATTTGTTAAGTGTAATACTTACTATGAGCCAACTTGTAATGTGCAACTTGGATAGTATAGAAAGATGAGTAAGACATAGATTCTCACCAGCAAGACGAGTGTGCATAGAGTAACACAACTCAAGGCAGAATGTGATAAGTGTTCAAACGCACACAGAAAGCCCTCTGCTGGTTCAGAGGAGAGAAAGGTAGCACATAAACCTCAAGGGATCAAGAAGAATTTCATATCCACATCTTGAAGGACAGACAGAATTTGGAGAGATTTGGATGGGTAAGAAGATGGGATTCCTGAAGAAAGGAATCTGGTAGCAAAATTAGACCAGGATGTATCCCACTTATAATATACATCAGTGGGTGACAAAACAGACTATTACCAATCAAGGAAACTCAGTTGAGCTTCTGTATCCACAGTTTTTATTGGAGCTTCATTATGTAGGTGTGATTGATTAAACCACTGGCCTTTTGCCATTAAACCAGGTACAATTCAGAATGTTTGAAAGGATGGGAATTAGTGTATAGTTTAGTGGTAACTTATTTTTGTGGGATAAACACAGCATTTAAAATTTTAAAAAATTGGCTTCATCATAATTTTATTAGTTTTATTATGTTAAGCGAAGCTCTAACTCCTCCAGCACCACTTTGCCCATTCTAAAAATGAGGGTAGATAATGTCTAGCTCTTAAGGCTTTTGTTGGAGTTAAATGAGAAATATATTGAAAAACTCATATTCTGTGAACTAAATAACATTAAGCAAATATTAGGTTTTACAATTTCTGTTGTTGTTTGTTTGGATTACAGGAAAACAGCTAAGCTATGTTAAACAATATCAATGAAAAAAATATTGGAACCGTACCCTGGAGGGTGGGCATAGTGTGGCTAGGATGCCAGGGTGAGGAGGCTGAACTTTGTCCAGTAGGAACAGTAGGAATGAAGTCAGTTCATGTCATGTTTTCAGTTGTTTTGTTTTGGTTTGGTATGTTGAAGGTGATTATAAAAGCATTAGTACTTATTATCTCAAGAATAGCAAGCATTAACTCTGAGAAAAAGTAAAATTGTTTATCTGAAATTTTCAGTGAGAATAATCATGGAATGTGGTGCAAATTCGCCTTTGAAGATTATTTGAGCAAGTTTACTTTTTCGGTGGTAACACCTTGGAAAAAAGACAAAAAGCTAAAGACACTTACCTGGCTTCCCCATTACCCCATCTAGAAGTCACAGTATGGGTACGATGGTCTGTGAAGATAACTTCCAGGCTGAGAACTTGAAGCACTACCAGCAATAACTCTAGCAGTCTGCATAATTTTCTTTCTGCCTCACAGTTTGCCTTATCTTGTCCTCAGAAGCTGAGGGAATGAGAAATATGACTCCTCATTTGGCTCCATAGCCAGAGATGTAGAGAGTAGAGAAAAATATTTATCAATTAAAGTGTCCAAAATATTCATGTACAATTAATTTTTTAATAAGTAGAGATTTCAAAGAGATTTACCTTAACTAAATCTGATGGTAAAAATTTAGTCAAATCATTTTAATTAACTTATTTAAATATCTAGGTGGGCTTTAATATCACAGAGCTAGAACCTAAATACTTTTATTTGTAATACTGAGATTATTTTAAATTAGTTTATTATAAAATGTTCAAAATTCAAAAACACAAAGAGGATAATGTAATAAATTGTGCTATACTGTTCACCCATATTCACCAAGTGTCAAGATTTTGCTGTACTTACTTTATCTATCCTTCCTTCTCATCTTTTTGGATGGCATAGCTTTCGGTTTGTTTATATCTACTTTATATCTTTAATAAATGTATAAAAACTTTCTATAAGTTTTGCACATTTGGTTAAGTTTATGCATAAGTATTTTTTGTTGTTATTGTAAATAGATTTATCTCCTCCATTAAAACCTCTAACTAGTTATTGTTCATATTTAATGAGATTATTAATTTCTGTCAGGTGATTTTGTATTCAGTTTTACCAAATTCTATCTTTTTTTTTCTTTTTTATTATACTTTAAGTTCTAGGGTACATGTGCACAACGTGCAGGTTTGTTACATATGTATACATGTGCCATGTTGGTGTGCTGCACCCATTAACTCATCATTTACGTTAGGTATATCTCCTAATGCTATCCCTCCCCTCTTCCCCCACCCCACAACAGGCCCCAGTGTGTGATGTTCCCTTTCCTGTGTCCAAGTGTTCTCATTATTCAATTCCCACCTGTGAGTGAGAATGTGCAGTATTTTGTTTTCTGTTCTTGCAATAGTTTGCTGAGAATGATGGTTTCCGGCTGCATCCATGTCCCTACAAAGGACATGAACTCATTCAGGCTGCATAGTATTCCATGGTGTATATGTGCCACATTTTCTTAATCCAGTCTGTCATGGATGGACATTTGGGTTGGTTCCAAGTCTTTGCTATTGTGAATAGTGCTGCAATAAACATACATGTGCATGTGTCTTTATAGTAGAATGATTTATAATCCTTTGGGTATATACCCAGTAGTGGGATGGCTGGGTCAAATGGTATTTCTAGTTCTAGATCCTTGAGGAATCGCCACACTGTCTTCCACAATGGTTGAACTAGTTTACAGTCCCACCAACAGTGTAAAAGTGTTCCTATTTCTCCACATCCCCTCCAGCGCCTGTTGTTTCCTGACTTTTTAATGATTGCCATTCTAACTGGTGTGAGGTGATATCTCATTGTGGTTTTGATTTGCATTTCTCTGATGACCAGTGATGATGAGCATTTTTTCATGTGTCTGTTGGCTGCATAAATGTCTTCTTTTGAGAAGTATCTGTTTATATCTTTTGCCCACTTTTTGATGGGGTTGTTTAGTTTCTTTTTCTTGTAAATGTGTTTGAGTTCTTTGTAGATTCTGGATATTAGCCCTTTGTCAGATGAGTAGATTGCAAAAATTTTCTCCATTCTGTAGGTTGCCTGTTCACTCTGATGGTAGTTTCTTTTGCTGTGCAGAAGCTCTTTAGTTTAATTAGATCCCACTTGTCAATTTTGCCTTTTGTTGCCATTGCTTTTGGTGTTTTAGACATGAAGTCCTTGCCCATGCCTATGTCCTGAATGGTATTGCCTGGGTTTTCTTCTAGGGTTTTTATGGTTTTAGGTCTGACATTTAAGTCTCTAATCCATCTTGAATTAATTTTTGTATAAGGTGTAAGGAAGGGATCCAGTTTCAGCTTTCTATTCATGGCTAGCCAGTTTTCCCAGCACCATTTATTAAATAGGGAATCCTTTCCCCATTTCTTGTTTTTGTCAGGTTTGTCAAAGATCAGATGGTTATAGATGCGTGGTATTATTTCTGAGGGCTCTGTTCTGTTCCATTGGTCTATATCTCTGTTTTGGTACCAGTACCATGCTGTTTTGGATAATGTAGCCTTGAAGTCAGGGAGCGTGATGCCTCCAACTTTGTTCTTTTGGCTTAGGGCTGTCTTGGCAATGTGGGCTCTTTTTTGGTTCCATATGAACTTTAAAGCAGTTTTTTCCAATTCTGTGAAGAAAGTCATTGGTAGCTTAATGGGGATGGCATTGAATCTGTAAATTACCTTGGTCGGTGGTGATATCCCCTTATCATTTTTTACTGTGTCTATTTGATTCTTCTCTCTTTTCTTCTTTATTAGTCTTACTAGTGTTCTACCAATTTTGTTGATCTTTTCAAAATCCAGCTCCTGGATTCACTGATTTTTTGAAGGGTTTTTTGTGTCTCTATCTCCTTCAGTTCTGCTCTGATCTTTGTTATTTCTTGCCTTCTGCTAGCTTTTGAATGTGTTTGCTCTTGCTTCTCTAGTTCTTTTAATTGTGATGTTAGGGTGTCAGTTTTAGATCTTTCCTGCTTTCTCTTGTATGCATTTAGTGCTATAAATTTCCCTCTACAAACTGCTTTAAATGTGTCCCAGAGATTCTGGTATGTTGTATCTTTGTTCTCATTGGTTTCAAAGAACATCTTTATTTCTGCCTTCATTTCGTTATATACCCAGTAGTCATTCAGGAGCAGGTTGTTCAGTTTCCATGTAGTTCAGTGGTTTTGATTGAGTTTCTTAATCTTGAGTTCTATTTTGGTTGCACTGTGATCTGAGAGACAGTTTGTTATAATTTCTGTTCTTTTACGTTTGCTGAGGAGTGCTTTACTTCCAACTATGTGGTCAATTTTAGAATAAGTGTGATGTGGTGCTGAGAAGAATGTATATTCTGTTGATTTGGGGTGGAGAGTTCTGTAGATGTCTATTAGGTCCACTTGGTGCAGAGTCGAGTTCAATTCATGGATATCCTTGTTAACTTTCTGTCTCGTTGATCTGTCTAATGATGACAGTGCGGTGTTAAAGTCTCCCATTATTATTGTGTTGGAGTCTAAGTCTCTTTGTAAGTCTCTAAGGACTTGCTTTATGAATCTAGGTGCTCCTGTATTGGGTGCATATATATTTAGGATAGTTAGCTCTTCTTGTTGGACTGTTCCCTTTACCATCATGTAATGCCTTCTTTGTCTCTTTTGATCTTTGTTGGTTTAAAATCTGTTTTATCAGAGACTAGGATTGCAACCCCTGCCTTTTTTTATTTTCCATTTGCGTGGTAGATCTTCCTCCATCCCTTTATTCTGAGCCTATGTGTGTCTCTGCACATGAGATGGGTCTCCTGGATACAGCAAATTGATGGGTCTTAACTCTTTATCCAATGTGCCAGTCTGTGTCTTTTAATTGGAGCATTTAGCCCATTTACATTTAAGGTTAATATTGTTATGTATGAACTTGATCCTGTCACTATGATGTTAGCTGGTTATTTTGCTCATTAGTTGATGCAGTTTCTTCCTAGCATTGATGGTCTTTACATTTTGGCATGTTTTTGCAGTGGCTGGTACCAGCCTCCTTCCCGGTGGCTTTATTTACCTACTTAGTCTCAGCAATGGCGGGCACCCCTCCCCCAGCCTTGCTACTGCCTTGCAGTTAGATCTCAGACTGCTGTGCTAGCAATGAGGGAGGCTCCGTGGGCGTGGGACCCTCTGAGCAGGTGTGGAATATAATCTCCTGGTGTGCCATGTGCTAAGACCCTTGGTAAAGCGCAGTATTAGGGTGGGAGTTACCTGATTTTCCGGGTGTTGTGTGTCATGGTTTCCCTGGGCTAGGAAAGGGAATTCCCTTCCCCTTTGCACTTCCTGGGTGAGGCAATGCTTTGCCCTGCTTTGGCTCTCACTTGTTGGGCTGCACCCACACGCCCTGGTGAGATGAACCTGGTACTTCAGTTGGAAATGCAGAAATCACCTGTCTTCTGTGTCGCTCACGCTGGGGGCTGGAGGCTGGAGCTCTTCCTATTTGGCCATCTTGGCATGGATTGCTCTCATTGTTTATAGTAGTCTTTTTCACTAGTTCTCAGTTTTTTCAAATATATAATATCTTCATTATTACATACATTTCTAGAAATTCTACAATTTTACTTCGTATTTTCCATTTAACTCGAGTCTTTAAGAAAGAGTTTTGATAACTTGTCAATTATCTCTGGTTTAACTGTAATTTTGGAGGGGAAAGAGCTGGATTATTATGTCTATTTTCCAAAATTAACTGAAGTTTTTCTTTGTGTTTTAACGTATGGTAAATGTCTACAAATGACCAAAAGCACTAGGGAAAAAAAGGTATTCTTTACTATTGGGACTCAGAGTTCAATATATAGCTATCTGAACTACCTTTTTTTTTAGGCCTTCTATATTCTTAATATTTTTTAATCTCACTGTCTTGAAAAAATGTTATAAAAATCTTTTGTTAATTGTATCTGTCCATTCTGTCTTTCATATTCTACATTTTCTGTTTGTAAAAGTTGTAAAGATATTAGTGACTATTACATCTTTACTGTGTATTGTATTCTTTGGGTTCATTAAATGGCCTTCATGTCTTTCAATGTTTGTTGGCATGAAATCTATATTTTTCTGATATTCAGATCATGTTCTCTGCCTTCTTTTTATTTTACTTGACTGATATGTCTTGATCTATATTTTTACTCTTAGCCTTTCTTTACTTTTTTTCCTTGATATGTTTTATGTAACACCATGGAGTTAGATTTTGCTTTGTTAAGATCAAAATTTTTTTTCTTTCATAGGTAAGTAAAGTCTATTTACATTTATTGATATAATCAATTTTTTTCTCAGTTCTGACATATTGTTTTACATGTTATTTTTTTGTTGAATCATGTGAAATTGCTAACAGCCTATTGTTTATGACCTACCAAAATGCCCATTGTATCCATAAATATTTACATATTTACATATGTCTATGACTTTTTATGTTCACAGACATATACAATATATATGCAAAGTGCTTTACTTTGTGATTTACTTTATAATTATTCTTTCTTTTGAAATTTAGAAAGCTTTTTTTATATTCTAGTGGTTATCATTATTTAATACTCTAATTCCTTCTATAAAATCTCAACCAATAATCATTTTTTCTCCCCTCTTCTCTCTTCCCACTATCCACATTGTCTCTAGTATTAACTTAATGAGAAATTTTAAGACAGGTCAAGCTTCAACTACTTCCATTGTCAGCCTCAAGCAATATCCTCTTGCTCCCACCTAGCACATATCAGGCAATCTGTAAGATTATTCTTCTTTCCATTTACTCCACCCTTTCTTGTCCTATTTTTGTTAGTTTGTATTATATGACATTGTCAAAGCAGACATCAGCAGTACACTTTTTAAATTCTTATCTCCAATTTCAAGTTGTTGTTTTACATTTAAATACATTCACACTTATCTCTGAAAACTTGTACTGAATTTTCTAGAATTATTTATTGCTTGTCTGAAGCTCATTCTCCAGTCAATTTCTCAGGAACAGGTCATGAGAGTAACATTCCATGAGCTCTTGCAGTTCACAATGCTGGACTTTTTCCTGTTAACTCATACAACCTTTGATTCCCATCTTCTTTTCATGAAATAATTTAAAATATTTCTCTTATTTTTATTTTTTTTTGTTTTTGTTTTTCGAGACAGTCTTACTCTGTCTCCCAGGCTGGAGTGCAGTCGCATGACCACCTCCTGGGTTCATGCCATTCTACTGCCTCAGCCTCCCGAGTAGCTGGGACTACAGGTGCCCACCACCACACCCGGCTATTTTTTTTTTTTTTTTTTTTTGTATTTTTAGTAGAGACAGGATTTCACCATGTTAGCCAGGATGGTCTCAATCTCCTGACCTCGTGATCCGCCTGCCTCAGCCTCCCAAAGTGCTGGGATTCCAGGCATGAGCCACCACACCCAGCCCTTCTCTTATTTTTTTAACAGAAAATGTTGTTGTTGATAATTCTGATTTTTGTGTGTGTTTGTTTTTGAGGCAGAGTCTCACTGTGTCACCCAGGATGGAGGAGTGGCACAATCATAGCTCTCTACAGCCTCCAACTCCTGGGCTCAAGTGGTCCTCCCACTTCAGCCTCCCAAAGCACTGGGATTACAGCCATGACCTGAGAGGTCTAATTCAAATCTGATTTTCTATCTCTTAAAATGACTTGGTCTCTTTGTCTGAATTCCCAAATAGGAAAAAAAAAAAAAGTTTGTTTTTGTTTTTTCTAACTTTTAACATTCAGTTATTTTATTAGGATTTCCTTGGTGATAACTGTTATGTGTTGATTTTTCCAGTTAAAATAAATGCATAAATCTTAAAACTTATATTTCAGCAAACTGTTCCTGATTTATAATTTTAATTCTTGTTTTCCTTCCTTAGGGACTGTTTTGTTAGATCCTCCTTCTTTTCATTGTTTCTTTATATTTACTTGTCTTCTCTTCTTTCATTTTCTCTCAAATCATTTTTATCTTTTCCTTTATTTCTATTTGATTTTCTTCATTTTTGCTTTTTTATCTTTTGATTTTTCTCACTGTATTTTTCCATAGTATCTTTTCCCCATGTGTTGCAACTTATTAGTCTTTATTTATTAGTGTATTTTAAAAATAACTTTCCTGAGTTATGTAAGTTCTCAATTCATAGCCATTGGCTATTTAACTATTTCTTCTATTTCTGGTTTATACTATTCTTTCAAAGTGTCTATTGATTCTTTAATTTATTTTCTCTCACTTTGCTATTGTATTTGTGATATTATGATTTTATATACTTTATATATAAACACACGTATATAGGTTTTCATCCACCATTCCTGGATCATGACTCCATAATTCTGGTTACAGTTTATTTATAATGTGGGGTGCTTCATGCCTCTGAAACAGGCCTCAAGAAACAGAGTCTCTCTCTTTGACCTCCTGTCCTCCTCTCACCTGCCCAAGGCAGGACTCTAACCTGATTATAGATTAAAAGACTCTCATTCAGAGTGGGTCCTGCCCCATACCCTAGAGGAAGGAATGCTGCACAGACAGTCCAAAAAAAAAAAAAAAAAAAAAATGAAAAGTCTGAGCAGACAGGCCTTCTGAGTTTAGATCAGGTACTTTTTGCCCAATCACATGTCTGCATAGTTGTCCATCATGCTTATGTTATGAAGCCACCATAAAAACTCAAAAGGACAGGGCTGAGAGAGCTTCCAAATAGTTGACATGTGGAGGTTCCTGGAGGGTGCTATGTCAGGGGAAGACGTGGAAGCTCCGCGCCCCTTCCCCTGTGCCTTGACCTATGTGTCTCTTCATCTGTATTTCCTTCTCTATGAAACAGGAAAAACACCCTGTATTTCCTTATCTATGACACAGGGATTTTTAGTGATATACTTGTAATATACTTTATAATACACTGGTAAACTTAAGTGTTTCCCTGAACTGCTTCAGCAAATTAATCGAACCCAGAGGGGGTCGTGGGAACCCCAACTTGAAGCTGATAGGTCAGAAATTCAGATTTGCAGCAAGGAGTGTCTGCCATGAGGGTGTGTTGGTGGGGGCATTCTTGGGATCTGAGCCCTCCGCCTGTGAGATCTGATGCTATCTCCAGGTAGCTAGAGTGGGAATGGAACTAGAGGTGAATTTGAGGTGAATTAGAATTGAATTAGTTGGTGTCCACTGTTTGTTAGTGGGGAAACCGCCCCTCCCCGAATAATTTGGCCACAGAAGGCTTCTTCTTTGTTCATTGTTGTGGTGTGAAAGCAAAGGAAAAATTTGATTCGGGCGTTTTTCTGAAACAGAGTGTTACAGTTTTCATCTGCTTTGTGTCCACTTTTTCTGGTGTTATTTATTTCCTTATTACCTTTTTTTAAATAATAACTTTGAATTACTTAGACTATTTTTTTCTGTGTGTCCCCTGTTTAAATGAAACGGCTTTTCCTAGACTATTAAGAGACAGTTCCTGGTCAGTGGGGACCAGGGGATGAAGTAGGGTCACTCTCTCAGCTTCAACTTTCCTGTTATTAAGAAGGACTCAAAATACTTCATCCCATCCATCTCTCAGGTCTACGCCTAGCTGAGAAGGTTTCCTGCCATCAGTCCTGTTTCCCGGAGCTCTCCCCTTTAGACAAGTTATTTTGTTGTTACATGACTTCCTGGGATCTGGTTCCTTCGGGCTCACAACCTCCTCCCCACACCACTTACCAGAGTTACTGCCCGGCTCAATGTGTCTGCTTCTGGCAGTTTTCCCCTCTGGAAAGGGACATTAGTTGGATATTTTGGTGGTCGTCAAGGGTTTTCTCTACTGCCTCACTGTTGGGTCTCTTGTGATGCCATGTGCAGGCTCCTGCTTTCACTTGCAACTCTGAGCATATCAGAATAGTAGCTGCACAGTTACTCTCAGGCTTGTTCACACAGATTTTTGTTCCAGATTAGGCTTTCTTTTGAGGGTGAGTCTTCATGGGCGATCTTGGGTTCTATAGCTTATAGGGCTTGTCAAAGGTTTGCATTGAGCCCACCACTCTCTTTTCCTGTTTCCCGCAACCTCACACCATCTGAACCCCAGTGTTTCTACCCTGCTCAATTGCTTTCACCACTCCACAGCGGACTGCCTTTAGGTGCCACTGCTATATGTGGTTTTGACCACAGCAGTACTCTAGGATTTAGAGGTGTTTCCTATCACCTAATATTTAAAAATATATGATCTATGCATATTTTTACACTATTTCTAATTTTCTGTTTGGTTTTCTGGAGGAGTTTTGAAAAGATTGAGAAACTACACTGCCACCATAATCTCATTAGGACCAGAACTCAGGATGAAGTTTCCACATATTCTTTATAAAATCTTATAATTTTAGAACGTGAGCTCTCTAAAAACCTTAAAGGTCACAGAGTCCAATACCCTCCTGTAATAGAAAAGATAATTGAGGTCCAGAGAGTGAAAAAGGCTTTCTCAAAGCCAGTGTAGAAAGTAGTAGAGCCAAGTATAAAATATAGCTTTCCCAGAATCTTGGTGTTAGAAGGAACCCTGGGGCATGTGGTCCATCTTCTTACCCAGTGCATAATTTCCCAGGAAGAGAGGTAGCCAATATCCCCTTGAATATCTTAAAGGATGAGGTGTCTAAATCAATCAGTTCCCCATGGGGTAAAGACAAACTTATCTTTTCACTTCTTTGCCTTTTTCAAAAGAACAAACTGAGACACACAAGGATGAATTGATGCAGGTGTTATTGCGTTTGTTCCCTGTTTCCTCTCGGTTTAGAAGCTGACTTAGAAGCACCTCTAGGTTGATTCACAGCCTGAGTTGGAAACAATCTTCAAGTTCATCTAGTCTAGTGGATTCATTAGTCTATGCTTAAAGATGCCTGGCAGCTCACTCTATCATCAATTGTTCAGGAGTTCTTCCTAAAGTGAGATGATGCACATGAACGTATTTGTGGATTATACAACATTATATAAATCTAAGATTGTCAGATTTCTGATATTGAATGGAATTTTCTCCCCTTTAACTTCTAAGCATTGTTCTTGGTTCTGCCCTCTGAAGCTATGCAGAATAAGTCTCATCACTCTTGTACTTTGCAATGCTTGAAACACTGGAAGACAGCTAATGGGCTCCTTCCTCGTGGCTAAGGCTTATCTTTTTCCATGGTTATAAACACAGCCAGCACTTTTATTCTTCTTGTGGCATTGTCTTCAGTACTCCCAGCAATCTACTTTATCTCCTTTAGCACACGAGAGCTTATTAATGTTTCTCTTAAAAAGCCAAAAATAAACAGAGTGGGACTCAACTTTCTTTGTCTCAGCATCACACTTACATCAGCAGTATAAGATTATGAGTCATTCCAGTGCTTCTTATTATGCCTGATTTATTTTCAGCTTGCAGTCAACTAAAAACACCTAATATTTTCTAGCGAACTTCTACTAAAGCAGTTCTCCCACTTATTGGGCGTGGGCAGTTGATATTTTTGGTCCTAGATGTAGGAAAATAGCTTTGTAAGCAGCAACACAAGTCCTTTCAGAACTCCAGTGACTGACTGAATCTGAGGACCCTGACTCTTTTGGGCATCAAGGTTCTCTCTGATATGCCCCATCCCTTTCTTGGGATTTAATTCTTCCTTGGCTATATTTGCTATATTCCTCTTCATTTGAATATCATACCCCTAGATATAGAAGTCCAGAGAAAAGTAGTGGGTGAACAATCCCCTTCTCACTCTTGGTAATAATTTCTAACACTTTCTACCACTCTGCTGGCACCACTGCTGTTTTCTTTTTACCACTATCTGTACCAGTATATCATTGAGTACCCAAGCAGGGGTGCCTGCTGGTCTCGTTCTCCTGTTTACTTTTTTTTTTCTTATTAATACAGTATTTATTTATCTTTTCTCTGTCAAACCCTGAGCCAACCATGTTCCCCAGGCTGCCTGAGGAGGTATAGGAAAAGGAACACACAGGGCCTACCAGGCATGGGAGAAAGAGCTATGGGAGGTGGAGACCAGCTCCTTCACACGGGGAAGAGGACGAGAAAGGCCACCATCAGGCAAAAGAGCCCCAAGGCCTCCCAGAGGGCAAAGCCCAGAATGGCATAGAAGAAGAGCTGTTGCTTCAGAGAAGGGTTCCTGGCATAACCAATGAGGAGGCTCCCACACACAGTCCCAATCCCAGCCCCAGTGCCAGCCACCCCAACTATGGTAGTCCCAGCCCCAATGAACTTGGGTGCTCTGTTGATGTCCTTTGAAATGGTGCTGGTTTGGAAGCTGTGGCTAGGGACAAGTGAGGTAAGGGGATGTGAGACTGCCAAGCTGCTGAGACACTCATCTGTCATTGTCTCTGGTCGTTTCAACACCACTGCAGATAATGGATGGCTCAGCAGCAGTGAAGTGCTCTTGACCAAGGAGAGAGTGGAGATGAACTTGGAGCAGGCATACATTTTCAGGGGGTGAGGGGCTGTGGCAGGAGAGCTGCTCCCAGTGCAGAGAAGACAGAGAGGACTCTCCTGTTTAAACATACAGTGGACGGTCAGGGAGAGGGAATGATTAAGAAGACATGAAATTGGATGGTACATACTGACCCTCTTTAAGAGACAGATATCTGCTATCAGTACATCTTGACATACATTCCCTGCCCACTCATTATCCAGGACAACACCTTTATATCTTCTAACCCCTGTATTTCTTTATCTATGAAACAGGGATCTTCAGTGAAAACCTACATTTCCTTTGTAGGATAACCTACATTTCCTTAGGACATTCCTAATATAAATTATTCTTTCTCACTCCCCTATTTACTATGTAGACCTTATCTATTGAGGCTGTATGCTAAAGAAGACCCTTATGGTGCTAAGGAGTACCCTCTGGGGCCACTAAGTCAAAAGCCTTCATCCTAGTATGAGTTGTCAAGTGCTAGCTGGCCAGTTTCTATAAAGGACCCAACTAAACCACTAATGACAGTCTCAAAACTAAACATATTGCAAAACAAACACATGGAGAGAAAAGGTTAAGTTAATTTTTAAGAACTTTCCTATCATTTTTCCTGATAATGCCCAAATACTGGTCACGGGATGTGTTTTTATGTTGATAGGGGAGAGTGGAGGCTGTGAAAAGGAAATAGGACTAAAAGATGAGAACAAGGGTGAAGCATAAACTGGTCTATGAGCTGGGATTCAGACGGCATATTTCCGACTTCCAGAAGTGTGGTGAACATCATGAGGTCAATGAACATTACCTAGAGAGAGATATATTTTCATATTTATTTGCTACTGAATGAATATAAATGACTATATACATGTACTTCTGTATACTTTTGTACATCCAACTACTCATATACCAGTCTGAAAGACAGAATATTCCCATCACTTATCATGGAACTTCTCTGTGTGCTCATCACCACTCTCATCTACTTCCCTATTCTCTTAGAACCTCTTTTTTCTGTTTATCAGTCTTCTGTTTTTCTTTATTGTCTTATGACATACATTCTTATTTCTAAACAATATATTATTTAGTCTTGCATGTTTTTTAACTTTATGTAAGCGGAATTACACTGTGTATTTCTTTGCCTTGCTTTTTTGTTTGTTTGTTCAATTTCATATTTCTGAGATTCATCTGTGTATTGCTATAGTTCATTTATTTCTACTGGTATATAATATCCCATTTATTCAGCAATATATTATCCATTCTATTGTTGATGGACATTTGGATTGTTTCTAGTATTTTTTTAATCACAGAGAGTATTAGGACCTACGCATGTCTCCTGGTGGTATAGACCAGAGTTTCTCTAGGTGTATATCAAGGAATAGAGTTGCTAGGTGAAAAGCTTTATGTATTCTTAAGTAAACTGGATAATTGTAAGTTAAAAGAATTGGCACCAATTTTCATTTTTACATACTGTGTATAAGAGTTCTGATTGAAGTCACTTCCTTGCCAAACTTGAAGTAGTCAAACTTTAAAATTTTTGCCAATCTATTGAATATGAAATATTACCTTATGGTTTCAATTAGCATTTACCCACTAATGAGGTTGAATGTTTTGTTTTATGATTTTCTTCATTTCTTGTTCTTTATCTTTATCTTCTTGTAGTTTATTCATTTGTATGGATGTTTGGGTAGTTCTTAATACATCTTTTAATAGATTCTGTATACTAATTATTTGACAATTATATGTGTAACAGAATCTTCACTCAATTTGTATCTTGAATCTCTAACAATTTTTTATTTCCCTTTGAAAAATCAAACTTCTTAATTTTAATCTGGTTTCACTGGGTGGTTTTTCTATGCATGAGATAATATATCTCCCCAATCTGTCTCTTGCCTTTTTATTTATGTAACAGTTAATTCGATGAGCAAATGTTTTTAATTTTGATATCTCATTTATTAGTTACCTCCTTTTGTAATTGTTGTTTTCAATATTTAAGAATTTTTTTCTTTTTTTTTTTTGAGATGCAATCTAGCTCTGTTGCCCAGGCTGGAGTGCAGTGGCACGATCTCGGCTCACTGCACCCTCCGCCTCCCAGGTTAATGCCATTCTCATGGCTCAGCCTCCTGAGTAGCTGGGATTACAGGTGTGCACAACCACACCCAGCTGATTTTTGTATTTTTAGTAGAGACAGGGTTTCACTGTGTGGCCAGGCTGGTCTCAAACTCCCGACCTCGTGATCTACCTGCCTCAGCCTCCCAAAGTGCTGGGATTACAAGCATGAGCCACCGTGCCTGACTAGAAATTTTTTAACTTCAGAAAATATCTTCCCATTTTTTTCAAAAATCTTTACATTTTAGTATTTAATTTTACATTTACTTGTTATTTGTTTTGTATGGTGAGGTAAGGGTTTGGAGTTCATTTTTCCCCCACGTAGATATTCAGTTGACTGAGCACAATAGTTGAAAATACATTTTTTTTTTTTTTTGTAAGATGGAGTCTCACTTTGCCACCCAGGCTGGAGTGTAGTGGCATGATCTAGGCTCACTGCAACCTCTGCCTCCTGGGTTCAAGCAATTCTTCTGCCTCAGCCTCCTGGGTAGCTGGGATTACAGGCATGTGGAGGCACGCACCACCATGCCCAGCTAATTTTTGTATTTGTAGTAGAAATGGGGTTTCACCATGTTGGCCAGGCTGGTCTCAAACTCCTGACCTCAAGTGATCCACCCGCCTTGACCTCCCAAAGTGCTGGGATTATAGGCATGAGCCACCACTCTGGTCCAAAAAACTTTTTTCTATTGAATTACTTCAGTGTCTTTAGGAAAAATCAGTTGACTGTATCATTGTGGGTTTATTTTGAATTATCTATTCTGTTTCGGTAGTTTTCAACCAATATGTCTTCAGACATTTTTTTTTCTGCCCCATTTTCTGTCTGTTCTTCTGGGTCTCCAGTTACACATATATTAGACTGCTTAATATTGTTACATGGGTTTCTAAAGCTTTGTTTCTTTTTGTTTAATATTTTCCTCTCCATTTCTCAGCTTGTGTAATTTCTAATGTTCTAGTTTTATGTTTATTGACTTTCCTCTACCACCTTCAATCTGCTATTAAACCCATTTAATGAATTTTTCATTTTACTTATAGTATTTTTCTGCTTTAAAATTTTCATTTTGTTCTCTTTTATAGGTTTTATTTCCCTAACTCTATTCCCCATCTGCTCATTATGAAAATATCTTCTAACTTCTTAAACATATTCAAAATAGCTGCTTTAAATTCTCTGTCTTCTAATTGCAACATCTGCATCATCTTGGAGTTAGGGTCTTTTGAGTTATTTTAATCTTGGTTATTTGTCACATTTTTCTATTTCTTGCACGTGTGTATTGATAATTGACTGATACTGGACATTATAAAAATTGTATAGAGTCTGAATTTTGTTATTTTTCCCTGAAGAATTATTTTTGTTAAATATGCTGAACTTGAAACTCCAAATTTTGTCTCTCCTGCAGGTGACAGAAGCTTAAATCTCTCCTTAATTCTTCCAGCTTCCACTGTTTTCTTCAATGTATGCGTGTTGTTTTCTTTTTTCCTATTTGTCACGCTTCCTTCTGGGGTTTTCCCTATGCAAAGAGAAATGGTTAATGATCAGCCAAAAAGTTTAGGTGGATTTTATGTGCAGATTTTAGGGTTCATTCCTCTGTGGATCTCTATCTTCTAGGATTTCTCACCTAACTTTCTTTTTTTTTTTTCTTCTTTTTTTTTTAGACGGAGTCTCACTCTGTCACCCAGGCTGGAATGCAGTGGCATGATCTCGGCTCACTGCAAGCTCCGCCTCCCAGGTTCACACCATTCTCCTGCCTCAGCCTCCCAAGTAGCTGGGACTACAGGCACCCATCATCACACCTGGCTAATTTTTTATATTTTTAGTAGAGATGGGGTTTCACCATATTAGCAGGATGGTCTCTATCTCCTGACCTCATGATCCACCCGCCTAGGCCTCCCAAAGTGCTGGGATTACAGGCATGAGCCACTGCACCCGACCCCCTTTCTACCTTTTTTACTAGTCTCAATTTCTGTTCCTTAACACATTAAGCCAATAAGACTATGGGTTTTTGTGCATTTGGATTTGTTGCATTGGAGAGTGCCACAAACTGAAATACATCCTTCACAGTTAATTTTTATACCATTGATTCCTCATTAGTTTCTTTCTGTGTTTGGTAATACTGTTTCTCCAAAAACTTAGATAATTCTAAAAATATTTTCCCATATTTTAAGTTGTTATCTAATGAAAGATTAATGTAGCCAAGCTATTCTACTGTTACTAGAAGCCAGAACAATTGATGTATTTTTAAAATTACATTTTCTCAGTGTTTTTTATTGCTGGGTATGCAAATGCAATCAATGTTTGTATGTTGATTTTATATACAATATCCTTGCTTAACTCTCTTCTTTATTTAAACACATTAGATCATTGCAGGTTTTCTACATATACAATAATATAATTGTGAAAAATCACACTTTTGTTTCCTCTTTTCAGATTCTTCTATTTTTTATTATGTTTTCTTGCCTTTTTGTACTGGCTAGGACTTTCAGTGCAATGTTGAATACAAGTGGTAAAAATAAACACTCTTGTGGTGTCATTTTTTTTTTGCCATTAATTAACAGTTAACTACAGGTTTCTTGTGACTTTCACTTAATTGTTATATAAATTGTTCTTTTTCTAATTTTCTGGTTTTTTAAAAAATCACATAAATATATAGAATTCATAAAACACTCATCTACATCATTCAAATAACTATATGATATTAATTTTTCTTAATGTATGAATACATTGAATTATAGTAATTAATAGTCTAATTTTTTTTTTTTTTTGAGACAGAGTCTCATTCTGTTGCCCAGGCTAGAGTGCAGTGGTGTGGTCTGCTCACTGCAACCTCCACCTCCCAGGCTCAAGTGGTTCTCCTGCCTCAGCCTCCCGAATAGCTGGGATTATAGGCGCCTGCCCCCATGCCCAGCTAATTTTTTGTATTTTTAGTAGAGATGGGGTTTCACCATGTTGGCCAGGCTGGTCTCAAACTCCTGACCTCGTGATCCACTTGCCTCAGCCTCCCAAAGTGCTGGGATTACAGGTGTGAGCCACCATGCCCGGCCTTGATGGTCTAATGTTAAACTAATCTTGTATTAAAGAGATCTAACTCAAGATCTGGTCATCACATATCATCTTTTTAATCCATTACAGGATGTTATTTGCTAATATTTTGTTTAGAACTTTTGCATCCATGGCCATAAGAGATATTGACCTATAATAACCATTTCTTTTTTTTTTTTTTTTTTTTTTTTTTTTTTTTTTTTTTTT